>NC_057351.1:69279548-69579548 GCF_016509475.1 Prionailurus bengalensis | reverse complement strand
GGGTCAGGCAAGCTTTCCACCTCACGGTCCGTGAGGATGTGCGGGCCACCTGGGACGCTTTTCCTGCCTGGGATCGTTCTTAGCTTCTGAACGTAGTGGAGAGGTGGTGAGACACCATCAAACCCTCCACAAGGTCAGAACCATTCTCTCCACACTGAAAGAAAAGCCCACATTCCTCTATTTCTATTTTCAAGATTCTGCCTATTCCAAATGAGACCCCTCTTTGCCTGCCTTGCATTCATTACTACATTTAATTTTAGCCTTGGGTACGCGGCGACTGGAGCTGAGGGGTATTTCTGTGGTCTCCGGGAGACGGCCCCTGGATGCTCCTGAAGGGGAAGCCGAGGCGAGGCCTTCGGGAGTCGCCACCTCCCCGGCGTAGGCCCTCACAAGGTCCAGTGTGTTCCATCAGCGTATAGCTGGGTCTGCCTGCTTTCCGCTTTCTCTGGAAAGCAAGTTCTGGCCGGAGTTGACCCCTCCTTTTCCCGTCTGGGGTATCTCCTATAGAGAAGACCCAGTTATCGTGCTCCTAGATCCCCCAAAACAACCCCGCTTGACTTGGTGGTTACGAGACTTGCCAAGGGCTATCATTACAGCAACCACAATTTCCAAACCCATGATCAGAACTTCAGAGCTGATGTCTGGGAAAGGGGGACCGGCTCTGGGGAACAGAGTCCTACCTGGGAACACGGGACATGTCGGGGCAAATGCAGAGGTAAGACGTGGAGCTCTGGGAAAGCAAGGACAAGAAGACTCCATTCTGAGAAAAGCCAAAAGTATTCAAACAAAAACATCTAACCTAAAACAGGCTTCCAAGTGCGCAGAAAGACAAACGGGCCAGTCAGGGCCCTGGGGCAGGTCTCGGGCTCCCGAGGAATTGCCAAATGTGAGCACCGACTTTCCAGTAAATTAACCAGACTTTGCTCTCCAAACTATAATGGCAGTTACCGTTTACTGAGGCTTCAGCACGTCTCAGGCACAGTGCTAAGTGTTTTTATCTGCCCTCTATCCCTGAAGTGTGGCTATCACGGTGTCAAAACGTTTTATGGGTCACCCTTCCATCCGTGTATCCACCCCTCCGCCCACCCAGCAAGCATTCACTGAGCATGCGCTAGCTCAACAAGTGGTCCCATGCCCACCTTCCCGCTCCCACAGCGGGTTGGCAGAGGCCCACGCGTAAACAAACAGCCCCAGCACGATGCCATAACATAACATGAGCTGATCTTTCCAGGAATCTGCCAAAGGGCCCTCGGTTCCAGCCCCACCTCCCACCTTGTGAGCCAGAAATTAAAACGCATTCATTAACGCCCTCTTAAAGTCCCAAACAGCTCTCTGCTTCAAGTGGTAATAAATATTTCATGCCCAATTGTGCTGCGTTCCTCACTGTGTTTATTAAATGGAGTTTCTCATAATTCCAGTTATTCATTTTAATAGGTCAGGCCTTGGCTGTGATTTAAACAGACCGCTGAGGAAACAGCCGTGGTTAAACACTGTAACAATATGGATTATTAATTTAATTGGCCGGCTATTACTTGTTTGGACTCAGAGCTAACACATTTAGTTCAGTCTCTGGTGGCCCATAAACCGCAAAGGTCGTGACTTTAACATTCAGAAGAATGGGAACGAGGAATTGAGGTGGAGATTAGGAGGAAAAGTTAGAAAACAGCGTGGAGAAGGCCGCGCGGGGAAGCGGCCGTCTTGCTGGAGGCAGGGCAGGGCAAAGGGGACTCGTCTGTCGGCTTCTCATTAGAGCTTCTTCGGCAAACGCTGCCTGGCTTGGCAACTGCCACGAGCCAGTTTCTCGCTCAGATTTCTGTATGGGCCCAACCCTTAGCTCCGGTGACGGGAGCACCATAAACCGAGTCAGGCCTCACCTCTCTTCTGGGTGCCCGAGCCACAGGGAAGGGCTCTGTGCCATGAAAAAAGCGAGTGAGAAGACGGGGGGGGGGGGGGGGGGGAGGATCAGTGGAGTCCCTCCTCAATCTCCTCCAGCTTTTCAAACATCAGAGCTGTGAGTTATTGATTTCCTCCTATGCAAAAGGCTCCGTGAGCTTTCTAGATGCCACCCGAGGTCTGCAGGGGTCCCCAGGATGCTGAGATCTAAATGAGATCCACCTAGACCTGCACCCCATGCCCCGTGGAGGACCGGAGCCCTCCCTGAGGGTCTGCAAATTTCCAGGTGACCGCTACCTCTCTGGCCCGGATTCCCACTCGCGCTGAATCGGTTCCACTGACAGACAGATACACAGTCCCGATGGATGGATCCGGTCATGAAATGTAGCCCCTTCTTTTCTGCTACAAACCCCACTCACTTGAAGCGCGTATGGGAGTGAGGAGACTTGGCTAAGGATTTCGCCAGGAGCAGAAGGGTCTGCATCATTACAGCTCAAACATCAGGATGAGGCCAGTCTTGTTCATTAAAGGCCTTCCTGGGCCCTGTGTGCTGAGATTGTCCCATGGGCTGCCCTATGTTTGGAATTTTCCAGATCAGTGTTGTCTGGCTGACTTTTTATCTCGGCTCCTCCTCATCTTCCTCTAGAAGGGTCCTTCTAAGTCTGGTGTCCGTGGACGTCCAAGGTGTTCTGTGGGGTCTGGGAACTTGGATGGGAAGAAATGATATCTTTTCGATAGCCTCCTACTGAATTTCAGTATTTCCTCCTCTTGTGAGCATAGGAAAGAAATCAGTAGTACCTGTGACCTCGTCACCACAAGAAATCCAGATATTTTTCTATATATTTTATATTTTATATCCAATTATTGCAGATCTTGAAGTATCATCTGTACTCTACTTGGACACCATGCCAGCTATTTGTTCCCCAGATCGCAGAAGATCACAGCGCTCCTGTCCGCAGATACTTATGAGTCCTAACTTGCCAACTCTGGAGTAACTCTGGACTCTAGTAATTCAGCCACCAAATGCTGCAGTCGTGTGTTCCCACAATTGGCGATTAACTCCATAAACTTTGGAGGATTCAGGTGTCCCTTGTAAAGCAAGCTGTGGGCTTTTAAAATAATTTTGCAGCAACTTCTCTTTGGGAATCAGCCGTCGGAACCATCAAAATTAAAATCAATTGAGTGTCTGGGCATCTGGGTGACTCAGTTGGGTAACCAACTCTTGGTTTCGGCTCAGGTAGTGATGTCATGATCCATGAGATTGAGCCCTACGTTAGGCTCTGCACTGTCAGTGCTTGGGATTCTCTCTCTCTCCCTCTCTCTCTCTCTATCCCTCCCCTGCACTCTCTCTCTCTCAAAAATAAATAAAGTTAAAAAAATTTTATATTTAAAGAATAAAATATGAGTTAATGTTGCTTGTATTTAAAATGCATTGCTTTGTTATTTGAATGTGTTTATAAAGTCGCACTACGTTACCCTACCACAATTAAAAAATATTTTGATAACTGTATTCTAATATAATTGGCTTCCTTTCCATCCCGTATATTTTGTTTCAGGAATTTACAAATATTAATCTAAGAAGCCTTCCTCAGTGGCCACTGGGGTCCCCGGCACCAACGGTATAGGAATTCCAACATTTTCTCTCACTCTTTGTTTCTCATATTCAGAAGCATCAGGTCAGCCATCCAGTAGCTGCAGGACATTGTCATGTTCCCCAGAATGTGACCAAGATATAGGGGGGCAGACCTCCAATTTGGAAGCCATGGTTTGTGGACTGGTAGAATTGTGTTGGTTTCCCAGTTCCCCTCCTGTCTCAAGACTTGATGGCTTTTAGAGTTGTTCTATAGAACTTCTATACTTCTATAGATTCTTCTAGAGTTCTTCTCTAGATTCAAAGTAGGGAGTAAACCTGATTTGTCTTATCCCAGGAGAAAGGCTCAGGCCGAATTGCTAGTGGGAGGAAGAAGGCTTGATTGAGCATCATAGCAGATGAACGGCCAGTGCCTGCCACATAGAGACACTCAACACGTTGTTGAATTAATGAACAAATGAGTAAGTGAATGAAGGAAGGAACGATTGATGTAAGTTACTAAGGAAAGGTAGAGATTGGGAAGGATAAGTCTGTAAGGAGCCTTAGCCCTAAGAATTATGGGGTCCAGTTCCCTCCCCTACTGTGCGTGGGCGGGGGCGGCGGGGAGGGGGGAGAAATCAGATTACAATTAGCACCACAAATATCTCGGGAAGAAAAAAAGTCAGAGATGTGATGTACATCATTTCTTTCATTTTTTTCTGTGCTAAGTTAATGCCTTTCATAAGTTTTTTTTTTTTCTGCTGAGGTATAATTGACATATAACATATTGGTTTTAGGTGTAAAATGTAATTATTTGATATTTGTACATATTGTGAAACGATCACAGTAAGTCTGGTTCGCATCTGTCACCATGCATAGTTATACCTTTTCCCTTGTGATGAGAACTTTTAGGATCTACTCTTAGTAACTTTCAAATACATGATGCAGTATTATTTTTTTAAAAATTTTTTTTTTAACGTTTATTTATTTTTGAGACAGAGAAAGACAGAGCATGAACAGGGGAGGGTCAGAGAGAGGGAGACACAGAATCCGAAACAGGCTCCAGGCTCTGAGCCGTCAGCCCAGAGCCTGACGCGGGGCTCAAACTCACGGACCGCGAGATCATGACCTGAGCCGAAGTCGGACGCTCAACCGACTGAGCCACCCAGGCGCCCGCATGATGCAGTATTATTAAGTGTAGTCACCATGCTGTATATTACATCCTCATGGTGCACTTAATTTATAACCGGGAATTAGTACCTTTTTTGACGTCTCCCCCCATTTCGCCCACCTCTCACCCCACTTCATTTCTTTTAACCCCAACAGAAACACTGCAAAGTTCCACAATGCGCGGCATTCTGCCATCTTGCTGCTGTCTCAGAGGACTGCTCTTGGCCCTTGCACCTGTCACTCTCCATACCATCTGAGCACCCAGCTCAGGGTACAGGGAAGAAGGGGGCATTTGGCTTCAGGACAGAGACCAGCAACCAACGTACTGACTCCCTAGGGTGAAGGTGGGCAATGCGGGCAGAGAGGCCCCCCAGTTCCAGCAGGGATAGTGCAGGCAGAATGAAAGAGGGGCCTCTCTGCATCTTACGTGGACAAAACGGTGCAGGATGGCTTTGGACACAGACTCCAAAGCTTATTCTAGAAAGATGAGTGAAAGTTTCAGACACCCCCCCCCTTGCCCGCCCAAAGAAGGGAGGACCTGCCTTCCTCTCCTTGAGACCCCCATCCCCACCAGGCTATGTCTTGATGAAACACTGCAGGTCTCTGGGAAAACCAAGCTTGGCAGTTGCTTTTCTGCAATTGAAAGGGAGCGTGTTGAGGGGGAATCAGGAGCGGGAGGGTAGCCGGCTCTAGCAAATCACTTTTCAATAGGATGGACTTTGAAGAAGTGGGGTTGGTAGTCACCAACCTGCCTCCACCTGCTGCCACGACTGGTGGAGAACCTTCCCAGACCAGTCATCAGGGCCTCTCAGGCTGGAGGAGGAGACTGTCGTTGAGATGGCTTGCCATCACCTCTGCCCTTCCCCCTGTGCCGCCATGAGCTGATGATGACACTTACGAGGATGGCAGACAAGATAAGCCTCACGTGCAGCAGAGGAAGGACTTGAAAACCTCCACGGAGCCATGGATACAAGAGGTGGCTGGGGCTGAACACAGGTCCTCCCCATCTTCCTCTTGCACCTCAAATCCTCATTAAAGGTTTCTTTGCCCCCCCCCCCGCCCCGCCACACACACACAAAAGGAAAGGGAGCACATTAACCCCTAAGAATCCTTACGGAGTAGAGCTAGAGGCAATGTTTTTAAAGGCAAACCATCCCCGAATTCATAGAGATAGTTCTCCATATTGTTGCTTCAGCAGTTGTGATGGTAATGAACACAAGAGTGAGCAAAGAAGTTTTGAGTTCTCGCCGTGTGCCAGGCACAGAGGGGCATTCACAAATGAATCCGTGATGCCCTGCTGTGCACAGGGAGATCCCAGGTGAGCCAAGGAACCAGGCAATCTCAGCCCAAGCTCTGGCAACAGGTCTCTGAATGTATGCACTGTCATCTGTGTGGCCTTGTCACCTGATGTCCCTAGGAGAAAGGTCCCCATTTCCCATGGCCTAGACTATTGGCATGGCCGTGCCACTCTCCCAATCACAGGCTTCAGAAAGACTGGGTTTGGACATCTCCAGGTGTTTATTTGGTTTTTCCTATTTCTTGGTTTTTAATTGGTTTCAGATGTGAGTACCCAATAGAGGCCCTGAATAAATAAAACAGATCATAAAATATGGCCAAGCAAAATGGGCGTGAGTAATCCCAGAGTGCATGGAAATGCACTTCCAGAAAGGCTCATAAATAATGAGGTGGAAACAGTAGTCTATTTTCTCTTTAATGGAAAGCCAATTAGGAACCCTCTCTGGACTGGAGGAAAAGAGCCAGGTTCCTTTGTTCTGTAATGAGGAGGTAGCCACGGGGTGGGTGAGGGGAAGCCACTCGGCTTGCCAGAACGGGGCAGAGAAAATACTGTGGTCACTGGGTCTGTGGGTGATGCCAGGGCAGGAAGTTCGAGGTCTGGGCTTCTCTTCCCATTTCCACCTTCTCCAACTCCTTCCCAGTCGAAGCAGGAAGATCTTTAGGCCCAAGGTGACGTGGGAAAAAGAACCAGCAGGACTCGTTGGAGACCCACAGGAGGAAGCCTTCATGTGCACTTGCAGAATCCTGTTGTTTTGCACCCATTATGGGCTCCTTCAAGAAGAGCCATTGTTGGGCCCTCCAGCCTGGAGCAGCAGGAGGCAGGCATGCAGGTCCCCGCGGATCCACATGGAACCATGTCCTTCCCGGTACCTCCTCATTGTTCTCCCTTTTCTGCTGGTGTCTCCTCACTGTGGGCCAGCAATGCCCGTCACAGTGATTCTGTGTAGAATGTTGTAGATGACCTCGTTCCACTGAGGCGGAGGGGGTGTCCTGTCCTCCACCCTACAAAGGAGGGAATTGGGAACCAGAGAGGGACTCCACGTTCCAAAGCCACTTTGCCGCCGAGCAGCAGAATTGGAGATTGGTTCACTTTACTCTCCATGATCTCCTCCGGGAGGCCGGTGACCCCCTGATGACTGTCAGAGGGGGTCCTGGTGGGCCTCCCCCCGGGAGTATGAGAGACGCAAGAGAGCGTAGCTGTGAAGAGCACAGGCTTTGCCATCATGTCAACCGGGGTGAGATTCTTTATCTCTGAACAGCCATGTGACTTTGGCCAACTTTCTGAATGGCTCAGGCCTGATTCTGTGTTTGCAAAGGAAGGCTGATGAACTTAGTTGCTACCTGATGTGAAGCAGTAAACTGCGGTGAGACGACTAGTAGTTATTATTTTGAGAAGCCTCTGTGGCCGGCCCTTTGGAACTGCCAGTGGGTTCCCCGTGGAGCCCACTGTGGCCTCGGGAACATCACTAGTTACCTCCCACTCTCTCATCGAGAACAGTGCTCTCTGGAGACTGGCCTGGGATTCCACGAGGACCCTGGGAGGCAGTTGGGCATGTGAGCCACATCACCTCCGGGCTCTGGCTAACCAGGGCAGAGGATGCCTGCTGAGCCTTTTTGGAGGATCGGAGGATCTTTGGTGCCTACCAGTCCTGAGTCACCATGGGAAACAGCAGGCCCCTCAGCCAAGTCTGCTGGTGCATATGCTCCGAAAACCAAGTTGGTTGTAGGTTTACAAAGGGAGGAATCCACCGAGCACGGCAGCGCGGCCGTGTAGGAGCCTGAGCCAGGACTTTTGGCAAAGGCCGCAGCTAGAGAATCTCACGTCTTCATTCCTCGGGAGAAGCGTTTTTGAAATTCTGCTTCTCCCCCATTGAAACAGGTAAACCACTGCTCATCCTTTGGTGAGATCCCAAGGAATTCCGTAAAGAGGGGAGAGGTCCTAAAGAGGAACGTGGGGTCTCAGGAGACATCACCATTGACGCTTGCCCCTGGACACCTGTGGGACGGGGGCGGGTTCCATCACCTTTTAAAGGCCACCTTTTCTGCAGGGCAGGGAAGGAGGGATGAAATCTTTGTGGAACACCCACGATGGCCTAAGCACATTACCCCTCACCCCATGACGTGTGTACAGATGCAGAACCTGGAGCTCAAGAAGGTTATATAACTTTCCCAGGATGGGGCCCTGCATCGCGTGGACCTTGAGGGCTGCGGCAACAGACGCTCGTTATGAAAAACCCAAGGACAACGCAAGCACGCAGGCCATGCAAGGACAAGGATAAGTTCCGCTTTGGGGCTGGAGGTAGTGGGAGCTGATGAACAGGCTCACTGGGGATCGCAGGCAAGATGAATGAGCTCCGGCTTGCCACCCCATCCTTGGAAGAGACAGTCTCGTGGGTCTGGATGGGTCACCTCACCAGATCCTCGGCAGATAGGACAGGGCGCTTTGAAAGTCAATCCCACGCAGACTGGAGGCTGTGGGAGGGGAGTAATCCCGAGAGAAAAACTGGGGCACGGTTACCAAAGGCAGGGGAAGGAACAGCACGCTGGTAAGCTGGCAGGCACAGCAGGTGCCCATTGGTCACGGCAGGTGAGTGGCAGAGCTGGATTGAAACCAGGTCAGTGACCCACAGCCTCTGAGGGCCGTCCGTCATGCCCACACGCCAGCCCTCCACCTCCAGGGGTCCTCACTTCTCTGTCCGGGCTTTCGGCTTCCTCTTTAGTGGGCCCCGTGATCCTGGCACTGCCTGGGAAGGGTTCATGCCCCGCTGGAGAGGAAACCTCCGACAAGGGCAGTGGAAAGGGAAGTGAAAGACATACAGTGACAATTTAAGAGTTGGAGAGTGGCATGCAGAAGTGGGAAGGGCCTGTGGCTTTCTCAACGTGGGAAAATGACAAATCACTAGGGAGTTTTGTGGGGGGAAGGGGAACAGACAGGGACCGAATGTGAGGAAGAATTAGAGGTAGGAACTGTTGGGATCATCTTAGATGCAAAAGAACCCGAGATAGACTTATCTGCTACTTCAAGATACTTGAGGTGTCTTATAACACACCCAATCGATAAGAGGGTTAAGTTAGAAACCGGGTTTAAAGAAATGTAGAAGGCGATAGTATATAATTAAAAACCTGTATTTAGGAAGTTTGAAATTACTTTGGAGCTTCCTGGCCGCTAAGGCAAAAAGGGAAACATGATGGGTTATATAACTCTCATCGGCTCCTAAAAGGAAGTGAATCTGCAAGTCAGAAAACACAATGTTTCTCCTAAGTTACTAAAAGAAATCAACCCAGTGGGACATTACATATCCAACGGAAAGATTTTCTACTGTCATTTTACTGAGCATGAAAAGCATGATTTCTAAGGCCATTATCATCTGAATTGTTGAGAAAGGTAAAGTGTTCCTATCAAGTGCCCCTCTCAGCGCTGGAAAGGTTCCCAGAGATTTTCAAGTTCAGAGGCCCCTCCGGGCCTCCCCCAGAGCAGCACGCGACCTCCCTCCCCTACCCATGCAACCCAGGGCTTATTAGTCCTTGGGCCCCCTCCTCGCCTGGCCTCTACCCTGCTCTGTCTGGGAGGGGCTGCCCCGGCAAGCTGTGTCTTCCGGGCTTTCTGCTGGGTTAGGCGTGGGGCTGCTTTGTAGGGAGAGGGGCCGAGGTAAGGAAGGGCTTGTCCCCCTTCCGTTCGGCAGCAGGCAGGGGCCCTGGTGGCATCTTTTTCCTCCATGGCTCCAGCTCTTCTGGACGGACCCTTGTGGATGCAGCTTTGCCCGGATGCCCCGGCTCACCCCCTCCCCCTGTCCCTCTGGCCAACAGGGCTGGTGGCTTCCTACCCTGCTTAGCGCTAGGTGGACTGAACGGCCCCCGTCTGGCTTCACAGCTCTTGCGTCTCCCTCAAAACCGATTCCCGCATTCAAGGCCGTCTGTCTTCCATGCTTCAGTGGTTTCTGTTTCCTGGGTAGACGCTGCAGGACCACTCAGCAAGTGGTGGTCCGGCCCCAAGCCAGACATTCCAGGAATGTCACTGCTTACTTCACAATTAAGGCAGCCTACTTCATCTTGAAGGCAGGGCCACCCGAAGGGAACCCTTGAGCAGGCCTTTGGCATGTGGCTAGGGCCTGGGTCAGAGAAGGGAATAAGAAGCTCTGGGCGGGGGAAGAGCTGGTCAAAGGTCTGTCATTTGTAGTGAGTGTGGTGGAGTCACAGAACCACGAGCAGTCTGTCTAGTTGGAACAGAGACCGTGTTTGTCCAGTAGACGTGTTTTCAGTAACACCACAGCCCGGTGTTGTGGGGAACCTAGGCGAGGAGTGTGTGAGGCCCGGGCCCTCGGGGAGCACCCTGAGATGATTCTATCCAGTACTCCGGGGGTTTTAAGACTGAGCCACAACTGCCCCAAGTGCCACTCGGGCACCAACCCCTGAAGATACAGCAGATTCTTTGGTCTGCTCTCATTTCTGTTTGCAGATCGGTCGTTCACCTTCAGGCCTTTCTTCTATATGAAAGCAAGATGCAGAAGGCCCGGCCTGGCTTCTGGGAGGAACGTCAGGCCCACGAGCCTGCGAGCTTGATGAACCTGACTCTCTAGGACGGAAGCAAAAGCGCAAAGTTCCTTTGAAACTACTGGCATGTCTTTGGAAAGGTGGAGAAAAGGGCAGAGGCAGGTTTTGTGGGGCATGAAGTCAGGGCTGGCTTCCTGGGCGTGTTTCCCAGGCAACCTGCTCAGGAGGGCCCTGTGCCTGGTTTAACGCTCTGCTGTCCCCACCTCGAAATTTTTCGTCATCTTGAACAAAGGGCTTCAAGTTTTTATTTTGCTCTTGGGTGGACACGAAACTTATATCATTTGGGGGCCCCTCATTATAAAAACAACACTAAATGAGCGAAATGAAATTAGGTACCAGGCCTTGGGAGGTACCCTGAAGAAACTTAAGTTCTGTTAGCTTCACAGAAAAACGTGCCTGTGCTTGGGGGTGGGGGCATGACCATGGCTGGGAAGTCCTGGGGCTCAGGGGATGCGGGTGTCGAGTAGACCCCTCTTTGCTCCCCCTCACATCCTACTTTGGCTGTAATCAGGACAGTTTTACTTTGTTCTGGATTAGGAGTCTAGCTTCAGGCTGTGTGTGTGTGTGTGTGTGTGTGTGTGTGTGTGTGTTTTAGGGTCCCATGACTCATGTAGTTTGAAAACCACTAGTTAGACAAACCACATCACACCAGGCTTTTTGTTGTAAGGGAATTGTCTTATTTCAGAGGGCCCCAGGTGACCCGCTGACCTGGGGTGTCTCCAAAGCCAGGTAATAATAGGCCGTGCTCTAATCTAAGGAGACTCTGCTGTATTTGCAGAGAGCTTTGAAATGTTCTGGGAAAAGAGCTGATCAGATGTGCAAGGTATTATATTCACGGAGAGAAAAACCCTCCCAACTCTTTATAAAGTGGATTAAGCCAGTTTCTAAGGGCTGCAGGTTTGTGTGATCTTAATCCTGCCCCTTACTCCCGATCCTCCCTCCACCTTCCTCCTCCGTTTCCAGGATATCCACCTTCCTGGGCGAGGGCTGGGGCGCCTTCCGGGGCTGTCCCCTCCCTCGGTGGCTCTCCCCAAGGGAAGAACTGAGGGACACCCTTGCCCTCGCACCCTCCCGGCCAGGGCTTCCTTTTCCTGTGGGCACATTTCACATTCACGCGCTCTGCTCCGGTGGTGGGAAACTCGCACAAGATATGGT
Source organism: Prionailurus bengalensis (assembly GCF_016509475.1). Lineage (NCBI taxonomy): Eukaryota > Metazoa > Chordata > Mammalia > Carnivora > Felidae > Prionailurus > Prionailurus bengalensis. The sequence goes on along the minus strand of NC_057351.1, from coordinate 69,567,913 downwards.
AATTATGCTATTGTGCATTCAGTGACTCAGACCAGAGCAGCAGATGGGAAAAGTTGTGGATCGCAACCCCATGCGATATTTGACAGAGTATCAGTCAAATATAGTTCACCCAGCATCATGTTTCTGTCAGTCCCTCTTAGCGGAAGTTAATTTAAAGTGACAAGATTGACATCTGCTCCTTTTCAAAGGGGTGATACTTACTTCAGGGCTGCCCTCACCAATGGATACCCAGATAGAACCCTCCATAGTCAAAGGTGGGTTCTCAGAGGCAGGACCAGCGGTAGACCAGGAGACTTGAGTCGCCACTCAAGACCTGTGTTGGTCAACGTGCTGAAGGCCTGGTCTGTTTCACTTTGTGGAGTAACGCAAGGGGTTGCCATGGGCACCAGCCTCCTAGAGAGGCCATCTCCACAAATGGGGTCTCATAACTGAAAGCTCTACCCCTGGGCTTAGGCAGAGAGAGCTACACTAGGGGATGAATGCCCTTGTGTGAAGACAACATAGAAACTTTTCCAGCAGGTGGAGGGCCCCTGAGCCAGCACAGCTACCACTTGGGGTCTTATCAGTCACAGTTGCTGATGACCAGCTTTGGATGTGCCGTTTTCGATCTGTTCTTCTGTGGTTCCTTCTGTGTACAAAGACTCAGGGAAAAATACAACTTCTGTGACTGGTCAATCTTGTGGGCCCTTGTGACTTCTAAGGTTGCTTCATGCCAGGGCCCCAGTGGGTGCTGTCATCTCCAACGTTTTGATGAATCCAAGAGCTCAGCTCCACCCACCATCGCATCAATGTATCTGTTGGAATTTGAATGTGGAAAGCTGGCTTTGTTCCTCTACCTCTAAGCCAGGTAGGCCCATCCACAAACCATGGGCTTCTGGCCACTGAAGATAAGCCCCCATCCTTTGCCCTGACTAGTGGACTCCCATTTACCTTCAAAACCCATCTCGTCGGTCCCCTCCTCCTGGGAGCCTTCCTGGACACCCCCAGAAATTGTCATTCCGTTCCTCCCCAGAGCAGCCTCTGGGTTCTGTATATACTTTTCTTTCTGCACTTATCACATGGCAGCATAATCACTGTTTTGCTTCTCTTTTTTGCCTTCCTGGCTGTGATCACCAAAGCTTCCTTCATAAATAAATGTTTACTGAAGTAAATAATTGAATTGTTTACTGAATAAGGTAATTGTCCCATTGGCCTTATCCAAAGTAAATGTATGATTTCCTGTAACTACTGTGATCTATTTCTCCAGCTTCTGGAGAACATGGTCACGTCTTGTTTCTTTCTCAATTATTTCTCATGACACCCCCTACATATTGGAAGTAGGGGGAAGTAGTCTCCTTTGAGTCTGCCTCTTTCTCCAGGGTCTGATCAGGGTCATTTACCCAAACGCCTAAACTCTCCCTTCCTTCATGTTGACTTTCCCTGGGCTTAGGTGTCCTTGCCTGTACTTCCTGTCCACCAGTTTACCTGGGACCCTGCAGATCTATCAGAGGAATCTGAGAAATGGTGGTACTCAAAACAGAAGATGTTGTGGTCTAAGTTTTTTTTTTTCTTCCCAGGAGGTTCTTTGGTTCTTGTGCAGATTTGCCTACTTCACCCCCAGCAACCAGCCTTGCATATCAAGAAGGGTCATATGGGGAGGAACAGCCTTTGAGGGTCGGCAGGGAAGTGGCTGTCTACTTGACTTACACACGCCCCTCACGTGATTCGTTCCTGAATCGTAAGTCCTGCCCCAAGATCCCTTGCTGTGCCCATCACGAGTCATACAGGTGGTCTGGGATATTTTTAACTTCTTCTACATTATTCACACAAGAAATGAGTTTGCTCTCTGCCCTTAGAGTGCTGCCACTTTCATGTGGGGGAAATCTGAAGAAATGAAAGTATCAGTTCTTTCTGCTTGTCTCTGCCTCACCCACACTTTGCCATGCTGAGGTCTTCTGGCCCTTGGAGCATAAAGAGTATGAGAAGATCCTTTGGCCTGTACATTTTGGGGATGACTGGCCCTGTTGTCATGGCAACCAAGTGATCAGGGCATCTTCTGTAAGAGACAGCAGGAGGTGGGGCTCTATGCCTGGGGTTGCCCCAGATTCATCATTGCCCAACCTCAAGGGCTCCAGCTCCAAGGACTCCCCACCAAAGGAGGAGCCTGAAAATCAATGGCGCCCCTTGTTTGGGGCTCACAAATGTCTGAATAACTAATTACAGCTGGCCACACAAAGAACTGGCTGGGTAGGTGCTCACGGTGACATTATACACTATTCCAGAAGTACCAGCAGCTGACAGACAAGGGCTTGAGAGAGCTGGGCCAAGACATTAGGAAGATTCTAAAAGAGAAAGACAAGCCTTCCATTCTTATGTGGGGGTGAGGTTTGGGAACATTTCAATGATCTATTGCTGTGTAAAAAATGACCCTAAAACTGAGTGGTTTCAAACAACAGCAATTTCTTTTCTTATGATTTAGCAATGTGGACTGGGCTTAGCTGGGTGGTTCTTCTGTGCTATCTGGTATCTGTCGAAACATCTGAAGATGGGTTCCTTGCCTTTGGCTTCCAGTGCCTCTGCTGGGAGACAAGTTTCTCCAGCAAGCGGGCATAGGATGTGGTACCCAAGGAACTCTAGGGAAATGTCTGATGGCAGAATGGATAAATGAGTATACATAAAACTTGGGGTTTGTATGGGGGAACAATGGTTATCCCATCTGGTGTGGGTCCCTGGCTTGGTGGTGGTGTGTGTTGTGCTGGTAAGGAAATTGCCAGGAGCCCAGGCAGAATGTTCCCTGCGGACATTGAGGTGGGGCCTGCGACCTGATCCTTCTTCTTGTTGGTGGCAAGTAGGAGCTGCCTACAAAATTCAGCCTCTGGGATCTGCTCAGATTGTAAGGACAGGGACAGGCAGAGTGATTCAGTGTCTCTTGTCATCGTGGGGACCAGAGGGAGAACTGCCCTGCTCCTGTTTCCTGATTGGAAACAGGAATTTGATTCCCACTGTTGCTTGACTTTCAGTCTTTGCTTGTTGGACTTTTGAGGGGATGGAGGGAAGGGATGACGGTGAAGAAAATAGGAAAGTTAGGGGCGAGCAGGGGCTCTGGCGTATTGAGACGAACCCTGGGAAACCTGGTCTGCATGAATAGCCTGTGACCTCTTGGGAGAAAGGCAAAGGGAAATTAGGGGTGATGATCAACTCTCTGGAGCATCAAGGGACATGGAGGCTGTTCCACTGAAGAGGCTCCATAGAAGAGTCAGAAACCTACCCAGAGGCAGGAGAGAGCCCTCACTTGCAGGAAGCAGAACATAAGAGGCACATCGGATCTGGAGGAAGTAAGGCAGTATTATCCATTTCCCTCAATCCCATAGATCCCGCTGATAGCGGCAGCCACCCCCTGGAATGGCAGCTCTACTCATGTCCTGTTGTTGCTGGAACAAATTACTAAAAAGTTAGCCGCTTCCTATGACACAGGTTTGTTTTCTTATGGTTTTGCAGATCAGAAGTCTGAATGGAGGCATCGGCAGAGCCTTGTTCCTTCTGGGGGCTTCAGGGGAGAATCCACTTCCTTGTCTTTTTCAGCGTCTAGAGGCCACCAGCTCCCCTCAGCTGTGGTCCCTGCCTCCCATCCCTCTGACCTCTTGTTCCACTGTCACGTCTCCTGCTATTGACTCTTATGAGGACCTGCCTCCTGCCTTCCTCTTAAAAGGGCGCTTGTCATTTCATTGGGCCACCCAGATGATCCAGAATAATCTCCCCATCTCAAGCTCTTTGACTTACTAACACTTGCAGGATCCCTATTATCATAAAAGGTAACATGTTCACAGATTTCGAGGATTTGGGAGGCCATTATCTTGTCCACCACAGTAGCAAAAAGCGGGGAGGGTCATCAAAGGGCCATGAAGGACACCAGGGAAGCCTGTGAGCCACCTGGGACCTGCAAGGACCCGAGAAGACTGGGGTTGGAGCTCTAAGATGCAGGAGCCATACTGGGTGGGGACTCAGAACAAACACCATTATCATCATCACCCACTTCTTTCCATATACCCGAGGCCACTGTGATATGAGGAAACCAGCACAGGATCCTGCTGTCTAACAGGCCCTGCTTTTCCTGGTCTGCTGAGATGAGAGCAGGTCACCCTGGAGAAATCAGCGTCGCATTGAGAGCCTGGGCACTCTCTCCCTCTTTCCGGGGCTCAGCCTCTCATACGGAACGGTAGGACTATACTGCAAAGATTTGCTACCTTTTGATAAACAAAAACCTCCAACCTTCCTGAAGGTTTGTATTATGCAAAACTAGGGATTCGTGGGGCGCCTGGGTGGCTCAGTTGGTTAAGTGGCCCACTTCAGCTCAGGTCACGATCTCACGGTCCGTGAGTTCGAGCCCCGCGTTGGGCTCTGGGCTGATGGCTCAGAGCCTGGAGCCTGCTTCCGATTCTGTGTCTCCCTCTCTCTCTGCCCTTCCCCCGTTCATGCTCTGTCTCTCTCTGTCTCAAAAATAAAAAAGGTTAAAAAAAAAAACCCTAGGGATTCGTTTTTTGTTTTTTGAACATAAAATTGGAAGGCATAGGCTTCTGCAAACTGTATCTCCCAGAGAGCCCCCAAAGATATGCCAACCGGTGAGACCCCCAGAACCAAAGAATAATCCAGGGTCTCTTCCAGATTAGACTTTCTAAAACAGCACTATTCAATACAGTAGCCATTAGCCAATGAAGCTTTACATTTAAATTACAAATTTGGTTCTTCAGTCACAGTGGCCACATTTCAAACTCGATTGCCATGTGGTATTACACAGCACAGATGAGTTCCATTAGACCCCACTGTGGAAAGTTCCATTGGACAGTGTTGTTTTAGTATCAATAATGTATGCTTGTGTCCATCCTACCCTCACTTGTGCTTACCCAAAAGTTATTCATTTCCCTACTCTCCAGGTTAATGAAGTGTCCGTTTCTATAAGATGTGACTTACTATGGCCCTCAGGGGGAATTGTGTTTCAAGAGGAGCCCAGGAAAGCTCTGGTAATACGACTCAGGCTTCAGTGTCTGGGGAAAGACTCCCAAAGGAAATGGAAAACAGGGTGGCAGAGGATGTGCCTATTTGGAGAGGCTGAACTTTCCTGCCCCTGAGGCGACTTCCCTTCATGCCAGGCTCTGCCTCGCGCTCTCCACTCTTCTCCAGAAAGGGCACCAGGGTCCCCACTCCTGCCCTCCGGGGAGCAGCTCCAGCCAGGGTGAATCTGGAGTTAGTGCGAAGGGAAATGGCTCGACTTCCCATCCCCTTGTGCTGAGAGGCACCTCCTCTTGTCCTGCCCCCAAGCCCTTTGTCTCCAAGGGGCTCTCAGAGAGAAGGGGCCACCCTCTCCCCTGCATGCGGGTCACTGTGCACTCTGGCAAGACGGGTGCTGAAGCACATGGTAATTCTGAGAGCATTTTCCAGAGCCAAGGCACTGGTGAAACTCAGGCAGTCTCTTTTTTTGGTGGGAGAACTGGGGACTCAGTAGGTGAAGCAGGGGCTTTGGGGGATCACAAGCCTCACCCCCTCCTGCTGTCAAAACCAATATAGACCAACCAATGGGAAGAGGTGCTGCCTCTCAGGCTGCAGCCAATCAGCAGGCGAGGTGTGCACATGCTCAGTGCCAGCCTAGCTGAGTTCTTTGTGTGCGGTGCTAAGCTACAAGGGCTTCGGTCAAGGGTATTGGGCTGATCTTGACCCCACTGGTGCCTGGACTTACACCAGGCGGGGTCTGCCGGTGGGGTGGGCAAGGTTCCAGCCACTTCCTTCTTGAGCTAAGCACCACGGCCCAGGAGGATCCCCCCCCAGAGCAGGGGCAGAATGTTGGACTCTATGCCCCATTCTTCAAACAAGCCACCCGGGGCTCTCCTCAAATCTGCCCCTTTCCCTCCAGCAGGAAAAAATGAAATGAACTTGTCATTTTCCTGAATGGACACATTTTTTGGCTGACTCAGACTCTTCTAGAGCTAGTATTAGTGAGAACTAAGTGAAACTTTAGCAGGAAGAGGAACAAAAGGGCTCTTATTCCCCAAGATGGAACTCCAAAGTACATTTTGAGCAGAAAACCTATTTGAATGGTTCCTCCTGCCTTAAAAAAACAACAACAATAAAAAAAAAAGCCATATAGTAATTGCGGTGTCATTAAAAACAATGACAACTCAAAGCAGCAGGTTCCCATTTCTCAAAATTTTGCACCGTAACGTACGGTAAGGGGAAAAAGCCAGAGTACCTCTGGACTCCAGAAAGTCAAGTTCGAAATTTTCTACAGTTCAATGTGTTTTTCAGCTATAAAAGGAACAACACCAGATTTTTGGAAGGGGTTGGGGGGGGGGGGATGACATACTGATTTTATTTTCCCCTTCTCCTCTACATGACCTCGCAGCATCTCCTAATGACAAGAGCCAGCCTTCAAGTTTGGTTTCACGTTCAGCCTAAGTTTAGAAGTTAAGATGGAGACTTTGCAATTCCTATCTCTGGCAGAGAGGGAATGGAGAGAGAAACGAGAAAAGGAGGTGGAAAGAGAAGAGGGACTGGTATTTGCAGAGGCAGACGAATTAGCAGCACCAGGGAACGTGACACCTGGAAGTGACCCTCGGGGAGGCCCTGTCCAGAGGTTCTCAAGCCTTTTATTGATTTGTCTGTCTACCTAGCAGCAGGACTGTCCCCCTCCCCTTCCAAGTGACATCTTAAGCAAAAGCACCATATCTAAAACTGATAAAGGTAAAGTGCCTCCCAGAGCACCGGGCCTTGGCATTCCTCCAACCGTCCTCCTCCCGAACACCCTAGGCTTCTAAACACACCGTCAGCAAACCACAGATCTAACCCACCTCTTGAGTTTGCCAACGAGGAAATCAAGGCACAGAGAGAAGAATTAATTCATTGGAGAAGAGATGGAAGTTTCCTCCACGATGACACGGTAAAGACTGGGCAGAGACGGACCTAGAAACTTGGACGCGAAGTGAGGTGGGGAGCAGAGGTTGGTCGAGGCGGGGGGTGAAAGAGCTGACCATGACCTGACCTTGAGGAGTTCACTGTGGATTGTGCAGGAGGCGGGAGACCCTGCACAGATTCCCCAAGTCCCTTCCTTGCCCCTCACCAGTTGTTCTAATTCCTGTGTCTTCGCACGCAAATGGTTATAACTTACACATTGGACGGAGGGAAAAAGGAATACATACAAACGGCAGTGACTTTAGGAAGTCTTCCAGTCGTTAATTTAGAGCGCCACTGCAAATTCGTTGCGAATGACCCCCCCACTTTCCTTCTACGCCTACGTCCGGCATTGCTGATCCACCATAACTCCTTTTCCTGTGGAGCCTAGATACAAGCTCAAAATTATTTCCAACGCGGCGCTCCAGACCGCCATCACCAGTTAACCAAGAGCTGGCTCTTAGGATGAAATTTCTTTGCTCTCCTTGGTTTGCGAATGTGAAGGCAAAGTCATTATCTCGTGTGTCCTGACATCACGGCCACGTGTTTTGACAGCCTGTACATCAGAGGACAAGGTTGGAACTGCATTTCTCAGAATCCCTTTCCCCGTATAACTTCAAGTTAGAGTCTGCCAACGAGAGGCGCTCCTGCAAGAATTGGGAGGTGGGGGAGGATGGCCGGCATCCTCTGGTGCCGGATGCAGCTCAGAGGCCTGCGTACAACGCAGACTCTTGAGAATGGCCTGCTCTTGGTGCCTCAGGCTCCGGGGAGGGTGGTGGCAGCAGCCGCTGAGATTCGGGGTCCTTTGCAGCTTCCTAGGGAGCTCCTGTAAATCACCCACCTCTGGTAGCTGCTGGCCTGACCTTTGCTCCCTGGGCCCTTGCAGCCACCCTGCAAGTCTCCAATTGCCCTTAGTTGAGCCTTTCCTTCTTGGAATACCTAGAGGGGCTTCCATTTTCCTGATGAACACCCCACTGCTGACTACAATAACATTAACACCTTGAGGGCCAGGAACAGAACATGGCAGCAAGATGGACATTCCCCACCTTGCTAACCACGAAAGTCAGATTCTTGTTGAGTTTGACCTTCCTGTTTTCTGCGTTATTTCTGTGGCCCACCTACACAGAATGCAGAAAAGGAAGCAATGAGAGAGAGAGTTCCAAAGAATCGGAATAATGGCATCATAGAATCTGGAGCCAGAGGGACCTTTGCACAGAAGCATTTGGGTTCTCTTCATTTTACTGATGGGAAAAACTGAGGCCGAGAGAGGAGAGTTGCCTCCAGTTGATCCCAGAGCTGGGGCTAGAATCCGGGCCCGCTGACCTGGACCAGTCGTTGTCCTTGGCCCCCAGAGCCCCAAACGAGGGGACTCGTAGGAGCTCGCAAGGAAGGCACGGCCATGCTGAGATGTATCCCATAATAGGCTGGCCACTTTGATGTGAGGTAGTAAACACCTGGCTGTAAAGGGAAGCCAAGGTGAGAGGAGCGATTGCACGTGAGTTTTCCACTCTGCCCAGGGGAGCCGGGAGCAGCATGGGGTAGGTCTCGTGACAGCCCAAGAACATGAAAACCACATTGCCCTAATCCTAACCCTACCATGGAAACCCTATCATGTTGCCATCTGCTCACAGGCAGCTCATCTTAAAGAAATTCCCGTTTCTGGAGGCAGTTGTTGGAAAACATGTCACGGAATCAGAATGAACGGTGTTGCTCTTTTACCGTAATCACCCTCTTGCCTCCATTGGCTTTGGCGTTGTGGCTGCATCGGGTCGGATTCCTGGTGGCGAGCCACCGACTTAGCACAGGAGGGACTGTTTGGAAGGCCAGGAAGGCAGCAGAACCACACTTGGGCAACTGCACCCTAGACGGTGGGTGTCCCCAGGGACGCTGCCAGGCCCTGGGGGCATGAGCTCCCCTGCTGACACGGCCCCCGGATGCTGCATCCTTTCTAATGCTGCTGTCTCTGAAGCGGCCGGGGCTGCCACGGGCACTCTGAGAACGAATCCTTCACCACCTTTCTGTGTTTGAGTTGCCAGCTCCAGATTCGTTATCTGCTTGGGGCATCTGGAGAGGCCAGATGCCCACTTTCCCCTGACCTCTGGCAGCTCTAACGGGCTCTGCTGATGGACAGCTGCATGGCCAGTGCCCATGGCAGCTGCGTTCCATCTGAGTGGTGTGGCTGCAGAGGCCCCTCTTCTCTCAGTCTAGCACCACTTGCTTTTACCCAAAGGCCTGAAAGCTCACTCACATCAATGGCGTTTCCGGGCTTAGCGCTTTGCCTCCTATGAAAATATAAAGACTAATTCTCTCCGTCGCTTTCTCCTTGGCGTGAACGAACAGCAAGTGGGTTGTTTTCCAGAACACCCCAGTCTAGCCCGCTGACACGGGATGCTGCACCGGCTTTTTGTGAACTGCACCTCTTGGTGGAATGTCACCCGCCCAACGTCAGCCCTCGGGAGATGACACTTGTTTCCCTGGGGGGGGGGGGGGGGGCATCTGGGTCGGGAGGTGCTCCCAGCTGTGGGTCCCAGAGTCTTCCGGCTTGTCTCTTCTTCCCCTGGGAGAGTCTTGAGGGGAAGACTGCCCCACTGAGGCTCCAGACTCAGTTCAGGGGGACCTGCCTCCCTGCGTCCTTCTGAACGGTTTTCGGAACCTTTGGCAACTCAGTCTGGCGGCCACATATTCCTGTCGTCAGCACCCCTACTGGCCGCCAGTGTCTGTTTACAGCACACTTCCTAGGTGCCAGGCGCTGTGCTAAGCATCCAACCCAAATTAGCTCATTTAATCTTCTCCACTTAACAAAGAAGGCAACTGTCGCCTGAGCCACGCAGCCCGCATGGGCCTGGGATTTGAACCCAGACAAAACCCAGTCTCTTCCTACTGTCCCAGGCTCTTTCCTTCAAACGTAGCCCCCTTCCCAACCCTCTACACAACAAAACAGAAAATCATCTCAGGTTCACCTTCCCCGCAAGGCAGACGATCCGAGAAGCAGCTGAGTCTTAGGGAACCTCGACTGCCTGACGTCTCAGGGTTCCGACACTCTCTTGGATGGGCAGACAGTGGGGCGGCTGCCCAGCGGGCGTCTCGGTGGACGGGGAGGGACAGAACCTCCCTGAGCTTTACCCATTCGGCGCTAGCTAGGAAGGCACTGGGAGCTTTACATACATTTGCACCGTGGAAATAAATGAGCCACCCAAATGAGAAAAGCGAGGCTAGTTATTCTGCGCTTACGACAGCAAGGGAGTCAGTCCCCATTGCTTGCACCCTGGCAGAGACTCACAGGCAGGCAGAGGAGTGGGAAAGCTTTACGGTGGGAAAAAGGCAGCTTCGAGAGGGCTCTAGGTGGAGACCACTGGCCTGGGGAAGCCGCAGGTGGGTTACCTGAGTGGTTGGTTAGGGGTTGGGGGACATATGTGGCTCTCTCTGGTTGGCTTGAGTCAGAAGCAGGGATGACAACCAGGGAGGCCGTCAGTTATTAATGGAGTCCTGGCTATTTGGGGCTGACTGTCACAGATGTGACTGTCCAGCCTCCTGGATTGTCACTAGAGACAGCGGCCTGGCCTCCTGGGCTGGTCTTTGCACATGAGGCGCCCTGGACTGTGGTTCCAAGTCCTCTTTTTTCCATGTGGCTGGGCCATTGTACCTTTGCATTTTCAGCATCTGCACACTTAATCCCCACGGCAGCCTATCCTCCTGATGAGGACACTGAGGTCCAAGGAAGCCAAGTAACCTGCCTGAACTCCCTCAGCGGGGGGGTGGGGATGTGAGGCCAGGCCCGCCGGGTCCCTAATTCCATGTCTGTCCCCTGTTTAATCCGTCCCTGCACACCGGCCAGTGATCCTCACAGACCTAAATCGATGGCATCCTTCCCTTCCCCGGCTTTAAGCCTCCCAATACCGCTCGCCCCCTCTGAGAATGAGACCCTGCCCGCCACCTGCAGATTCAGTCCCATCCACATTCAGGGCCTCAGCGCCTCCTCCCTGGGCTTCCCCGGGCTCTGTTCCAGCCTCCAAGGTGCCGCCCCAGGCCTCCTGAGACCCTGCTTCCCGCATCTCAGTGGTGGGTCAGGGAGAGAGCTTTGTTCTCGCCTTTCCCCCGGCCTGCCACCCTTGTCCTGGCCCGAGGCATCCCTCGGGACATGGCACAGGTATCACCTCCTGCAGCCTCGGCAGCTGGCCCTGCGGGTCAGGACCCTTCCTGAAACAGCAGGGGCATCCAGTTGGCGGCTTATCTACCTCCTCTACCACATGGAAAGCGCCGCCTGGCGAACTGACTTACCCTGTTCTGTTGTGTTCTCCGTGTCCGGTCCATAGTAGGTGCTCAATAAACACCTTGTGAACAAATCCGCCAGTCTTTGACTCCTTCCTCCCATGGCTGCTCTTCGTATTCCTGAGACGGTGCTTCAGCTCCCGCCCCGACCTGTGACTGACGGAAAGGATGACATCAGGGCCAGACTCAGGCTGTGACTACAGAGGCTGCCTGTGGCCCCTCACTTTGGGGTGAGCTGGGCGGGGGGTCAGCAAGCAGCCACTCGGGGATAGAGTGGTGTATTTTCAACAGCAGGTGCCCAAAGTCACTGAGGGCCATATGGATCCTCTCAAATACCGGTGCCAGCCTCCCAAAGTCGGATTTACCATCATCCCCCTGTTGCAGCCCGTGAGTGAGGCTCAGGGAGGTTAAGGAATCCGTCTCAAGTCCCCGGCTAGTGAGGAACCGAGTCGGGATGTAACCCAGATCTGCCTGCCTTTAGAGAACATGCTGCTACCTGACAGCCGAAAGCAGAGTGAGCTGCCGGGTGTCAGAAGCCTGCTTGTCCTCTGCCCCTCCTGGCCCTCGGGTTCCTCCTGTGCCCTCATTCCTGCCCTTGAAGCTCACTGCAACCTGCCGTCACCTGGTGGGGGTAACAAAAGGTTGCCGAGTTCCTCCTCCCTCCCACCCCCTCCCAGCTGTGTATGACTATGAGGTGGGCGTCTCCAGGTGGTTTCAACAAAATATTGGATGCATTACATACAGATTAGTTGAGGAAAGAAAATCTATGCTGTGGGATCATTCCCGATCGTAATCTTTACAACGTGTATGCCATAACCTTACGCGATTTATAAGCACTTTATTTTTCTGTGACTCAAATCTGCTTCCCAGCAGGAACCACATCCTGGTGTTTGCTCAGCCTGTCTGTGCAGGAGGCTCGGTTCCCAGGTCCCTGGGACTCCCCACAGCTGCTTGGGGCGGGCTCGGGCTCTGACCCGAGGAAGACCCCAGTCCCGTCCCAGGGTCTCCTTGGGGACTGGCTCCCCTGTGTGGGCCTCACTGGGAGCAGAACGGGCAGGGGTGAGGAGGGGCTCTGGCCTTCGAGGTTTTGCCCGGCCCTCTTGGGTATGTCCTCCCCAGGGCAGGGCTGGTCCAGTGGCCATGGGAACAGCCCAAGAGCACTGGGCAGAGGAAGAGGCACTCAGTGTCCATGGTCAGGTTGCTTCACTGTGTGCCTGAGCCTTAGCGTAGCACTGACTTAGTTCCTTAATGCTGCGTGACTTCAGCCTCAGACCTTGGCCTGGCCTGGGCACCCCGGCACCCGCCCTCCCCCGGGGCCTTCTCCACCGCCACCCTCACACGCTTTCATTTCTTGATGACCCCGAGACAAACCAAATTCAGATGGTTGATCTGACCCTATTCAAAACCCAAACTCTACACGTCCCTGCAAGATCCCCAAATAGGACTTCAGGATTATCTGTGCCTGGGGATTATCCCTCTGTCTCTAGGGCCGTGGCTATGACAGAGCCTGTGTCTCTGAGACCAGCAGCTGCTCCCGGGGAGCAGTTCTGCTCACAGCTCTGCAGGCCGAGCCCTCCTGTTTCGCAGACCAGCAAACCGAGACCCGGAGGGGAAAGCGACTTGCTCGGGGCGCCCTGGCTGGGACAGAGCCAGGAACAGAACCCAGGATTTGAGGCCTGGGGTGGGGTCCTCTCCATGATGGCTGGGGGCTCTGATTTAGAAGTAGAGGGCGCGCTCCCTTCTCCAACACCTGGAAATCAGGGAGTCGACAGGCTTGTGGTCTTCAGGGCCCAGCTCAGTGAGCCAGCAAATCAATGACAGCAGTGTGTTTGTGACGTCCTTAACTGTCCCCGTTTAAAATCTTCCACCCCCTCCCCCCAGATTCTTGATCGCTTTGATTCCTCCCAGTAGCAACCTTTTCAGAGACTGTCATTCATCTGGAGGTAGCAATGACTTGTAGCCACAGCTATGGAGTATGGCCGCTAGTCTAACTCAGGGGGGAAAGCCGGGATGGTGGAGACCGCGTATCAGCCTGAAAGCACTGATCCCCACTACCCCCTTGAGGTCCCTTCTATCCAAAGCCATTTTGCAACGGAAATTGGCTCCATTTTAGGTCAACCACGGGAAGAGACAGACCCGAGTCATGCTCCGCCTGGCCTGATTCCAAACTTGAAGTCTTGCTGATTTGTGCTGATGTCACCCAAGCAAGATTTGATGTGAAACTGCAAGGGAAAGCTGGGCCCGGGGAGGGAGGGCGTTTGCTGGGAGGAGAGAGGGGAGGAAAAGTGAAGTTCTGTTTTATAACAATGGAGAGAGGAGCGGGAGGGCACGGGACCGAAAGTCAGGAAACTGCTGCTCTATTCTTGGCCCGGCAGTTAGCTTGCTGTGTGGCCTTGGGCAGGTCACTTCCCCTCTTTGACCTCAGTTTCCTCATTTTATAAAACCCAACGGAGGATCTCCATGCAAGGCCTCTTTCGGTTCTAAAGGGCCCGTGATTCTAGCTCGGTCCCTGGGCATGGGTGAAGAAATCAAAGACTTGGTTTCATTTCATAACTTGGGCCCCTTAAGCACTTCCCAGCTGGGGCTGGGAATGGGAGCAAACACTCATTGGCCGAGCTCATCTGACTTTCAGCGAGGGGGCCAGCAGCCTGGGCTGTCAGGAGCCTCACCCAAGGGGAGGACAGGGGCGGGTGCGGGCCGGACGAAAGCTTAGTCCGGCCACCCCAGGGCTGGGCTTGGCACCCCGGCATCCAGGCTGACTCAGGCTGGAGTGTCAGCTTCTGGAGGCTCAAGTGTCTTAGATGCTGCTTTTGATCAATGGAAAACTGGGAAAGCAACAAATAATAACATCCATTTGCTGGCAATTTCAGTCGTTTGTGGTATTTAATTAGCATAATTGACCTGAACCGGCCCTTTTTCTCCACCTGAATTTAAAAATACATCACTGCTCCCTCCACCCCAATACATCTGAGAAATTTTCTTTTTTTTAATGAGGTTTTAACTAAAGCCCAATATCAAAACACCATATAATACTTTTATCTCATTGAAGACATTTGATGCTTATTAAAATATTATTGCTTTAAGGCTTATTTTGATTTTTTTTTTGCCCAAGAGTGTATGCAGAGCCTTGCTACTCAGATAATAACAAAGAAACCTTAAACATGAAGAAAACACATGAAAGGTAATATGTTCCCCATTAGTCCCCGTATCATTTCCCCAGGATTACTCCTTTCCAAATATAGCATTAGTTTAAAAATAAAAGGCCGTTTACAGTAATGGGACACTTGCTACTACTGTGAGCATATGGGCCCTCCAAGGGGCTTGCACGACAGCTTCATGAAGAGGGACTTCAGGGGAGAGGGCTGGCTTTCACAGAAACCCCAGCATGCCCACTCATAGCCCCCCCCCCCCCAAGACAGGCCACCGACCCTGACCCAAGACTCAAGTCGAACAAGCCTCTTATTCCTCTTTCGGAACTGCCTCTTTTGGTGTATTGTTTCTGCCAGAGATGAAAACATTTGGGAAGGTGACAAGTAATCAATTGGGTGCCACCTGGGAAGAAAAGTGACACCCCAGAACTTTGCATTCTGGCCTCATGAGGTTGAGAGTGTGGCTGCCCTCCATGGGAAGGGGGTCCTTTTGGGTTTGGGGGTTCCTTTTGTGCGGGAACATCCAGGGGAAGCAAACTCCAGATGGGAAGGTCTAAGTCATTCGGGAAGTACATGGGTCAAGGGTAGAAGTTTGGTTTATCTGACCCAGACATAGAAATTTTTTTTTTTTTTTTTTTTTTTTTTTGGCTAAGGAGAGCTCAGATCCATTTTCAGTGGGGTGAACTAATGTAGCTAAGGGACAGAGCATGTACACAGAAGGGCTCCCTCAAGTGCAGTGAGGGCCACTCCAGTTTGCTTCCACGGGCTGGCCCGTGTTGAGCACCCACCGGAAGCTGCTGGCCCTCTGAGGGCCCCTGAGGAGACTCATGTTACACGTTTGCTATTTTGGTCCAACAATGCAGGCTCCTTCCGGTTTTGGGAGCTGGTCTCCTGGCACTCATCAAGCGCCCAGCTTCGAGAGGCCCCAGAGAGCCAGGGAGCGAGCTTCCAGCTCGAAGGGAGGGAGAAGCTCTCCTGGTTTCAAATCCCCAACTAAATGCCAACCATATCTTGTTGTCAGCAGAGAGGGGAAGATCAAGAGAGAGCAATGGGGGAGAATGGAGGGGTGGTAACAAGAGCTAAAATTGATTGTCCTGAAGCCTGCATTGTCCCTGGAGGCAGGTGGCATTGCCCACTGGGTAGGGGCGCGCTCGGCCCCACCAGGCACAGACTTTACCACAGGCAGGGTTCCCGGCGTGCAGCCAATTACAAGTTGGTCGGGGGCTGGAGGTGGTGTCTCGAGGTCTACTCTGGACAGTCACAACTTGGACCTCGTCGTCTGACCTCATCTCATTATTGCTCCTCATGCTCTAAATTCCTCCTTCGGGCCAAGAATCGCTCATTCCTCTTTGCACTCGGGGGGCAGTGGCTGGCACCGAGCAGGCAGTCAGTTTGAGCCGACAGAACAGGCCCCCGTGGGTAACAGGCTCAAGGAAAGACCAGAGGCCTGGGGGGCGGAGCCAGCCCTCGGTTGGTTGGTTGCCTCCTGAGAACGGGGACAACTGTCTCCATTTATTGGGCACTCACTGCCGCCCGGGTTCAGAGCCAAGCATGTTATATGGGCTCTCATTCGATCCACACCACCACCCTGCCCACGGGTAACCTCATCAGGCCTCACGCGCGGGAAAGGGGGCTGGGGTGTGGGGAGGTTGACGTACATGCTTGGGCTCACATAGCTGGTGGGTGTGGCAGCAGCCCGGCTCCTGCACCTGAGCCTCGGCCACCATGCTGACCGTCTCCCTCACCTCCCATTGGCTCACAGTCTGGGGTTCCCAACAGTGGCTCCAAAGCCCCCTGGAGCGGTAGCAGATGGAGCCGATCCCTTTGGAACAACGGTACCTTGGGGTCACGGCATCTTTCTAGGGACTCTCCTCCCTTGGGAGAGGATCACGTCATGGGACTTGAGCACGTGACCAGTAGGGAGTTCCTCCTTGAGGAAATAGGGACTTGAGTGGGACCCTGAAGGAGAAGAAGCAGGCTGCCAGGGGAGGGGAAGGGAGGACCTCCAGGTAGAGGGAGAGGGGTGTGGGGACACAGTGGGCTGGAGGGTAAACCGATAGTACCCCCAAATCAAGTCTGACTGATGGGCAGAGGCTGCCAGGAATGCTGGGTTGAAGAGGATTCCAAGGCCGACAAAGAGCTGGGATCAATTAGCAGTGTTGGCCAGGAGCATGGGAGGAAGGAGGTGACCTCCTGCCACACTCTTGTCGTCCCTGGCATAAGGTAGCTAAGGGGACAGTAACACGTGTTAGCTCTTTTGACCTCCTGACAGATCCTGATTTGGGGGTAAAGGGGGAACGCGCGCTGCTGTTTAATTTCTCTTTCGTGGACCATTTCCTGCTCACTCTGACTCACCTGGTGCTGATATCAGCGGGTTTCCCGCATCTGTTCCGCAGGACAAATCACCTGCCAAGGCCTGGCTGCCGGCCCTGTAGGGGAGACAGCGGGTCCCACAGTCATGGGGGGGGGGCGGGCAGGGGGAGTGCCACTACAAAGCTCCACAGGTCTCGGGAAGACCCTCTTGTCTCCTGCATTGCAAATGGGTTCCAGTGGCCACTGCCGGGAGACGCCACATTTCTGCTGTGTCAGTGCTATTTCAGACTCTACTCACCTGTAATGAGTGAGATTCTCCGGGAAACATTACCACATCGGACTTGGGGGCTACCCGGTAAGGCAAGAGGACGATCCGAAAGCCAGAGGTTATGACTTTTGATCTAAGTGTTGGCTTTGAAATATGTAAAACTCCTTTGGAACCAACCGGGGTCAGTGCTGTCCTTCACTCTTCCGAGAAAGAGAAAAAGCCAGTCCGGGAGGAAGGCGGCTCTGGGCCGCTCGGCAGGCTGGGAGATCCGTGGGGGCCTTTTGGCTCAAGTGGATGAAGCTGAGGTGAGAGCCGGACTACACACAGGTGACGGGGCGCAGGCAGGGTCCAAGCCCCCTCGGTCTAAATCCCACGGGGCACGCCTCTCCAGCCAGAGCGAGGGCCCCCGGCCAGCTGGTAGCAAAGTGAGACTTCCCGGGTCCCTGGTCCTTTTCATGTTGCCTGTGTTGCATTTCCCCACCTTGTGAGTGTAATCTGACCCGCCAGCGTGGAAGGCTTTGGAGGTTTTGAACCTGCCCTACATCAAATACACCCCCTCCTCTACTCGGGAGAAAACCCCGGCCATTCTGTCACAGACTCAGAGGGCACTTGATTGTCTAGAACACATCAAACAGCCCAACTCTCCCTTGTAAAAGTTTTACAAGAAAATCATTGAAGACCAGAAGAGCTATCCTTTCCCTCTCCTCCCCCTTCAGTTTTAAACCTGAGCCGATATTCTGGCTTCCCACACTTTGGTGTCAGCCGGCCGGCGAGAGCGCTGGGCTGGCGGGCGTGCAGCCGTAGAAACCTCGGCCCCCGGATCATTACACTTGCAGGCCACGGCTTGTGGGATCTAGTGATTTGGACATATTTTATTTAACCAGCTTAGTAAAAGGTAATATTCAGCAGCTGTGATCTATAGCAGAATTACAATTTTCAGGGTCAAGGAGGGATTTTGATATTAGGAGGTTGGGCAGCATTGCTATGAAATCTCCTGAGCTGTCTTTAAAAATAAATGAGAAAATAGGTTATCCAAGAGTCATTGTAAGGGAAAAATCAATAGGCAGTGTCTATTCACTTGGGCTATCAAAATCCTTGAAATTTGAACAAAAGTTTCACGTTTAGTGTACTGTAGGTTTTGAAATATCGGCGCTGGAGGCTCGGCGGGTACAAATTCATTGTGCTGTGTGCATCCAAACGAGGCGAGCCTTGTGAAGCCGGTCAGCTGCCTCGGAAGAGGGGGGAGTGTTTTGGTGACCAGATGAGATGGGTAAAAGGCGACTCCTGAAGCAAAGCGGGGGTCCCACGGCAGGTGGCTCACCCGTAAGTGTCGAGGAGCATCTGCCGTGCCAGGAGTAGGTGTGGCCGGTGGCTCAGTGCCCCTACCTCTTGTCCAGCGCGAGGGTGGACACCACGCCCCTTCCCGCTCCACAGTCCACAGTATCTCTGCCCTCAGGTGGGGAACAAGTGATCATTTAATAGGGAACTTCCTGGTGGTGAAAATCTGATGGGGCAGGTCACCCGGAGTGACAGAAGTCGCCTCCTATTCATTCGTTAGTTCATTCTCAATACGTTTTTTATTTTTATTTTCTTTTTTATCGTTTCAAACGTGTCTTTTAGCTTCCTTCAGGATGGCGTACCTTGGCATTCAATAGGCTCCGATCAGCCCAACCAACGGAGACTGCCTTTCCTCTCCAGGTGGCTTTCGGTGACTCAGTTCCTCAGGCAGGTGGTTGCCGGGTAACTGCTGGGTCTCTCCCACCAGCCTGTGAGCTCTGGGCAAGGCAGACTCTGGTTTGGGGTTCAAAGCTGTTTTCCGATCCCTGGTTCCATGTCTGACATTCAGTGTTAACAAATAATTTGAAAACATTTTTTTAAATGAAAAAAAAAATGTTAATGAAGAACGTGAAGATCTTCCTTTGATTATTATTAATAGAAGGCATTCCTGAGGCATTTTAAGGCCATATCATGAACAATCTTTAAGGAAAACAAAATAAAAACACCCCAAGCTCCCCATCCTCAATATGTGTCCACCACGATGTTAAAGAGCAGCTCGTTTAACCAAGACGAGGGGATGGTGACTGTTTATCACATCCCTGGTGGTATCTTCCTATCAGTCCTCTGGGGGGGTGGTATTTTCCCTACTTTACAGTCGAGGAAAGAGAAGCCCAGTGAAGACATGGGTAGAGTATTCCAACCCACCAACGAGAGAACCAGAGCTCATGTCCAGGTTTGTGGTCACTCTGCAAAGCCATCTCTGAGACAATTAAAGAAGAAGAAGTGGGGGGACCGGCATTCAAAAGCAACCTTGAACATGATCCTTTCAAGTTCTACCATTAAAACAAAAAACTGACAGCATCTATATTCACCGTAGAGAAATTGTAGCAAAGCACTGAAGATTTATAACTCCCCTTTATTTAGAAAGGGAATGGAAGATAAGTAATTGAAATGCAAAGGGTGGGAATAGCAGACGTTGGATTGAGGCATTTTATTTAACTCATCAAATAATACAAGTCAGTTTGGGAGACAACAATCAACATATATTACTTGTACTAACGATATGTAGAACCGCATTTCCAAGAAATGTAATGAAAATAAATGCTGAAAATAAATTACCCCGTGGAATACACCAAATAAATAGTTGTTTTTTTTTTTTTAAAGAAAATATAACCCTATGAATATGAGGGGGAAAAAGTGAGGGGAAGGAGGCATTGTGGAGCTGGGGGAAACTCGACCTTGAAATGAGCGCCTGAATGAGATGAAGGAACAGGACGGATCAATGAAAATTAACAGACGGCCCCTTGGCTGTAGGCGCGATTTCTCCCCATCCCCGAGACACGCTCTGAGCATCGCTCCTGCATCGCTCCTGACACCCACCGTCCGAGTGATCCAGATAATGTAATCGCACCATCATCGGGAACCATGAAATTGCAATTGCCATCGTTCCGTTACGCAGAGGAGAGCCATTAATTAGCAGATTTCAGGTTAAAGTGACTATGTTCTACACGAGTTCTAATCCCACTCTGGAGCGGCTCTCAGGCCTAACGGATTATCTGGAGGAGGTGGAGCTGGAACCAGAAGGCGTCACTCAAAAGGAAATGAAGTGAAATAAGATGAAGTTGAAGGAAAAAAAAAAAAAAAACACCACAAAAACGTTAAAACGAGGGCGAGATCTTCCACTATCGGGAAAGGCAGGAGAAGAAGTCAAGCGGCCCGTCCAAGTTTTCCTCTCCTGAAATGGCACACTGTTAAGCAGTTTAACATCTGGGCTCCGTTTGAGGCAACTTGATCTAAACGGGCGCATTCGTTCATTCACTCATGCGGTCATCCCACCAAAGTTATCTTTTTTAAAAAAAAATGTTTATTTTTGAGAGAGAGAAAGAGAGAGAGTGGGGGAGGGGCGGGAGGGGCAGAGGATCCCAAGCGGGCTCCGCGCTGACAGCACAGAGACCCATACAGGGCTCGAACCCACGAACCTCGAGATGAAGGCAGATGCTTAACTGACTGAGTCACCCAGGTGCCCCCACAAATGTTATTTTAAAGTAACGGTACTTTTACAGGATGACAGGCTGCTACATAGATCCCTTGGACAGTTGAGTCCTCAAAACATCAGGCAAGGCAGGTGGATAGTTGCCCTTGAAACTTCCATGAGAGTAGCCGGGGGAATGATTCTGAAATGCAGCTATCTTCCCCCTGGAAGTCTAAGTGGAACCAAGAGTTTTACCATTCTCAAGATGATCCCTCAAGCCAAACCTGGTTGGCGCCTGCCTTCCCCAGTGCTGGTACCTTTGTACTGAGCTCTGAAATCCCGGCCTCACCGTTAAATAAAAGGGATGCGTATAGAGACCAGTGGCCAGTCTTTGCACACTGTCAGGCCTCAGCCCTTGGGCTGGCTGACATCTTTCCATTTGACAAAATGCTTGGGTTCCAAATATGGAGGCCAGTCCATATGTACGCCAGGGGAGAGGGGTAGCTTTTAGACTGGGGGTTTGGATCTAGGACATAATACCTAGGGACATACCTGGGGAAGAGACTGACTTGTCAATGGTGAAAGCTCCGTGAGGGGGGCTGAACCCCCTTTTAAGAAAGAAGGGCCACGTTCCAAGGCCAAGGGTTGGCACCACACTGGTTTCTAAATCTTGTTCATGAGTTTTTTTCCGAGTATGCCTTCATAATGTGCCCGTGGGCAAGGGAGGGGGAAGCACAAGGTTAATGGTCTGGTTTCCTGATAGGGAAGTGGGTGCCCCAGAGGGAAAGTGACTCATCTAGGCAGGACGGGCTCCGTAATTGGTAAGATCCAAAGCAAAATGAAAATAGGGAGCCCTGTACTCAGAAAGCAGGAAAAAAATGCCTTTTCTTTTTTTCCCTGGTCTCTCACTCTTGACTAGGCATGGTGTTTCAAATTTTCTAGTTAACGTCCTTCTAAGTAAAGTCAACTTTTTAAAACACTAACATGAATTTTACTTTTCATTTTTATATTGTGTAAAGCCAGTTTTAAAGGTAAAGAGCAGAACATTAATACGTGTGTGGAATCACCAGTTACACAACACGTTTTGTGACTTGTTTCAAGAGGGTGCCTCAAACTGGCCGGAGGAGACACGCTGGACTCAGGAAAGTTGGAAGAAGGGAGAAAGGGCTCCCCGAGGCTTGGGGGTTCTCTCAGGGGGAGTAGAGAGCCCCATGGGTGCTGGGCCCTGCTTTGTGACCTGGCCAAGCACTTGTCCTCCAGCCTGGTGGTCAGGCGCCCTTCTTTCCCAGCAGCTGGACTGACATGTTGTGCCCCAGGCCTGGAACAGGGGGTCGAGCCAGGCATCTCCCTCTTCTGCAGGATCCCTGCCCCAACCCCCAGCAGATGGGCACCCCCGGGGGCGGTGCGAGCTTTGTGCCAGGATGCACTAGGTCCCTGTATTGGGGCAGATTAGAGGCTCCTCCCAGTGAGTCCTTCACTAAATGTGCTCTGATGCTGCCAGAGTAAGGCAGGAACTGTGGCCACCACGCCCCATCCCCAAGATGCTGTGGGCTGCACATGTCCAACCCTTGACCCTCCCCATGCCTGAGCCCAGGTAGGGGACAGGCTGGCAGCAGTTGCTGGGTGGAGGTTGGGATGGGAAGGCCAAGTGGAAATGGGGCTCCAGGGGGCTGAGAATCAGACCCCGGAAGCAGGGAGGCAGGACTGCATGTGAGCCCGGTCTCCAAGCTCCGAGTTCATGGTCCATTGGCTCGCTGGACTTCATTTGCAAAACACAATTACAAAGACAGAATTATCACAAATTTCAAGACAGTGACTGTAGATCATTAAGCACCCAGTGTGGGGCCCTTCTGAGTGTGGGGCCAGTCGTGCGTCCGCACCGGTCACAAGCCCATGCTATCGGCCCTGCATCCGAGACCACCCAGAAGCTCGGCGCACCAAGTCTCCTGCTCTTCCAGGAGGTTCGACACACCCGCGGCTGCCATCTTACTCCTATGCCTTTGGCCCTCGCTTTATCAGGAACATTCCCTTTCCACTGCCGTGGATGACTGGAGTTGGCAGGGGCCTACCCTCCTGGGACTTTCCAAACGACTTTCCCATTTGCCAGATGAGGCACCAAAGCCCCAAGCAGGCTCTGATTTGTGGTCATGAGGCCACATGCCAGGCTGGTGGCACGGAAGGGCCCAGAGCTCTGAGTACCTCTGGCCTGGAAGATGCCAGACTTTGGGAAAAGAGCAAAGCCTCGCAGGGGCTCCCTGCTAGGCTGCTCCTAGGGGTGAATCCACTGCTGCCACAACCACTAGAACCTGGAACATCATCAGGGCGTCTTCCAGCACGTTCTTAGCATCCACAGCCAAGGTGTTTGCCAGAGGCCGCTGTGGACTCGCCGTCAGGGGAGGGGGACTCTAATTCTCACTTAATTGTTTCTCACCCGATTCTTTTGGTGGAGACGGGGGTGGCAAGGGACGCTAGACCTGAGCACAGAAAGGACTTCCCCCGGTGATGCTAGGAGCTCAGCTGAGGGGACACCAGGGTGCCCGCTGCCAGTTTGTTCCTCAAGAGAGCAAAGATCTGACATTCAGGGCAAAAAAATGATCATAGCCGCCAGGGACGGACCTGAGTTTTTCTGTATGTGTTGGTTTAAAGACTGTAACTGAGGAATGTTAGTCCCGTGGTCTGAAGGCCAACACTACCAAAGAGACCAGCGGTGCTGTGGTTGGGCCACGGCTTCCAGAATGTGGTGCTGTTTGAGTTACGTCTCCTTGTGCAGAGGAGGCTCGACTAGAGGCTGAAGATCTGGACTCCACTCCTGGCCCCACCACCCATCTGCTGGGTGGTCTTGAGCAAAGTCTCACTCCCTCTCTGAGCACCATTTCCCCACCTGAACAAGAAGGTTGGCCCAAATGGCCCCTCAAGCCTGCGAAGCTAGAGGGTTCCATGAATTTGAGCCCATCCACCTGGCTCTTGGTTGGCTTTTGCTATCCAAACTGTCGTCGAGGTGGCCAGCACGGAGCTCAAGGGATGCCGGTCCCACATTTGCTCATTTCCAACCTCTCTCTGGCTGTCCTTCACCATGTGGGTTACGTCCCCTCACGGGAGCTCAGGGAGGCCTGTCCGGAGGCTGGGACCCGTGGCAGCCTCTGCCGGGATGCCCAGGCTCGTGCTGTCCCCAGATCAAAGTTTCTCCACTGTCTGGGGGAGGGTGACCAATCAGCCTCGTGCCCAAATCTGGATTCTGCTTCTATTTTCCCCTTTCTGCATGGGGGACAGAGAGAGGAAAAGAAGGAGAGAGAAGCCTTTGAAAAATGTCTCCTGCTCCATCGCTCAGCAATTCACCTCGCCGCTGAGCCCAGTGACACTCCCGTGGTGCACCTCTTAGCCACTCGGCAACTTTTTTCCCTTTTATGATATTTTGGGTTTCTGATTGCCTGCCAAGTCAAACCTTTATCATTTAATAAGCAGAAAAAAGAAAGAAAGAAAAAAGAAAAAGGAAAAAAACCCCTCTAAGTCAGTCCCAATCTAAAGGGTCCCCATTCCTGTTCCCTGCCTCTCGGGGGCTGGTCCTGGATATGAAGCCAGTGCTGATGGGGACTCAACCACTTGCAGGCAAATGTCAACCCTACTCTACTCCAGCGGGGCCATTTTGCACACGTAGTCCTGGAAATTGCAAGAAGGCACGGACACACAGCACTAGAGTGCTTTGCAAGAATTCGGGGAGACGGGGCTTTAACCTCAGGAGCACCAGTGGCAGGTGGCAGAGGCATGGACAGCGCGATGTGCCTTTCAGACCCTGACAGTGACCTGCCTGAGATTAGATAGCAAGTCGGGGCTCTGGGAATGAAAGCTACTTTCCTACCCATGGCCCCCGGGGCCGTGGGACGACACAAGCTCTGTGTTCTTACCTAGCTTCTCCACCATGTGTCTTTGGGCCCTGGAACAGTAAGTACATAGTCAATAAATATCTTTTGCCTAGATGAATAAATCTGATTACACCTCTCACACTTCAAACAGGGAGAGGTTCGGTTGTTCAGAAACCCTGTCGGGGACAGCAGTGAGCCCACTGAAGCCCCTAGCTGTCTCTTCGCTCTGTAGTTTCTTGTGGGGGGTGGGGTGGTGGTGGGCATGGATGAAGAAAAGATGGAAATCAAGCAGAGAGAGGCTCTGAGGGTCACCGTGTCTCTGCTATGCGGAGACCCCTGGATGCGGCAGTGTGGGGAGGGGCTGCCCGGGGCTCTTCCCCAAATGCCAGATTGTACATTGTGAAGCCTTGGCCTCTTCTTATGTCAGCAGGGCCGGTGGGGGTGGGGGAGCAGGCTGGAGCAGCTCCGCAAGGAAAGCAATTGGCTGGAACCCCCTGCCTACTGTTCTAACTGTCCCTCCACCACACCCCCGACCTCCTTCCTGCGTTCTCTCCTCCTCCTCTTCCTCCTCCTCACAAAGGCATTGCTGTGGGATGTGCCAGGGGACCCTCAACCAGTTATCTGGCCTTTGCAGAGCCCATGTGTCTCTGACCTGAGTGGTCCTGAGCCCTGGCCAGGATGTGTGTGGGCCTCTAGGGTTAGGCTGTGCCCCCGGCAACCCATTCATTACCCCAAAGGGCAGCTGATCCCAAGAGAAACCACCAGGCAGGCCAAGGTCTCCTTCCCTTCTACCCTTTCTCCCAAAGATCACTAACTGCTCCCTCCCATGGTGGGTCTTTCCTCCCCTGGATCCGAAATCTGCTCTCAGGAGAGGGTCAGACAATTCACCCAGAGGGCTCAGTGGTTGATGGGGCCGCAGCTGACCGGAGGAAAAGGAATCTGCATTTTTTCCAGGGTTCGAGGTCAGACACCAAAGGCATGGGCTTTTAAGGGTGCGATTTCAGGTATCCACCAGCCCACAGGGTGTCCCTGTGCAGAGACCTGGCTCATGGTACAACTGTACATGGCTTGGAGGGCCAAGGCCTGGGTCACTTGCTGTGTCCAAAAGAGAAGCGAACAAGGAGGGGGACAGTGTGTCTGCAGCCTCAGGGTGTGGGGCTGGCGGGCTTCAGGCCCTGCGCATTTAGCATCCAATGGCTGATGCTTCTCTACTGAATTTAACAACAACCCCATCCCCCAAAGACATGACGGATTCTAGCCACATCCTCGGCTCCTCTCTTCTGATGGTGTTAAGACAGAAAATTAACAGGAACGGGCAGTCTGGCATCCAAAGCGCTTAGCCCAGTGCCCGGCATGCAGTAGGCCTCCGTAAGTGTCAGCTGAGGGTGCCTCTGTGGCCTGGGTCTTTGGCAGAACCTTCTGGAGAGAAGCTGGAGCCCGAGGATGTATTTCATTCTCCACTCTGTGGGGCCTCATCATGTAAAAAAAAACAAAACCATTTCTCTCCAACTCAGGTACTTTTCTTGGCAAAATAAGTCAAAAACAAAAAAGTTGAGGCAACAAAGCAGCACTGGGCTGGAGAAGGGCCTTGGCCACCCCTGTTCCCCCCCCCCCCACCCCCGCCCCGTACTGTCCCCTCCTGAACACACCTGGGGAGGCCGAGGAGGTGGGGGAGGGAGGGCGCTGCACTGAACGGTGCTGTCCTGCCCCCAGGAAAAGTCCAGGCAGCTCTCAGAGGAGCTGTGTGTGCAACAGATCAATATGGGCTTCGGGGCCGCTGAGCTATTATTCACGCCAAAGGGCCTTGTTTGGATGAAGGGAAGGAGGGGGTGCACGAGTTCACAGAATCACAGTCTAGAGCTCTGCTGCTTGGCATTTCCCCCTCTCTCTGTGATGCCTTCGTTATTTATGTAGCACGAGTAATGAGGTGATTCAGGATGAGGAAGTGCTTTTCCCACAGCACGCTGGGAGCTCCTTGAGGCATGACAACAGGGGTTGTGTGTGATTTGGGCCGGGGTCCTGGGAGATAGGCACCTTGCCTTTCCCCTCCTTTGGCTCCTCCTGAAGGAGGCCGATAATGGGCCCAGGGTGGCACAAAGCGGGGCCTTGATGCCCGTGCCCCTCCCTCTTGACTGCCCCCCCCCCGGGATGAGCCCCCCCTCACCATTGCCTCTCCCCTGGTGCTGGGAATCCATCCTTCACCTATGGACCATCTGTTCCTCACCTCCTCACACATTCCCAATCCCCTTGTCCTGTCACTTCGGGTCTGCCCCACCATCTTGTTTTTGCCCTACGTGCCTCTGGTAAGCTGGCTTTGGAACATTCATCTTATTGCTGACCTGGAATCCTAACGGACACGGCCAGTCTCTCTCGCCAATCCCTGTGTCTTCCCACCTCTACAACAGAAGGGGATGCTGACCCTCGTTCCATCACCTATTTGAGGACCCTGTATCCAGCCTTGGTTCCAATCACGCACAAATATTCTCCTGCCTGTGCCGGTCCACTCTTGGTCTCCCTCCTCGGATGCACTGCTTGTGGCTTTAAAAACTTCTCTGAGCTCTCCACACGGTCACCTGCCCCATTTTAAAAAGGCTGACATGTTGTCTAAGAGCTACCCGACTTGTCATAAAATGTGGATGGCCCCTGGCAGACAGCACTGGTTTGAGCGCGATGGGCTACAGGCAAAGCCATGTAAGCAAGAATGTTCCCTGGAATTTAGTTTAAGGTGATGAATTATAGCAGAGGACGAAGTCAAGTTTGAGGGCTGGCATCTCATCTCAGGCAACCAGTGTCTTTGGGAGTCAGACTGGGGATGGCTTACCACAAAGCCTTCCTTCCTTTTGGAAAAACGACTTTGAGCGTGTCTTTTGCTGAGGTGTGGAGTCCGTTCTGAAGGTGGCGAGTTGTCATGTGGCTAATTTGGAACAGATTGAAATGGAAGCTCGAGACCGCCCCAGGCCCTGGTGTGTCTGCTGTTTCTATGCCCACGGTGATCTATGAGGCTTAGGGCTGGCCTCACGTGGCTCGTGCCTGCTGGATGAGCCCCTCCCATGCCGCGGCTCCTACTGGATTGTCTGTCCTTTGGTGGGTGATGCTGAGAGGTGGTGGCTGAGCGAGGGACATGTGCCGTCTCTCCCCTTCACATCCATGGAGCAGCTGCCCAAGGAGTCTGTCTTTCTGAGGATGCGTGGGTGGGAGGAAAACAAGCCGGCAGGAAAGTACTCCTTGTTCCTTGATATTGACCAGCACACCCCAGCCCCGACATACCAATGAACCAGGCCTCTGAGAGCGCTTCCCTGCGTATGTGAAACTTATCGAATCAAACAGGGTGACCAAAGGCAGCCGGCAGTTGCGGCACGGAGAATGCCACGGACTTCAGACTCGGGATGAAGATGGCACCTTTCCCCTCCAGCTCAGAGCCCACGGAAAAGCTGATGATCTCACCGGTGGCAAGTCCCAGGAAGGAAAAAAGACGGAAGGTCAATCCCAGCAAAGCATGGCTCCTATTGTCTACTAGGAAAGCAATGAGCTCATTGACTACACAGAGACGCCCCGGACACCCCATCACACCCTCCCCACACCAGCCGACTGGACACACAAGTGCTCCTTTAAGAAAGCCCTACTTACTCTCCAGACCACAGTCCTCCAACCACACACTCAGCTAGCGGAGGAGACGAGTGGACCAGAAACAAGGGACTCACAGAGGTTCCTCTGAAACCAGCCCCAGCCACAACCAACCAACAGTCCTTGGCTCTGGATGTGCATTTCTCCCAGGAAAGCCATTTCTCCCAAGCGCCAGGTGCCCTGCTAGGCTAGCAGTTCAAACCAGAGAGACGAGGAAATCATTGCTTGTAGTTAATTCTCAACTACGTAGACAAACGGCTATAAATATTTATGACGGGAAATTTCATTATTTAAAAATTCGGCTCTAAATTTCCAGCTAACTCCAGGAAGAATGCTTGCTGAACAGGTTGCAAATTAAGAACAATTATTTTTCTCTTCTGCATTTGAATAGAACTTACAGCTAAAGTCATTTAAAGGGGTTAACATCAACCTTAATTAAATATTAAAGTGTGCCTGTACCTGCTGCTATTGTTGCCCCTTCGAATAAGATATAACCTATTTTTGACAAGTTTTCATCTTTCTCTGTGGAAGACGCTACATGAAATCAAATCAGTGGCAAAGAGGAGAGTAATGAATAATCTATTTCATATTCCAACAGTACCCAGAGCTCGGAGTGGAAAAATATTCAGTCAGACGATGGCAAGAGGCTGCTAGGGTACCACATGACACAGCTAATGTTTAAATAATAATAATAATAAAAAGCGATAAACAAATCATTAGCCCTTAACAGTTGTTTAATGCAATTTGTTAATGAACGTAATGGTGGGGACTAATAATGAAAGAAAATAAAAACGTCTAAACAGGCGCCAAGTTGCTGGCGATGCGCAATTATTTCCTTGTCAAGTTTTTATGATTTAATGAGCCCCTCTGGGACTGACGGCTGTCAGTCAGTCGTGACTTTTTGACACCATTAGAACTTCAAATACAGCAGCAGGCAGGCTGTTTTCCTCGGATTTGAAATACTGAAATGATCTGACAGTTTTAAAGAAAAGATGTGCAAAAAAAAAAAAAAAAGGAGAAAGAGAAGGAGAGAAAGACAGTTGCTTTCTTTCTTTCCAACCCCCCCCCCCCCCCCTTCTTCTATGGGGTAGATAATCTCTGGATGCTGTTTGGTAATGAAAATCCAATCACTGAGGTCATTATCTGATGAGGTTTTTGGAACAGGCAGGCTTTTTTCCCCCTCTTTATTTCTTTACTTAATGATAACCCTCAATGGGCTTGCCCCGCATGGGACGGTCAGAGCTGCACAATTTTGTTCACCATTAATTTCAGCCTTTGAAGCTCAGGGCTCAGAAGCAGTAGCAAAGCAAACCCCCCACCAAGCTGGTTCCAAAATAAGACAATCCAGCCTGCCTTAAACAGAATAGCAAATGGCCTCCCAGCCCAGGCCTGGCGGCTGACGTCAGGCCCATCGCATATGCAGGCATTCGCCTTCAACACGGAACATTTAAAACTCTTTACAACTTAAGAGACTTTAATTAAATTGCTTTTGATTCCGGAGCAGGGTAGCATCCGCTTTACTTTATTCGGTCAGGGAAACTGTTTAGTCTGCATGAATTTTATATGGCCAGGGCCTCCTTCTCCTCTTCCTCCTCGGTGTTTCTTCGTCTTCACCCCCCACCCCACCTTCCCACTGAACCTCATTTTTTCAGCACAGGCTCTCAACTGGACAACTGGTCCGCAAAGTCGACATAGGAAGTTCCCAGAGCCGTTCACAGATCTAGGACCTGCTTCGAATTTGTGGGCTTTCTCCCTTCCCCAGTGGAGCAGGGGAGTGGGGAGAAAACCGTGTCTCCGGTCTCGAATTTCTCCTGCAGCAGCCGGAGGGCCAGGCGGGAATTGTCGGGACTTCAGACCAGCCTCCCACAGAGTGCTCACTCCCCGGGTCTCGGGGGCTGCTCTCAAGGTGGGTTTGATGGGGCTGGTAGGCCAAGGGTCATCTGGTCAGATTCTCTCACTCTCAAGGTTGAACCGGGGCAAAATCTCAGGCAAGAGCTGATAAAGAGGTAGAACTGGAAAGGAAAAGCCATTGAGAGGCAAGCAGTGCCCCTGGCCCCCGCCCTCCACTTCATCTACTTCAACATGAACGCAAGGCGTTAGGGAAATATTGAGGAGCCAGCGGGTTTAGATGATCAGACCAACCTGGCTTGCTGGGTGGCCTTGGGAAGAGGCGTGAGGCGTATATAGCTGGATAACTGGTTACCCGCTTTAGCTGAGATCAACAGTTTCCAAAGAAGCCACCGGAGAGGTCGGTGTAATACCTCCCCACCATTAGTGTTTTGGAACGGGAAGGAGGTTGTTTGTTTGTTCCCCTGCTTTTTAATGGTTTCTTCAATGTGTTCAGCATGTACAAAATCCGTTATCGGAATAAAAGAACCTTGCTGAGATGGATCCTTTAAGCTGATAGGAAAATTAGCACTGCCTTCCCACTCCTTCACTGTCTTACTTCCCCCTGCCCAAATCCCATACGATCCCTGCAAAGTAAAGGCTGCAGCTTTATTTACACAATACTAAATGATTTATCTGGACACACGCAGGCCCTGGCCTGTTTTGCTAAGTACGATCTCTCCGGTGGATTTTGCCATTCTGCATTTCCTCTCTAAACCATAAAGGTTCTTCTCGGAGTTGGGGCAAAATATAAAATAAAGTGCCCCATCCAGGCGATCTCAATCTCTGGGCCCAGGTGGTTAGCATTTTTTATGAAGAGAACAGGTCTGATTTTTCAAGGATTCAAAGCTTCCAATTACATTCAAAAAGATAGTACGGACCTTGTAAATGCCAATGAAGTCTTAAGAAAAACACATTTTGCTTTATGACTAGGGGGAAAATGACCTCAGCTTGGGCAACTTGAAGCCCGATCATAAATGAACTCATTTTGAACGCAATTCCCGGTTACCTCGGACAGAAAGAAACCAAAAACAATCACAAAGCATGTCAGAGGTTTGAATACACAGTGAACTCAGGAAGGCTGTGCTAACATTTTTTTGTAGAAAATCCAAGCCGTCCTTTGTAACACGCTGCAACCCCCCTATTCTTTTGAAGGAGGTTAGTGAACATTTTCCATAAAGTTTATTTCTAGTGAATCATCCTATAGGACTCTATGCCATATTTATAATCACATTTGAAATTTCACACTGACGGACTCATGTTCTTGCTCTTCCTGAAATATTCATGTTCTCTTTACATACTGGAATGGATGTGGAGGGAACCTTGTCAGACCTTTTGCATGTATGAGGGCTGCTTTTGGCAGTGCAGATATTAAAACCGAAAGGATACAGAGATGCTTACACAGGTCAGGGGAGAGGGGGTCACAATTAAATATCGTGCCAAGGCTTACTTTGCCAGCAAATTCTAGGGACTGTGGGATTTGGGGGAAGGTAAGGAAATATTTCATGTAGCCAGTAAGCAAAGTTATGAAAAGTGGATCTTGGGCAGACTCAGCAAAAATATTCTTGGCTGTAAAAAAAAAAAAGAAAAGTGTGTGTGTATATATATATATATATATATACACATATATATATATATATATGCATAGAAAAACAGAGAAAGTGCTAAGTCAATTTCCTGCACAAGTGACATTAAATATCCACCTTTACAATGAAAGCACTCAGGCAGGTAGACTATATTCATTATGCCTGGGTAGGAACAGGGCCGGTTTGCTGGAGTGGGTCACTGGCTGTGGCCTCTGTTTTTCTCTGCATTTTTATCCTTGGACATCACAGAAGGGCAATTTGGAGACAAGAGATGTGTGACAAACAGCACAGCCCATCAGATGCCCCACGACTGACTCATCGTGCCCTATCCCAAACCATGACCCCTGACACGTCCACGGGGCAAGGAAGAAAGTCACCAAAGCTCTTTTGGTTAGTAGATGAAATTACCGAAAGGCAAATAAACATTCACCTTCTCCTACAAAAAACAAATCTGGGTGAAGACAAACCTAGAAAAGGAAACCGACCCACACACAAGCAGGAATAGAAAATATTTTTACACTCTGCGCTTCAGCCGAACAGTGGTGAAAAGAGGGAGGGTCGTTCAGGGCCTGTCGGCGCAAAAGAATGATTCATGTGACCATTTTGTCTTAATTACTCAGAACAAGCCGTTGTTGCTGTTTATCAGGGAAGAGCAGATCCATCAGCGTCTTCTGACAGAGAAAGTGATCGCCATCAGGATGGTGACAACGAGGATGATGGCCAAGACGACGACCAGGATGCGGTTCTGGATGATTCTAGGAAAGAGCAAAGGAAAAAAAAATATCACAGATAAATGAAGGACTTTCTGACCAAGACCAGTCAAGACCAAGTTGGCTAATCAAACGACGGTTTCGCAGGTGGGGGCAGAGAGCCCCGTGTGGGGCTTGAGTGTGAACGCGCGTGAGTACGCACGTGCATGTGCGCGCACACGAGCTTTTTGGGTCTACAAACGACGCACGAGGAAATGAACGACTCCGCGGTGACTGTCACGCGGCACTCAGAGAAATGCTAAGGCGAATCAAATGGCTTTCCAGGCTCAGGGTACCATGTAGTAATCTTTAAGCGATCAAGGGCCCTACGCGAGCTTCTCTTTTTAATTTAAAATGTGAGACAAGCCTCATTTTTTTTGCAGTGTTTCCCGTTAAAGTAAAAGACTCCAAGGAAACATGTGTCAGTGAGGTACTTACCTGTACAAAAATACCTGGGGAAAAGTAAAAGAGAGATTTAGGAAGCAAAGGACAGGATTAAGAAGCAAGTGTCAAACTCGCAGCTCAGGCTGTGAAACCGTCATCTGTCACTGGGGCTCACTGCTCGGTTACTCCAGGAGGAAACGTTACGTTTGCTCCGTAACAAAAAAAGAAAAAAAAAAAAGATGGAAATGAGAATTACAGAGTACCCGAGCGCCTCATGTGCTTTGCTTGGTGGGCCCTCACCTCTGGGGATTCCAGGGGCCCAAATATAAGCCAATGTGAATGACGGGGAACCGGCGGGTCAGGAGGAGACCCAGAGTAGAGACACGTGCTCCAAGATGCTTGCAGAGAGTTTCCAATGAAGTTGCCTCACGGCATGTTTGCTCAGTCTGAGAAAAGGGGTTGAGCGACAGAATGCTTTGTTGAGACTGTCAAAGGGGACCCAGGCCAAGTGGCCTGCCACCCCCCCCCCCCACCTCCTACAGAACCCACCACAGCAATCGAGCGGCTGGCGGTAGAGGCAACCGTCCCTGTGCCTAACACCCCACAGCAAATCCCATCGGCCTGTTCCTGCAAATATCAAGCAGAAAAAGGTCTGCTGTCTTAGTCTCGCGGAGACCCTGCCCTCCTACTTTTGTATCTCTGTGAAGAAACCTTTGGAGGGTGTTGGCAGGCTTTTCTAGCTTCCGGATGAGTTTCTTTCTCATCGGAAGGAAGGAAGACATCCTTGTGGCTTCAGCTGGATTTCTCCTTGCCCACCCCCTCCTTCTCCAAACCTAAATGGATGGATGGAGAGACGGTCACATCAGACAAGCCCCCTCCCCCGTGGCCCCCTGGAAGGACTAGCATCCTTGCCTCCTGACAGGTTACAAAATGATCACATTTGCTGACACGTCTTCCGCAAAACTGCTTTAGTGCCTGTGTCCACTTTCCTCGAAGGAGATGAATGGTCTGCTCGGTCCTCATTTATCACGGAAGGCTCAGCTAAGATCTGTCTCGTTTATTTCTTCCCTTCCCCACTAGAAAGGCTGCGCCCTGACATTAATTCTTCTGCCATGACAGCTAATTCAGACTTAACAGGCCATATTTACTCAGGAGGCAGGAAGATTCTCTGTCCCCCAAATAAATAAATAGAAACAGGACTTCACGCCTTGTTAAAGTGAGGCTAATTATGAACACTGATCGGTGCTACTTGGTGGCTTGATTTAAAACCCAAATTGATTTTTTTCCCCTCTTCTCTGGAAGGGGGCAGAAGTCTTCAGAGCAGGCTCTACACATCCCGTTGGCCCAAGTCACTGTCACAATCTCTATTTACCACAGTCATCTGCGTCAGACTTGCAGAGGAAATCAGCAAAATTGAAACTCAGCAGTGAAACAGATTAAAAGCATGAAAACTCTTTAAAATTCTGCCTTAAGTAATATACGGTAGTGTATCTCTCGGTTGACAACCATTTTATTTGTGGGTTGAGGGCCCCAAGGCATCCATGATGCTAATTTATAAAGGATTAACCGCGGGTGTTACTTGTTTAATCTGAAGCATGGTTAGCAAAATGAATACACAGGAATCCCTGAATCCTCAGCTCTTCCCTGGCCTTCCAAATTGGGCTTCCCTCGTCTCAAGGCCAACAGGGGTGTGATTCCCCCACAGTCATTCTTCACAGCTTATATGTTTAATTCACTCAGCACGTAACCGATCCCAGGAGAGCCTGACCTCTCTGCTGGGGTCACAGACATTCAGAAAGACCGAACTGTCCACTCACTCCTTGGTGTGTCCGGAGCCCGGAGCCCTCTCCTCTACAGCCCCAGCACACACAGGACAGTTGCTGGCACACCGCACTCAAAAGAGACCCACCCGAAGGATGATCATCAAAGAACACAGCTCCTGTAATTGTAATGGGTCCATTCAAGGGTGAACGGAGGAGAAACCTGCGCAAACTCAATTTGCAGGAAAAACGCAGGGAGTCCGCACAGAAAAGGCTGAAGTTACAAGTTGAAGCAAACCCCCCAAAGAGGCAACTTCGTGCCATATGCCTTCTCCGAGCGCTGCTGGGTCTTCTCCCTGAAGCTAAGAGAAGGAACGGTCCTCGCGGAACGGAGGCGGGCGGTGGAGGATGTGCGCAGGAGAGAGCACTTGCTTTCAAACCAAGGGCTGGCAGATCTTTAGGACAAAGCGTGTAGAAGGGGGTGGGGGGTGGGGGAAGAGTTGGAGCAGACAAGAGTTGGAAGTAAGCTTGACTCAGGCTAGCAACCCAGCTTTGGACCTCAAAGGTGTTATAGGTTGATACGGTGCCTCTAAGGACCAGACAAGGGCGCTGCTGGGGCCCGTGAATGGATAGGAACCAGCCAGCCCGGAGCAGGGGAAACAAAGGCTGGCATTGGCGGGCCCCATCTGTGAGGAAGCCTGGAGTACAGTCACAGCCAGGGGCGGCTGGCAGGTATTGCTGTAGGCAAAGCAGAAAGGAACAGGGAGTTTGCAGAGAATCAGAAAAACAAGCCGGGAGAGGGGTTCCCAGCTAGCAAGCCAGGGAAGGAACTTTGGGGAAGCCCGAAGTAACTTCTTTCTAACTTTGGGCAACCGGGGGCTTTACGTTCAGCTAGGTCTGCAGCAAGCTGTCTTAATCTCCCTTTTGAAAATGCAAAGTGTGTTTACCCAGTAAATAATTTAAGAAAGAATATACACTTGAAAGAAGACATCCATTGAAACAGCCAGGCTAAACTGCCTCCGGGCAAAAACTTGTGCATTTGCATGCTGCATTCTATTAAGTGAGCACACTGTGGCTTTAAAAGAACGCAGAGCCAAATTAAAAGGAATGTGGGCCCGAAACATCAAGGATTCTCCAAGTTTACATTATGAATCACAGTGCTGTTGATACAAGATGAATTAACCATTTACTTTGAGGCTGAACTCACAAAGTACTATTGAAAATACTGATCCCCGTGTGGAACCCTGGGAGCGGCTAATCTTTCCATTGCCAGTCTCCTCCCCTTCTGGAAACAAGCTCCTGCGTGTGGTAGCGGGATCGAGGGGACTGGGTAGAGAGGGGGCAGGCGGGCGTGGCACGTGGTGCGGTTCTCTCTCCTGCTTGAGAAGCCCGGAAATTCCAGTCGCAGGAGGCGTCACCCTGTTCTCTACTTCTAGGCACAGACGGCTCTCACCTGTCCCTTGAAGTGACTTGTGTTAAGTCAACGAAATGTGAGCAGAAGTGCTGGCTGTCACTCCCATGCCAGGGGGTGGCATCTGACTTGCAGTGTTTGACTCTCGGCTGGCTCTTCCCTTGCCGTTCTGATTCAGGAGGCTGTATGTTTCAGGAGTGGAGTTACAGGACGGCGGGCACTGCTCCTGCCTGGATCCCCGACTCATCACATGGAACACCACCGCCCAGGAGACTCCCCTGGACTCGCAGCAGAGTTGTCTTAAGGCGATGAAAAATGGCTTAATGAGATGGGATGCACCCACGTGACTTAGGCCATTCCAACCGAGTGAGTCCCAGGAGCCTGGCTTCGAATGCTGCGTCACCTGGATCATATGGGGTGTGGATGTTAGGCCTGGATCTGCTGCAGCCGTTTTGTTTCCACAAGGGGAGCCATCCCGAGAAGCTGACCCGCGGAGGATAGCGCAGTAGAAAGAATGGCAGAGAAATGGAACCCTGGTCCTGAAAACATGGTGAAACCCTGTATCAAACGACCCTTCCTCTGGACTTTGGGTTAGATGAGAAAAAAGTTAACTTAATTTCTCCAGTTAGTTTGAGTTAGGTCTTCTGTTATTTGAGACCTAAAGGCATTGTTAGGTTGATTCACCCAGATTCCAAAACCAAGTCCTTGATCTACAGCGTGTCGTTCCCACTGCTTCCATGAAGAATTTCCTGACCGTGAACTTGTCTGACTCTTGTACTTCCCTGTGCATCCCTTATCACACAGTTTTATGATTTTCTGTTTCTGCGCGGGTTTCTCCAATAAAAAGTAGACTC
This sequence comes from Prionailurus bengalensis, assembly GCF_016509475.1. Taxonomy (NCBI): domain Eukaryota; kingdom Metazoa; phylum Chordata; class Mammalia; order Carnivora; family Felidae; genus Prionailurus; species Prionailurus bengalensis. The sequence goes on along the minus strand of NC_057351.1, from coordinate 69,531,412 downwards.
TAGGGTCTGACTCTCCTTTGTCTTTTGTATTCCTAGTGTCTCAAACAGAGGTTGGCACAGACATTCTCAAAAATGTGCTTGCTGAATGCATGAAGGAGAGGCTCTACCTACAAGGGCTCCTCTGAAGGTTTATGTTGTGTGCTTCCTGGTTTCTAAGGGCTGTGCGTAGATGAGCACAGCTTTAGGAGTTAGCTATTAGCCACCCTCCCACTAAGGATGCCAGCAGTGTCCAAACCCTTTTGCAAGCCTGCATTCATTAGCTGGAGAGTGCCTGACACTCCATAGGTTCAGTGCCCCGTCCTGCACAGGCTTTCCTGCCTGGCCAACGGGCCTGAATAATGATGCCCCACCTCTGGGGTCTGACAGAACAGGAACAACGGGCAGAACAATTAGCAATCATGAGAGCATGGGATAAACTGTGCCGAGGAGTCTGCACCTGTGTCTCTCTGGGAAGTTCTCAAAAACACGGGCCAAGGGAAAGGCTCTCTAAGTTTGATATCAAATTCAACGTTAGCATTCACCAGAAAGAAATGCAAACAGGAACAGGGGATATGGTTCCTTGTCATCAGCCTGTAACATTAACTTGAATTTGAAGCATCGTTTTCAAAGCTGGGCACACGGTTGCATCTGAGCTAGAGCTGTATGGTTGTTCTGCCCCCTGATACGTGGCCATCCAGGGTCTTCTATATTCTGCATCTTTGGGAAGTATCCTCAGCCTCACCCCAAGAGTTCAGGTAGGGTTGACCCCAATTCTCTGATTCCACAGGTAGACATATGACCCAGGCAGGCCCAGGTAATCACAGCTCTCTATTCCTTGCACAAGTATTTGTTCAGGAACTGGCACGTCACTGGAGCCAGATAGAGACCTCTGGGGATTTTTTTTTTTTTTTTTTTCTGGAAAGTCAAGAAAAAGGTACTCTCTTTACTGGGATTGATTGTAGGGACAATGGAAGCCTAGAACAGCCAGAGGCCATTCTTATCACCCTGCAGGATGGCAACCTGCCTGAAAGATGCCAACATGGAGGAACACAGTGTCCAGAGATGAGGAAAAGAGATTGCTTCCTAAAAGCATTATTTGGACCCTTGGATCCTGCTGCGTGCAGGAAGAGTCACACTGAAACTTCCCAGTCACAGGAGTCAAACAATTTCCTTTGGATTTCAGCAAGTTTGGTTGAGACTTCTCTCACTTCAACCATACTGATTTTACTGAGGTGTAGTGTCCCTCTCCACCCCACCCCATTCATGTCCACCCAGAACCTCAGAAGGTGACCTCAGTTGGAAATAGGGTCTTTGCAGATGTAATCTGTTAAGGATCTTGAGATAAAATTAGGGTGGTGTAGGGTGGGCCCTAGATCCAGTGACTGGTGTTTTTATAGGAAGACAGGACACAGAAAGACACAGGGAATAAGGCCATGTGAGAGGTTGGTAGCAGAGACTGAAGAGGTTTGGCTATAAGCCAAGGAATGCCTGGGGCCACAGAATCTGGAAGAGGTAAGGAAGGATTCTTCTCTAGAGCCCTCAGAAGGAACATGGCCCTGCTGACTCCTTGATTTCAGACGTCAAGCCCCTAGAACTGTGACAGAATAAATTGCTGTCGTTTTAAGCCACTCAGTTTGTGATACTTCATTATGGCAACCCCAGGACACAGATACATGGGAGTTTTGGATCCAGAACAGGATACGGACCTGGCCATCTTGGCTTGGCCTTTCTGAGGACTGGTCTCCATGTCTCCACCCACGTTTCCAAGGCTGCATCACATATTCACTTTGGGACTGTACAAAGTCTTCCTCTAAGGGCAGGAGAGTCCCAGCCTGGTTCCCTGGAAATTTTGACCCGAGCTGTGGGGCCCCTAATCTTTAGGAGCTGTTGTTTCTTTCATCTCAGAATGAGAATTTCCATTCATGAACAGAGCGGGCAGCTGCCCAAAGCCACATGGGATGGGGGACCTGAGAGGACTTGTCTCATAAGACTCCTGCCTCTGGGATAAGACATTTAAAACAAGAGGAGAACCAGGGCACCTGGGTGGCTCAGTCGGTTGAACATCTGACTCTCGATTTCGGCACAGGTCGTGATCCCAGGGTGGTGGGATCAAGTCCCATGGCAGGCTCTACCCTGAGTGTGGAGCCTGCCTGAGAGTCTCTCCCTCACTCCCTCTGCCCCTCTCCCCTGCTCGAGCATGCGCGTGCACGCTCTCTCTCTCTCTCTCTCAAATAAAAATAAATAAATAAATAATTTAAAAAAATTAAAACAAAAATAAGAGGAAAACCAGATGTCATCTCTGGGCCAACTTACTAAGCCATCGCCCACCATTCATCGTCCACACTTCCTGACCTAAGTTGAGGAGAAGTGGGTTATCCGGCAGCCCTGAGGGAACAGGGCACAGGAGGGATACATTTTGATAGGTGGAGAAAGGAGCACACTCCAGCGAGGAACCCAGGAGACAGGGACGGGTGCCTGAGCCCTGGCACACCTAGGTTAGGTCCTGAGTGAGGACCAGAGTAGCTTAACCCCACTTCCAAATTTCTACTTAGTTCAACAGGGATCAGCAACTGTCTTCTTGTAAAGGGACGAGGGAGCAAATGCATTAGTTTACAAAGGACCACACACTGGGGGCTTCAACAACAGAAATTTCTCGGTCTCACAGTTCTGGAGGCTAGAAGCTAGAGACGGAGGTATTGGCAGGTTGGCTCCTCCAAAGGCGGAGGGAGAATCTGTTCCACGCCTCTCCCCTGCTGCTGGTGGTGCGCTGGCAATATTTGGGGTGCCTGTGTCACCCTGATCTCTGTCTAGGTGATGGCCGTCTCCCTGTGTGTGTATCTGTGCCCGAGTTTCTTCTTTTTATAAGGTCGCTATTCCTACTGCATTAGGGGAGCACCCTGCCGTAGTATGCCTCATCTTAACCAGTAACGTCAGCCTATTTCCCAATAAGGTCACGTCCCACGGTCCTGGGGTTAGGGCTTCGACACATGAACTTGGGGGGCCAGAGGGTCAGAGGAGAACACACTTCAACTTATGACACTAATATTCAGGCTTTGTGGACCATGCGGTCTCTGTTGCAAGTGCTAGCTTTGCCCTTTGTGGCGCGAAGGCGGCCCTAGACAACGTAAGCGGGCAAGGGTAGCTGTGTTCAAAGAAAACTTCCTTTTAGGAAATGGGAGTTTGAATTTCATATACTTTTCATACGTCAAAAAAATTATTTTGATTTTTTTCAATCATTTAAAAACGTAAAGGGGGGGGCACCCGGGTGGCTCAGTCGGTTGAGGGTCTGCCTTCAGCTCAAGTCAGGATCTCGTGGTTCCTGAGTTCGAGCCCCACATGGGGCTCTGTGCTGTCAGCCTGTCAGCACAGAGCCCGCTTCGGATCCTCTGTCCCCCTCTCTCTGCCCCTCTCCCGCTTGCGCTCTCCCAAAAATAAATATTAAAAAAAAAGAAACAACGTAAAGTGATTTTGGTCCTGTGGGCCATACAAAACCAGGCAGTGGGCTAACTGCAGTTTGCTCGCTCCTGGTCTAACAGCTAAAAGCTACGGAAGGCTGGCCCTTTTCTGCTGGAGAACAGGGTGGTCCTCGGGCCACGCACAGACAGGTATGGCCGGTTTGGCCAAGTCCTTCCAAAGAAAAAAGGTAACACGAGAGTCCCAGCCCTGTGGGAGCTCAGGGTGTCACGATGAGCAATCAATCACAGAAACCTGACAACAAAGGCCATCATTAGAGCAATGCCAGCGCAGGCCAATTTGTTGTGTGGATTTGCCTGGGGTGGGTTTCAGCTCCTTCCCAAGCAACTTCGGCTCCCCCAACCACAGGGAGATGGGGATTAGTTCATTAAAAATGGTAAGGCACTTTGGAAGGTAAAAGCCCTTTACATGCGTGCGGTAGGCAAATAATTCTGTGAGAGAGGATGCCATTTCAGGAAAGGTGGGAGGCGGGAAGAAAGTTGTCTAGAGGTCGGAGAAGTTGCCTGGGAAACTTCCAGAGGCTGGTTGGGAAGGTGGAGGGAGGCAGCAGTCCAGGAAGCCGCCGCCTCCTCAAGCTCGCCAAGCTTCTTGTTCCCACAGGCTGGCGTCTATCTGGGCCTCACAGCGACTCTCTCCCCAGCAGGGCTTCCTTCTCTCTGAGGTGGCCGCATGGACATCAAAGGCGGGAGGAGGGGGTCCCGTTGGCTGGCTCGGGGATGCCTTCCCAGCCTGGGAAGGCAGCCAGCAAGTACCTGTCAGAGCTCACTGATAAGACCGACGGGTTTTGATCAGTAATCTGCGGTTACGTTGCGCTCTGTTGCCAAATGTGGACATCAAATTTCAGCTGGGGCACCACGGCCACCGCCATTCTCAAATATGGACTCCACCATGGCAAGGGGCCTGGAGGGTGGCTTTGCTGGTGACTGGGCTTTCAGATAGAATCAAAGTGCTTAGAAAAAACTTGAAAGGAATGAAATAATGATGCTCTAGAAACGCATGATATACTTAAACCCTCACAGGTTTGCAGACCGCTAGAGCTGGCGGAGGTCTCCACACCCTGGGCAGGACTCTTGGTTACAGAGGTGAGGACTCTGTGGCCCTGACAGGTGAAGGGACGTGTCCCAGGTCAACCATTTGGGGGACAGTTGGGCCTTCAGACCCCCCAGGCCCATTCTTGTTTCACAGTAATGCTCAGGCTCATCCGAGTGGCCAGGGCCACCGTGGCGACGGCACGCGATGGCACTTCACAAACACGCTGCTTCTAAGGGGGCCCGTTCGACAAAATCAAGAAACACGACCTGGTGCATGCGTGACGGAAGACAGTGGCTCCCCAACTCCAGACTGAAGCTGAGGCCATAAACAAAGAGTAACACGGAAGGCTCCTTCTCCCCAAAAACGAGATTACACAATTTAAAGGACCGCCCGTTTCTTTGAGATTGTGTCCTGTCCACCGTTCCCATGTTCAAGTTCAAATGCCCTTCCTTTTACGGCGTGATGGTGATAGTAGATGGTAGGTTTTTGCCTCGATGACCCTATTGGGACATCGGAAATACACTCTCTCCTTGGAAGTTAGTCTCTCTTACTCGGCAAAATAAAAAGTGGACAATCCTCTGTCCTCTCCAAAAATAAAAAATAAAAAGATAAGTCCCAATCAGAGAACCATGAAAGTTTTCGAATCTCAGAGCTAGAAAATCTGACCCAGCTGGACTCTCTGGGGATTCTTCCTCAGGCCTCGGCGGGGTGGTGTCCCTGGTGATGGGGGCGATGCCTCATCAAGGACTGAGCACAGACATAGCCACATCACACCTGCAGCTCGTACTCACTGGGCATTTACTCTGGGCCAGGTGCTGTTCTGGCCTCTTCTACACTTTGTTGAACCTTCACAACAATCCTGTGACATGGAGACTATTCTCATCCCCACTTTCGCCAAGGCCTCAAATCACCCCCCTAATCTTATCTTCCACCCCTGCAGGACACCCCAATACTATGGTGGTTATTGATATAATCGGTTTGTCTTACGTCTTCTACCAGACTCTTCTTGGTTGTTTGAAGGGCAAGTCGTTGAAGTCTTCATCTTTTTTTTTAAATCTTTTTTAATGTTTATTTATTCTTGAGAGAGATACAGAGCGTGAGCAGGGGAGGGGCAGAGAGAGAGGGAGACACAGAATCCGAAACAGGCTCCAGGCTCTGAGCTGTCAGTACAGAGCCCGACGCGGGGCTCGAACCCACAAACCGTGAGATCATGACCTGAGCCAAAGTCAGACGCCCAACTGACTGAGCCACCCAGGGACCCCTGAAATCTTCATCTTTATATGCTTCTCCATAGACAGAATAATGGGGTATGCTAGTTAATTTTGTTGAAAGTACAGAATGCTAATTAACCAAAGTCAACTCTTTTCTTAGTGCCCAGTGTAAATGCACAGTAAATGATTAAGATGATATTCATTAAAAAAAATTTTTTTTTTTAAATTTTTTAACGTTTATTTATTTTTGAGACAGAGACAGAGCATGAATGGGGCAGGGTCAGAGAGAGAGGGAGACACAGAATCTGAAACAGGCTCCAGGCTCTGAGCTGTCAGAACAGAGCCCGACGCGGGACTCGAACTCACAGACTGCGAGATCATGACCTGAGCTGAAGTCGGACGCTTAACTGGCTGAGCCACCCAGGCGCCACCCCAAAAAATTTTTTTAATGTTTATTTATTTCTGAGACAGAGAGAGACAGAACATGAGTGGGGAAGGGGCAGACAGAGAGGGAGACACAGATTCCAAAGCAGGCTCCAGGCTCTGAGCTGTCAGCACAGAGCCCGACGTAGGGCTGGAACTCACAAACTGTGAGATCATGACCTGAGCCAAAGTCGGTCGCTCAACCGACTGAGCCGCCCAGGCACCCCTAGATGAGGTTCATTTTTATTCAGTAGCATATTTCGTCAGTTTTCTTCAGTTATGGGCACATTGGCTGTTGTCCTCTCTGCCTCTCTCTTCTAGGTAAATGCATGATCGCCTGATCCCTCCTTGAATTCGGGGGAAAAAGGGAATGGCAATTGTCCTCTCACAACTTCCCGTCCTCCAGTGACCTCGAACAGCATGATTTTTTATTATGTCTACATCACCTATCCTACAGATGAGGGAATATACCCTAGGAAGATGCCCGATCTGCAGAAGATTTAATCTAATGCATCTGTCAGAATAGAGTGCCTGACAGAAAAAAGCAGGTGAGAGAATTAGCTAGACGCACTGTGTGATCTTGGGAAAGGTCTAAAAGTCTCTTTTCATCCATGAAATGTAATAAAGGAATCTCTCCCAAGCATTCTCAGCACAGGGTGTGGGCAGCACACGGGACTGTGTTCTAGACACTCTTAAAAAGGCAGGGTGTCCTTTTGTGGTCTTGGATGTCTATTGCATGTGTGATGTCATTTAATGTCACCATGATCCTGACTTATGACAACCCAGATTTGGTGGCTCAGGCCTACCCAGGGAGAAGCCAAGGCCCACTTCAGATGTAGCCATGGTCAAGTTCTCAGCACAAGGCAGCCTATCACGATGACAGGCCAGGATGACCCCTTTCCCAGCTCCCAGTTTAGGTGCTTCTCCCCCATGCCCCGCCCCCTCCTGCTGGGTGCCCTGAGGTTCCCCACTCCCACTGGGTCCTGCCCCTGTATTGTGAGCAGCCTCACTGCCCTGCTCAGCTGGCCACCTGCCGTTCCTCCTGGCTTGGGGGGCCCCCCCACCCTCCCATCCTCCAGAGAAGCCATTCGGACAGAAGCCGATCAGCTCTTTTCATTTCTGGAGCCAAACTGTCCGGATTCGAACCCAGGATCTGCCACACACCAGCTGTGCAAGTTGCTTCATTATTTCTCAGAGGTTAAGTCCTTTTGCCACATTTGCGTGAGAAGGTGAAAATGTTCTTATTTTATGGTGTGATGGTGATAGTAGATGGCAGTGTTCTTCCCAGTGTCCCTGCCTGGACATTGGGAATGTACTCTCTCTCTGGAAACTACTCTCTCCTGGCAGCACAGAATGTGGACAATCCTCCTTTGGTCCTCTACTGAAAAAGAGAAACAAAAGCACCAACGCAAGGAATCTGGAAGTTCCAAAGAACCACTGCTTCGGTTTCCTCATTAGAAAAAAAAAAATGGAACGGGGGTGATTTCAGCTCAGGTCAAGATCCCAGGGTCATGGGTTTGAGCCCTGCTTAAGATTCTTTCTCTTTCTCTCTCCCTCTGCCTCTCTCCCCCACTCGTGCTCTCTCTCTCTCTCAAATAAATAAATAAATAAATGGCCAGTAATAGCAGTACCTCAATGAATTACATTAATAAATAAGTTAATTCCACATGAAGGTCTTAGGTCAGCGCTTGGTAATAGTAACTGCTCAGTATGTAAGTGTAAGAATTATTATTATTCTACTCTATTAGGACTCACAGATTTCCCCACAATGTGCCCTGCACCTCTTTCCTGTTTGGCTGCTCCCCCTCCAGTAGACGGCTCCCCCCGCCGCCCCCCGCCCCCACCTCAGGTGCCTTGGCCTGGAAAGCCTGCAGATTTCTCTCCAATTCCTGCAGGGCGCATCCTGCTGCTGACCCTGATTAGCTTGCCTCGGTGGGTCCAGGCTTGAGCCACGCTCCCGGTAGCCCCATCTTCAGCAGCTACTAAGTTACCCAGGAAGGTGGAGGCTGCCTCTTCCGGCTCTGCTATAGTTTCCCCGGGGACACCCCCTGGCAGCCGAGATGCGTCTTTGGAAACATGGCTGGTTGAGATTGCATTGGTGGAGACGCAGCTGCCTCGGCTTTTGTGATGAGCTCTAACATTATTTCTCTGCAAGATATGATGTTAGATACTTATCTCCTAATTGTGATGGATTTACACCTTTTTTCTTTCTGGATGTCAGGAGGAAGGAACATTTTGGCAGTGGTTTATCAGCTACCTGTATCTCTGTCAACTCTTGAGGGATGTGGTTACAATTTCTAGATTATGACTTTTCTGTCTTGTCCAGATTTGGCTCTGTGGCAAGCGGAATGATATCTGAATCATATCCCCGTGGTGCCGGTTCTGAGGCTGCTTCTCCTCAGTCCTTTTCCTGTTCCTTTATTGCTTTTCTCTGCAGCATAGAGAGGCTGCTGCCTGCCGCCATGCCACTCTGTGTCGACTGGCTTCCCGCCGCATTCAGCCAATGGGAGGCACTGGGAGGACACTGGGGGTGGGAGGCAGAGAGAAGCCAGGGTATTCTTCCCTTTCTTTCTCTGCCTTCTCTGCAGCTCCGTTTCTACTGTGGCTCCTGACAGGCCTCTATATTTCCAGCCTCCATCAGGTGACCCCATTCTTGGGCTCCGGGCATCCTGCTCTGCCCCTGGTCCCTCCATTCCATTCCATTCCATTCCATTCCATTCCATTCCATTCCATTCCATTCCATTCCATTCGACCTCCTGCTGGTGCTAATCCCTGGGCTACTCCGTTTTCCTGGCCGGAGAGCACATGATGCCCCCAGAGAGTCGTGCACCGTGTGCTCAAACTTAGGACATGTCATTCATAATCTTTTCCCTTACACTGATTTTTACATACCCCAGAGCAGCATTAATCATTTTAGAGCAGGGAAACTCCAGGTGAAGAAGGCCTCCTCTGAAGGCTTAACCATCAGCAGGATGGTTGACTCATAGCTCTTTGTCGGGGAGGAGGCTGGGGTGGGGTGATGATCAGATCGCAGGATCTCCAGGTCTGTGCCAGGTGAAGCCACGTCACCTGCTGGCCTGACAACACGTGTTATTCTAACTGTTATTCTATCCAGTCCAAGGGCATCAGGAGTGGGGACTGGGAGAACCCGGAGTGCCTGACCGTTTTCTAGACTGGCGGGGCAGGGGGAGGTGGGGGGCGTGCTGCTCCTGCTTGCCACGGGGCTCAAAGTGGGCTTCGCACAGCTGGATCTTCTGATTTGCCAACAGAAGCCAGAAATTGTGCTCTTTCTGTGAAACCTCCAAGTTTTAAACATTGGCAACCAAGTAAAAGTTTTCCAAAGCACTGAGTGGCCAAACAAAGCACATCTGTCTGTGGGGCAGAGCGGGCCTGTGGGTGTTCAGTCTGTGACCTCTGACTGGTTATTAAGGAACAAATGAAAAGGAAGGGGGTGGGTGGGTGAGAGCATCTTGCCCTACTACTGTACTGGGGATTCCCTTGGAGGCCCTCCTGACCCTGCAGAAGTGTGAAGTTCAACCTCGAGAGAAGCATCAATAACCAGGGTCTACACTGAGTGTATCCAGCTTAGCCCATAACCGATTCCTAACTACCGGGTCGAAGGCCAGCGAGAGGTCAACAGAAGCCACAAACCAGCTTGTGTGTGCCTTGCGGAGCTCTCACAAGGTGATGAAAAGCACAGGCAGAGGTCGGCCGGACCCCACATCTGCAGCCCCCTTGACCTTCACAGCCTGCAGAATGCACGGAAGAGCCCAGCTGGTGATTCTCATGGAGGATGGTGTACCTCTTACGTGCAACATCTTATAAGCCAGTAGGCCTGGGATGGGAAACCAAGCGGTTTCTATTGGAGGGTAAATGGCAAAAAGGGACTCTCAGTCTACCGAGTGATCTTGTGAAAAACAAGTAAACGTGCCTCAGTTTCCCCATCTCTAAAATAGTGGTAAATACATGTGACCCAAGCACTCCTGATGCTGAGGACTATGCCTTTGGACTTGATAAAAAGATAGAACATAAATTGCTGAGGAGTAGAGTGGCCTTCGAACATATTCTCAGGTTCTTTATTTAGCTGCAACGCAGAGAAAAACCAACCCTTACTTAGGAGGGATCTTTAAAGAACTGAGCCAAAAAGCAGCCTGAATGTTACAAAGGGGGAGCCACTTTTTTTTCCCTGTCATCCTTTGGAGGGACTGCCCTCAAGCTCCTTGGCCCTAATTTTCAAAAGTGGATGGTGGAATCCACCCTTTAACTGGCTACCAGACAACAGGAAGGCGCCTAATTACCAATATAAGGTGGTGCCACCCAGGTCCTTGCCAGAGGGAACAACCTCAAAGTTCCCTGCCGAACCTCTGTCAGAAGTCCAGCGGAGAGATACGGGGTTGATCGAGGAGCTTCATGGAGGGGGTCCATCTCTCCTGGAGACACTAGGGTCTCTCTCTGGAGCAGCAGAGCCCTCGGGGGGGCCATCTGGATGGTGGTGTTTAGGTTCGCACATGCGCTCTCACCTGTTTCTTGGCGCGATGCCGCTGGCATGCACAGAGGAACAGTAAGAAACAGCCCTGTGGAGCTCATATTTCCTGTAAGGATGCTCTTGAACATGTTGTTTATTACCCTGCACAGCGTGTGTCCCTGCAATGAGGTCCCATGGGAAGGTGTTCTTTCTCGTCGGGGTAGGGGAAAGAGCCATGTTTTTATCTTATGGATATTGACTCATGTAACTGAAACCACCTTCCTCTTCAACTTGGCTGCCAGAATGCCTAGAGATAGATTTGTGGCCCACCTCTCACAAATGTATAGGCTGTTCCAAGTGTGTGTGCTAACCTCACTCCTGGCTTCATTTTATATAGAGAAAATCTATTGTATATATTTAGGTAATTTGCTATAAATCCTTTTGGGACCAAGACAGGTTTACACATAGGCACCGAAGAACGAAGGCAACGAAAGGAATTCACATCCTCGTGGGTTGGCTACTTTAATGACTCTGGCTTGATTTTTCCTCTTAGCCCCAAACAATTCTATACCATGTGATACTTGGAAGGCGAGTTCGCACGTTCGCGAAAACAATAGGATTTTTCCATTTTTCCCTTGAATCTCCTTTCGTGACGAGCACGGGGAGATTTCCAGAACAAACCAACTTGGGACTGGGGGCCCCTGGGTTTCTCCTTAGCCAAGTGCAGTGGATCGCGGGTCCCTTTTGTTCTGGGATTTACTTCAATTGTCTTAACAACATGGACCTCTTTTGTGAAACCCGAAGGCGTTCCCAGCGAATGCTGGCTGCAAACACACGAGCCGAAATGTTACCACGGTCACGGCTCTTCCTTGAACAATCTAACGCATATTTCTCTCTGTATATATTTGGTTTTTCAGATGCTTTCAAGCCCAGAAAACAATCATAGCTGAGGCCATTTCTGAGATGGCAACTAAAAGAACCTACTCGGAGACAGATAAAAATAATGAGAATCTTTCTGTCAGGAAAGATTTAGAAAATATCACTGGCATTATTAAAATTTAATTTTTTACTCGGCTTTTTGGTTCCCCTTTCCGGTGATAACGAGCAGGACTGCACACCTCCGCCTTGCTGGTACTTGTTTTGTGCAATAAATTCAGCCTTCCAGTCTGAAGACATTTCAGACAACAGTTTTGACTGCTATAGGCTTATTTTTTACCCTGTGCTCTGCTTTGAGTCTTCTTATAAAAACCAGTTCATGAGATAATTTTCCACAAGGCCAGTGGAACTAATAAAAATCAATTTTGCCCAACTGGTTCAGAGAAATCTTGGGAATAGCTAAGGCAGAGCTGAAAAAAAAAAAAAAAAAGGAAAAAAACCAGAATCAATGTATTCACTAATGGTTTACTTGATAGAGAACTATCAAATTAGCTGACAGGAGATGCTTGGCTGTAGGAATTCTGCTTTCGGCCTGAACAGAACACCTTTTAAGAGTCTAGGAGAAGCTTTTCTTCCCAGTGGTTGAAGATACTCGAGAGCAGTAATTCTGAGCTGCCCATGCCTTGGGTGACAACATGGCTGACTTCAGGCCTGACAGATGGTAACCTCGGTTGCAGCCTTGTCAGACCCTCTTTTTATGCGGACAAACTGGTCTTATGAACAGGTGGGCTGAGTTTTACACAATTTTCTCCCAGGCTACAGGATCAGTGGGCTAGGGACCGAGTGCATTCAGATACATCGGGTTCTTGAGACAACCTCATTGTACCTCCGCCATGACCCCCGAGTTTGGCTTCTTGCCAATGGAAGTAGGCTTCCAAAGGGGGCACCTCTTTTATATTCTGGAAATGAGCAGCGTGGGGTGGCATGCAGAACACTTTCTCGGAAACACATGCCTTAACTACCTCCTATATTTCATTAGTTTGTGATACTAGTTGATATGGCCAAAGATGAATGGCAAGCCTTTGTGCAGGGGGAGAAAAAGACTGGAAGGAAACGTAGCTAAGCGTTACCAGCGTTTGTATGTGGGTGGTAGGTGTTTTTCTATCTTTAGGTAATTGTACATTTTCTCCAACTGTTGATTATTATGTATATAATTATTATTTAAAATACCACTCACCTAAGAATTGAGTAAATTGAAAAAGGAAACATAATTTATTCACAATGTTACAAGAGAGGGAATGTGTGAGAAAAAGAAAAATAATGGTAAAGTTTATTTTTTATCTTTTTTTGTGCCTTATGGTATTTTAAGTACTTTACACAAATTCTTTTAAATCTCATAGGAGATCTATGACAAAGGTGTCGATGTTGTCGTTTTCTAGAGGAGGAAACTGAGGCTTAGGGAGGTTAATTAAAAAAATTTTTTTAAATGTTATTATTATTTATTTTTGAGACAGAGAGAGACAGAGCGTGAGCAGGGGAGAGGCAGAGAGAGAGGGAGACACAGACTCTGAAGCAGGCTCCAGGCTCTGAGCTGTCAGCACAGAGCCCGACGTGGGGCTTGAACTCACGGACCGTGAGATCATGACCTGAGCTGAAGCCGGACGCTTAACGGACTGAGCCACACACAGCCGCCAAAAAAAAAATTTTTTTTTAATGTTTATTTATCATTGAGAGACAGAAAGAGACAGAGTATGAGCAGGGGAGGGCAGAGAGAGGGGGAGACACAGAATCCGAAGCAGGCTCCAGGCCCCGAGCGGTCAGCACAGAGCTTGACGCGGGGCTTGAACTCACAAACCGCAAGATCATGAAATGTGCCGAAGTCAGACCCTTAACCGACTGAGCCACCCGGGCGCCCCTTTAGGGAGGTTAATTTGCTCACGATCACACAGCAAGTCAGTGGCAAAGTTGGTATTTAATATCAGGTCTGGACCATGCATGGTGTGAGGAGCAATCTCTGGCATTATGTTGCATCTACATTCTGGCTCATTTTGCATTTATGAATAAAATCAGGGATAACAACATCTGTTCTTTTTTTCCCCTACCTTATAGGTTCTTGTGATGTTCAAATTAGATCATGCATGTAAAAACAGAAAATGCAAAGTTTTGCTCAAAGGAATATGGTGATATGATAATATTTCATGTAACACCAGTGAATTGAGACTGGCCACAAATGTTATTCGGATACTGATAATTCTCAAAGAAAAAGTACGCTGGGGCGCCTGGGTGGCTCAGTCGGTTAAGCAACTGACTTCGGCTCAGGTCACGATCTCACAGCTCTTGGGTTCCAGGTTCGCGTTGGGCTCTGTGCTGACAGCTTGGAGCCTGGGGCCTGCTTTGGATTCTGTGTCCGCCTCTCTCTCTCTCTGGCCCTCCCCCTGCTCATGCTCTCTCTCCCTCTCTCTCTCTCTCTCTCTCAAAAATAAATAAACATTAAAAAACAGAAAAAAAATACTAGAATACAATTAATACTAAAACTACATTGAACAAATTTGTTCTTGATGATTCAGAAGGTGTCAGAGGATCTTGAATTATTGTACTCAGCATAAAGACCACCAATTTTCTTGCCCATTATATATTAGCTAAAAAGCAAAGGTTGTTAAGTAGTATGTATACTATGACCCCGATTTTGCAAAAAGAAAAATACACACATAAGCTTAAAGTAATGATTGTGGCTAAGTGTTGGGATCACGGAGATTAAAAAAAAAAAACAACTCACATTTTCCAAATTAGTTTCTGTAACGAATTATGTGCTTATTTTTACAATCAGACTCAGTCCCTGCATACATACACAAAAACATCACCTTCTTCCTTGGATACGATTGCAAAATAAATTCTGAGCTTTGTGGTTGTTTGAATTCTGGTGAAATAAAAGTTTCTTTGGAATGCATTTCAAATCTTAAAATGAGGAGGGTAGACACCTCGTTTTCTTTACCCAAGTCGGGCTCGGTTCTCTTGAGGGTTTCTGCCACATGCAACTTGACTGCGAATCATCAGAGGTCAAGAAACAAGAGACAACACAGTGCACTCCCAGAACAAGAAAACCTGCCGGGACTGCCATGATGTTGACAGGACAGTAGTGCCTGGTCTGATTTCTAGAATGACCTGATCATCTGCACGGTGCTCTGAAGGGGACCCGGGCCTCTGGTCTAAGACACAAGCAGCAGCTTAGCAGAAAGGTGTCTCCCTGTTTGGAAAAACAAGGCCTGGTTCAGATTTCAAGCAGTGCCACCAAGGAAGCTATTTTTAAGTATCTAATTGCATTTGTAGCATCTGGCATTTTGCACGCTCCATTTTTATGACTTCAGCATGCTCCATGTTCCCTAAGACAAACAAACAAAAGAAAGATCAAGTGTGGGACACTGGGAGTCATGTTGAATATTCCCAGTATAGAAATATTATAATATGCCCTGGAGATTATTCCAGGGCCAAATAAAACATTACCCAACGTACAGAACGTCAGAATGAGGACTGCTTGGCAGTGGAGGAGAGCAGGGATTTACTTCATTTATTAGGCCAGTACACAGCCTCAGATGCTAACATGCCCTGATAGGAAATGCCAACATTTCAACTTGAATCAAGACTGGAGCCCATAACATCGACACTTTGCCTTTCAGCGGAAGATCACAAACAGCACAAATCTGGGTTTCTTGTACTAATTGGGGAGGTTTTCTAATTTGCTTATGATAGCTGCCTCGTGTCGAGCTAATCTTCCTCCAGTTACCTCCTAACACTGTCTGAAATAATCCGCTTACTCCTGGTCTGTCCGCAGTACTTTATATCAAATAATGCTCGCTTCCTTCATGCAGCCGCAGCAAAAGGCAGCCGCAGCCCCGGCCCTGGGCTTTCTCGCGTGTGACAGGGACCGTGGCCGCCTCTACAGGCAGGAGCGGCCTGGGGCCCAGGAACCAGGGTGCAGCAACGCTTTGGGATGAGTTAGAAGGACGGGATGTGTGCTAAACGGCGCTAATTAACAACCCAAGGCATAACCTGATAACTGTTTTGAAAAGACTGCGGCTGATAATTTTGCTTTCTCAGACAGGCAGGCAAAATATTTCGGGGTGTTCACCAGCCTATGTGCTTAGTACTCGCAACGTCCCAACCTGGTTTAAGAAAACCTTTTTTTCCCTAGATATAGCAACTCCCTCCCGCCCCCCCCCCCCCCCCTCCTTTTAAAGGTTCACGTAAACACTTAATGATCGAGCCAGGAGGCTTCGCTGATATGGGCGGGCAATGCCACTGTGGTAGCATCACTGCCCTTGTCTGGACTCAGCTTTCATGTGTTAGAGTTTTAAAAGAATTTTAGGGAACGAGATGTTTTAGTTTTCATAAAGCAGAACGGCTTTGAGTTCTGAGGCTCGTAAAATATGCTGTAAGTGCACGTGTGTGAAAATCCCCAGCCAACAGAATCCGTGCTGGGCTGCGGGTGAAGCATGGTACCCGGGCGAGAGCCAGGCTCCCATCCCCGGGGAGCTCGGCTGTGTGACCTTAGGGAGAACACAGTCCCCTTCTGGGCCCGCATTTCCTTCTCCGCAAAGTGTTGGGGGTGTGCAAGTGCGTAAGAACTGAGGGAATTCTAAGCTTCCCTCTGCCACTAAGAGTCTAAAGTCATTAACTGAAAGGTGTTTGCTCATTTGCCTATAAATGTGTCGATTCCAAACGTTTTTGTTTTTTTTTTTTTAACATTTACTTTTGAGAGACAGAGACAGAGCAGGAGCAGGGGAGAGGCAAAGAGAGAAGGAGACACAGAATTCGAAGCAGGTTCCAGGCTCCGAGCTGTCAGCACCGAGCCCGACGCGGAGCTCAAACCCGTGAACCGCCAGATCGTGACCTGAGCCGAAGCCGGACGCTCAACGGGCCGAGCCCCCCCCCCCCCCCCCCCCCCCCCCCCCCCCCGGGCGGCCCTCAATGTGTCTGTTCTAAACCAGCAGACCCAGCACGTCTCCCTCCCTTGTATGCAACACGTATTTGAAAACATTTTTCCTCACATTTTCAGAGGTTCCTGAAGAGGGAAAAAGTTACATTGTTTCATCCTACTTTATAGGAGTTTGCTCTTTTATTAGAAAACAGACCGAGAACCGAGAACCGTGATCGGGAAGGTATCTGTACCCAAAGTGGGGGCGGGGGGGATGGGAGGGGAAGGAAAAAAGCGGCTTGCCTTCAAGTGCCTTGTGGAAATGTATAAAACAAGCAGCGAGATAGTCCTTTGCCAAACACTGTCATAAATTTTTTATTTGGCAGCTAACGTTCTCACTGGTTTTCTTGGCAGCAATTGGGACCTTTAGCAAGAAAGGTGCAGGAGAAAAATACCTTGTTTAGAGATGTTTTCAACACTTTCTGGGATTTTTCAGAACTTCTGCCTGCAGCACATTTTTACAACTATGGTCTCCAATCACCTGATGAGTGGGTGGTGGGGTTTAAACTTTTTTCTTTCAAAAAAAAAAAAAAAAGAGAATAGAGAGAGAAAAAGTGAACAAGCAGAGGTACCCCCCTCTGGCCTTCCACTGAGCCCGTCTTTCTTATTTTTCGTGGTAGGCATTTCTGATATTCAAGTGCTTCGTCTTCTCTGTCTAGACAAAAAACTGAAAGTAATATCAGGATGTACCTTTTGTTGGGCCTGATACTATCTATATTGTATTCCCAGATGACAGAGATTAAATGAAAGTGAAACAAGCTGACAACTAGCCCATTTTTCTTCAACAGTTCTGTCGAAAACAGGTCCCACCTGTTGCCTTTGGGTCAGTTCATGGGCAAAAAGGCTGCCTTGAATTTCAGCGGGCGTAAGCCCACGCAGAGAAGACTTGGGGGTCAAACTCTAGAGGGTGGGACGAACAAAAGGATGAGGTCTTTCGTTACAATCACATCCTGCAGACTTTACACAAATACACATTTTATTTTATGTACTTAGGTTTCTAAAGATCTTTTTTTAAAAGTATTTTATTGTATTTTTAGTTTTTATTATTTTTTTAATGTTTGTTTATTTTTGAGAGAGAGAGAGAGAGCGCACAAGCAGGGGCGGGGCAGAGACAGGAGACAGAGGATCTGAAGCGGGCTCTGTGCTGACAGAAGACAGCCCGCTATGGGGCTGCAACTCATGAACTGTGAGATCATGACCTGAGCTGAAGTTGGACGCTTAACCAAATGAGCCACCCACGCACCCCTTCTTTTTAAGTAAACTCCACACCCAGTGTGGGGCTCGAACTCACAACCCCGAAATCAAGAGTCGCATCCACTGACCGAGCCAGGCTGGCGCCCCCAAACACGCACTTAATAGAGAGTAACAAAACTCCTTTCTACTGGGGGACTTCCAGCAATGAGTGAAGAGGTCGGTAAGTTCACTCTCCCTGAACAAGTATAAAACTAGACAATTGTTAAAACAATCCTCTCAGTGCTCTGGATAATGAGCAAAGGCAAAAAAGAAATTGAGAAGTGTTTATTCATAGAAAGCTGGGAGAACTTTGTGTAAGAACATCCTCACCGCTTCCCCTAGCTCAGCTGGCTAGAATGATGGCTTTGCCAGGGTGGGGCTGCCAGAGAAATCAGACTTGACCTGGAGCAGAACGCAAAAGCCATGCCCAGTGGCACGGACAGAAAAAGTAGCAAACCTGATAGGGAACTACACAAGGGAAAACCCAGAGTTCTGCTAGCTTGAGGTCACAGTTTTGGTTTGCCGAGTGACAGATCAACCAAAAATGTGACAGAGAGATCCTGGAAATGAGACAGCCAGAAGGTGCCAGATAAGCTCTCTGCGCATCTCCTGTCGATCAGCAAAGTATGTGCACGTGTTGGGGAGATCGGAGAGACCCCAGGAAAAAGTCAAAGTCACGGCAGCCTTGAGTGACTGATTCAAAGTGCAGCCTCTTTGAATGTTTTCCTCAACCCCCATATAGATCGCTCGGCAGAGGACGGAAGAAGACTTATGACTTTGAGGTTTTTGAGCACAACCCCTTCCCGGTCATTGGCTGGCCACTAAGCTGTGCACATAAAGGGGCAACCCCTAGGAAAGCCAGGCTCATAAAATAAAAATAAGAAATAAAAAAACAAACAAAAAAGAGAACAAATGAGCAGACTGCAGGGGAGATGAATCCTGTAGACTACGTTCAGGTGAGCTATTTAAAAATATCAGAACTCAGAGTTGTTACAGCATACTCTCCAAAACGTTTAGTTTTCAACAGAAAATTATGACATGACGAAAAAAGAAAAAAAAACAGGTGATCTACATTTAGGAGACTAAAAGCGGTCAATACAAATGGATTGTGAGTGGCTCTGATGTTGGATTTAGCAGACAAAGACTTCAAAGCAGCTATTATAAACATTCAAAGAATTAAAGAGACTGTTTAAAGAATTAACAGAAATGATGATGACAATGCTTCAACAAATAGGGAATCTCAACAGAGAAAGAAGAACTATACAAAAGTTCTAGAGTTGAAAAAGACATAAATTACAAGAACAGGAATCAGTGAATTTGAACATTTGTCAATGGAAATCATCCAATCTGCAGGTGAGAAAGGAAAAAGATCGAAGAACAATGAGCAGGGCCTCAAAGACGTGTGTGGCACAGTGATAAACATATATTAACACATGTGAAATGGGAGTCCCAGGAGGAGGAAGAGAGAAAGTGGCAGAAAAATATATTTAAATAAATAAAGGCTTAAAGAGAAAAGCTTGAAAGCAGCAAAGCAAAAATAACTCATTATGTACAGGGCAAACAACAGACAGCATGACTGGTAGCTGACTTCTCATCAGAAACATGGAGGGATGGGGTGCCTGGGTGGCTCAGTCGGTTAAGCGTCCGACTTTGGTTCAGGTCATGATCTTGTGGTTGGTGGGTTCGAGCCCCACGTCAGGCTCTGTGCTGACAGCTTGCTCAGAGGCTGGAGCCTGCTTCTGATTCTGTGTCTCCCCCTCTCTCTGCCCCTCTGATGCTCATGCTCTGTCTCTCGCTGTCTCTCAGTAATAAATAAACATTACACAAATTAAAAAAAATAGAAACAGTGGAGGGAGAAGACAATGGAACCATACAGTCAAAGTGGTAAGAAGGGTGCAGTGGGGGTAACCCGTCTACCAGGATTCTATACCCAGCAATCCTATCCATCCCAAATGAAGGTGACAAAAAGATATTTATAGATAAACAGAGAATGAGAAAGTTTTTTTCTTAGCAGACTTGCCTTATAAGAAATATTAAATGAAGTCCTTTAGGCTGAAGGGAAATGACCCCAGATGGCAACTCTACTCCACAGAAAGATATGAAGAGCACTGGAGATGGTAAATATGTGAGTAAATATAAAAGACGGCTTAGCTATATCTTTTCTCTTTTCTTCCCTTCATTTCTTTAAAAAAAAAAACATAAAGATTGCATAAGCAATAATTATAATTTAGTATTTTGGGGTTTATAACATATATAGATATGACAATCACAGTCATATCTATGGAAAAGGGAGGAAATTGGCTATATTGGATAAAATTGCTAGATTTTATTAAAATTAAGTTAGTAATATGCTGAAGTAGATTGGGACAAGTTGGGATATATATTGCAATTCCTACAACAAAAACTAAGAAAATAATAACCACAAACATAGTCTAAATATCAGCAGGTAATTCAAATGGTGCACACAAAAAAAAATATGCTTTAAAAAAGAAAGCAGAGGGGCATCTGGGTGGCTCAGTCGGTTAAGCATCTAACTCTTGATTTTGCTTCAGGTCGTGATCTTGCCGTTTGTGAGTTTGAGTCCCACAGCAGGCTCAAAGCGGCCTCCTTGGAATTCTCTCTCTCTCTCCCTCTCTCTCTCTGCCCCTCTCCTGCTAGTGCACATGCACTCTTTCTCTCTCAAAATAAATCAATAAACTTTAAAAAAAGAAACCAGAAAAGGAGAAAGAGGGGGAAAAAAGGCATGAAGCATATAGAAAACATAGCAAAATACAAAACATAAATCCAACAAGATAAAAAATTGTACAAATGTTATGGGACTAAATACCCCAATCATATGACAGATTGTCAGACATTATAAATTCAACTTTATGCTGTCTACGAGAGACACATTTCAGATTCAAAAGCACATATCGGTTGAGAGTTATGGGTGGAAATATATGCACCATGCAAACAGTAACCATAAGAGAACTGAGTGTTTACACTAATATCAGACAAACGGACTTTAGGACAAGAAATATGCCTAGAGACAAAGAGAGATAATACATAATGAATATGAAATGCACCAGGAAGATATGGCAATTATAAACATATACACACCTAACAACCAATTCCTAAAATACATGAAGCACAAACTGACAGATGAAAGGACAGAGTTCAATAATTATACTTGAAGCTTTCACTACTCCTCTCAAGAAAACCGATAGAGTAACTAGACAAAAAATTAGTAAAGAGATAGAAGGCTTCAACGCTATCGGTCAACTTGACCTAATTAACATTTCTAGAACATTCTACTTGATGGCAGAATATGCATTCTTTTCAAAACTACATGGAATATGTCCCTGCCTAGACCACATATAGGCCATAAAGAAATTTCAGTAAATTGAAAAAAGCTGAAATAATAGCGTGTTCTCCAATCACAACAGAACTAAATTAGAAATCCACAACAACAACAAAAAAGTAATTTGGGCAATCCCCAAATATTAGAAAATTGAGCAACACACTTCTAATGAACCCATGAATCAAACATGAAACTACAATGGAAATTAGAAAACGGTCTGAAATGAATGAAAACAAAACGATCCATATTTGTGGGATACAAGTAAAGCAGAAGTCAGAGGGATATTTGTCTAATCAGGAAAAAAGAAAGGTTTCAAATCAAGAATCTAAGCTACCACATTAAGAAATTAGAAAAAGAGCAAATTAAGCCCAGCACAAGCAGAAAAAAGAAGTAAGGGTTAGAGTGGAAATCAATGAGATAGGAAACAGAAAATAATACAGAAAATCGATGAAATAAAAAGTTGGCTCTTTGAAAAGATCAACAAAACTGATGAACTTTTAGCTAGAATAACGAAGATGAAAAACACATAATTACCAACATAGACAATGAAAGAGGAACATCTCTACTAATTTGACAAATATTCAATTCAATGCAAGCCTTATGCAATCTTAGCAGGCTTTGTTTTCTTTTTTTTTTTTTTTTTGGTGGAATTTGAAAAGTGAATACTTAAATATATATGCAAATGAAAAGAACTAGAATGGCCCAAACAATTTTTAAAACAATAAATCGGAGGACTTCTATCACTGGATTTCAAACTTACTCTATAAAGCTATAGGAATCAAGATCGTGTAGTCTTTATTGGTATAAAGGCAGACATATAGATCAATGGAGCCAGATAGAAATCCCAGAAGGAAACCTTTACATTTATGACAAAGGATCCAAGGCAATACAAAGATACTAGGAGAGTGGATGCCCATATTTTGAAAAAATGAACTTAGACCATTATCCCACACTATACACAAAAATTCAAAATGAAACATAGACTTAAGTGTAACAGCTAAAACTATCAAATTTGTAAAAGAAAACCTAGAAGAAAATCTTTGTCATCTTGGGATAGGCCAAGTTTCCTTAGGTAAGACACTAAAAGCATGATCCATAAAATAAAGAATTGATAAATTGCCTTTGCCAAATTTAGAAGCTTTTACTTTTTAAAAATTCAACGTTAAGAAAATAAAAGGCAAACTACAGGCTGAGGGGAAGTATTTGCAAATCAACATCTAATAAAAGACTTGTATCCAGAAGTATAAAAATAAAAACTCTCAAAATCCAGTACTAAGAAGACAAACAACTCAATTAAAAAGCTATACAATTAGAAAAAAGCTAAATAGACATTTCAGCAAAGACTACATACAAATGGCTAATAAGCATATGAAAAAAATGATCAACATCCTTCGTCATTAAGAAAATGTAAATTAAAATGAGATAGTACAACATACTACCCCACTAAGTGACTTAAAAAATTTTTTTTAATGTTTATTTTTGACACAGAGAGAGCATGAGCAGGGGAGGGGCAGAGAGAGAGGGAGACACAGAATCTGAAGCAGGCTCCAGGCTCCAAGCTGTCAGCACAGAGCCCGATGCGGGGCTTGAACCCACAGACCGGGAGATCATGACCTGAGCCGAAGTCTAACGCTCAACCAACTGAGCCACCCAGGCACCCCTCCCACTAAGTGGCTTTAATCAGAAAGACTAACAATACCAAGAACATGGAGTCCTCACACATTGCAGGTGAGAATGTAATATGGTACATCTACTTTGCAAAGAGTTTGGCAGTTAAAAAAAAACAAGTTGAACATATACATACTATATGATCCATTGATTCTACCCAAGTGTCACCCAAAGGAAATGAAAACATATGTCTACATAGAGACCTGCATGCAAAGGGTCATAGCAGCGTATTCACAATAGCCCCAAACTCAAAACAATTCAAGTGTCTGCCAGCTGGTGAATGGATAAACCGAATGTGATACAGGCAAACAATGGAATAATACTCAGCAATAAAAAGCAACAAACAACTGATACATGCTGCAATGGGAATGAAGCTCAAAAACATTATGCGAAGCAGAAGATGCTAGACATAAAAGATTACATATTATATGATTTCATTCATATGAAATATCTAGAAATCAGATCAGTGATTGCTTGGGCCTGGGGGTAGGAGCAGGAATTGACTCAATGCAAACAGGCATGAGGGAACATTTGGGGGTGATAGAAATATTTTAAAAATAGATCATGGTGGGGGCGCCTGGGTGGCTCAGTCGGTTAAGCATCTGACTTCGGCTCAGGTCATGATCTCATGGTTCGTGGGTTCGAGCCCCATATCGGGCTCTGTGCTGACAGCTCAGAGCCTGGAGCCTGCTTCGGATTCTGCGTCTCCCTGTCGCTCTGCCCCTCCCCCACTCGTGCTGTGTCTCCCTCTGTCTCAAAAATAAATAAACATTAAAAAAAATTTTTTTTAAATAAAATTCACCATGGTGATCGTTGCACAATTCTATGAAGTTACTATAAATCATCGAACTGTATGCTTGCAATGGGTAAATTTCATAGTATGTAAACGACATCTCAATACAACTGTTAAACACAAAGTCTGTAGAACAGCAATGGCTGATCTCGGTTTCAAGGCAGATGGTGTACAAATGAAATAGTAAAGGCAATCTTTCAGACTGAAATAGCCTACATTCCTGTCTCCCCTTTTAGCAATGGCAGCCTCTTTATTTCCTTCAGTCTGGAATTATTTATTCTTTTCCTCGACTGCCTCCTCTATGAAATGCAAGTGCATAAGAGCAAGGTGCATTGGTCTTTGTTGTAGCCCATTACCTATTCTACTGCTTGGCGTATTATAGAGATCAGCAGATATTTGATAAGGCGATGAATGATACTGAGAAAGAGGAGAAATATTTGAATTTAAAAAATCAACACGCATTTGCCTGGATTGTTTACCGATATCTTTATCATTGAACTTTACTCATTTCAGCAAAATTCACCTATCCTGTGCCAGGCATTATGTGCTTGATTCTAGGGCATGAGTTAGACAGACCTGGTTTGTGTCCACAGCAAGCTCATGGCCTAGTGGAAAACAAGACGTGGGGTTCTGACATCTAACGAGCATGAGTGTGGTGTGGCTCAGCCTACAGCAAATCTGGAGGAAAGGGGCAGAGAACCTCTGCCTGTGAGCGCGGAGGAGCACTGGAGATGCCGCTGAAAGGTAAACTGGTTCATACCCTAGGATACCACCTACTTATTACAAAAGGACTTACGCCTTCTTGACTCAGATCAATGTGGTTTTGTAAATATCAGCCATATTTTAGGGCATGGTTCCCCAAATTGGTCCAGGGACCCTCTCAGGGGATCCATGAAATCACAACTATTTTTATAATAATACTAAGATGTTACTTGCCCCTTCCACTCTCCTTCTCTCGTAAGTGTCGAGTTTTCTAGAGGTTCGACATCATGACTGACATCACAACAGATGGAGTGCAGAAGCACATGAGACTCCAGCTGTCCTCCGTTAAGCCAGACATTAAAGAGATTTGCAATAACATAAAACAATGCCCCCTTCTCACTGATTTAGTTTTAGGAAATACGGTTATTTTTCATACACTTTTTTGTCCATTTGTAATCAGTTGATTGTCACAATTTAAAAGTGAATTCGAAAATAGAATTTTTTTTTCTGTTTCAATTTCTAACACAAAAAATATCGATCGAAGTAGCCCCATACTTCAGGGCATTTTATTTACGGAATCCATCACATTGGACACTGAAAGATATCAATAGGGCTTCAGTGAGAGCCACCGAGGACCACGGGCACTCACAAAGGCATGCAAAATGAGCTCACTGGAGGGAGTTTCGGAAACCTTTGAGTCCTGGGGATGTTTGTACTCGGTTAAACCTCAAAATGCAGCTTGGGGGTGCACCGGCCCAGTTGTCGGCTTACTCCAGCTATCAAAACTCTACAAGTACGCTGCGGTAGAAAATGCTTTGGCACTTTATAAGCAAAGTAATTCACGAGAACAGTAAATTACTGAGAGTTAGTGACTTATAATGAAATCTTACACCCATTGCTAAAATATTGATGAGGGGAAGAGACTGTGACAAGGCAGAAAAATTTGAATCAGTTTATGCTAAAAGACAAGAGCAGGCATCGCCAGGAGGCTGGACGATGGCATCATACGAGGTGGAGCGTGAACCTTGCAGCCAGACTGCCTGGGTTTGATCCTGGCTCTCTGCCACTCTTCAGCTGCGTAACCTTGGACAAAGTCCTTACTTGACTGGGTTTCAGGATACTAATAATACCTATCATATCAAGTTGTAGGAAGGATTAAATGAGATAAGCCATAAGAAGTGATTAGCACATAGTGACCATTATAGAAGGAAAGGGTTGATATTATTACTTTCGTAACCATCCTCGTGTATGGTTTTGAAGGAGGGTCATATAAACTTTAGAGCTGCCTTTGTTGGGGAGGGGCTTCTCTGAATCGGCCTCCACGGTCACTGTGCTGACCAAGCCCTCCAGGAAAGTGGCCGCCTCTGGGAAGGCACTTGGAGCACCCTAGTGAGGTCCTCACGCCCATCCACCACACTCATGAACCTCTGCCCCGTTCCTTCCCTTACTCCTGGGTCTTGCTTAGCTATACTGTTGGCATGTGTGGGAAAACATTAATGACCATGCTTACATTCAGGGCTGCGGAGGTCTTTCTCTGTGTAAGTTTACAGTGGAAAACAAGGAAAGGACTAAATTCCAAAGCCAACAGGGGCCAAGGGATCTGCCTACATCTTGGGTTTTGCCATGATGTGAAAACACATGGCTTCAGAGTGTAACATGAACAGCCCTGCGATCTCTCCAGGGTGGAATCTCGGTTTTCAGCTATGCAGAAACACTTACAACAAACCTTTAAAAAAGTCAGTGGGAGGGTGTGTTAAATGAAAATCAAGATAACCTTTCTTAGGCATGCTTTCCCTATAAATTCCAAAATCTTGCTTTTTGGAGGAGACTAAGAGTTGGAGAAATGCCTTGAAACAGGAAGCATCTATTTTTCTCCGACCTCGCTTGAGTTGGGCACCCTTGGGAAGGGGAGGGTTGCCATTTGTAGACAAGAATGAAGCCTTTTGTGAACAGCCTAAGTACACCACCGACTTGCTTTAAAAAGTGTCACAGGCTATTTTTGGAGAACATCAGTTCACTGTGCCAAACCGAAACATTGACTTATCGCCCGATTTAGCGTTAAAACATAAGAACTTGCAATTAGGACTCCTCTGTTTACGCCCAATGAGTTTGTCAACATGCTGCAAATATATTTCTGTTATCATAATGAAACCAAGAAATGGGCGGGAGCACTCTCTCGCTCTTGAAGGCCATGCTGAAAAGCACTTCAGAACACTGAAATTTGAGCTGCCCTATCCTATAGGCAACTTCTTTTCCCCAAAGAGCAAAGAGCGGATGCTGGGTACAGCTATATTTGTGCATAATAGGTTTATTCTCATTCACAAAATAGTAATTACTTTATGGTTCCAAAGTAAAACCAGTGTTAAGAAATACACCAGCAGATTTGCTACAGACGTGGTCTCTGACACGTACAGACTATTCATCACATGGTACGAATTGAACATTATAAAGTACAAGGCAGACAACCATTAAGTTCAAGGTCTGGATTGATAAAAAAAAAAAAAAGAGAGAGAGAGAGCGAGAGAAAGAGACAGAGGAGAAAAAAGAAAGATTAGTGTGCCCATGTCTGCTATTGTGTTTAAACGTATCGCTTTAAAAGATATCATTTATCTCTTTCCCCCGACTTCGCCCCATTTTATTTCAAGGTCGGTCTGCCTTTTGTTTGATTCTTTTCACTCTGACACAGGTGACAGTTCTTGGGAAAAGTGCAGCCTCTCGGCCGTCCGGCTCGCTCGCCGGTCTGGGACAGGAATGTGCTTGTTTGGCATTTGCTCAGGAGAACGGCCACTCCCCGGACACCGGGGCCCAGGAGGGCCAGGAGCACGTGCGGGGCCTGCCCGGCACCCAGGCCCTGCGGGCCTTTGTCACCACCTGCCGCAAGGGTTAAGGTGGCCACGGTAATTATGCCAAGGCCATGCATTACTCTGACAAAGTAATCCATCAAATAATTTCTCACAATTTCAATTCACCCCTCGAATTTTCCTTACCTCCAAAGCCAGCTGGATATTATATTACTGAAGCTGTTGAAAGGGTGGAACACTAGCCATGGAGCCAAAGGCCACGGCAACTATGCAATGCATAAATTTTTATTGTTTGCTCAGTATTGAAATCTCATTAGGGTCCATAATTCATCTGAACACCGTGAACATTTACATCTGTTGATCATGAGAACTTAGAAGGAATGTACACCTTTGGCTAACTTGTTTTTAGAGAAGGCTGTGTGTGTGTGTGTGTGTGTGTGTGTGTGCGTGCGTGCGTGTGCAGGCACATATACTCATGTGTTTTCAGTCCTTGAACAGCTGTGGTTTAAATATCCCTTACTCAAACCAATTTCCAACCTGAATTTAAATATCCCAAAGTTGTTTTCATTTGGCAGCTTTTAGACAAAGACTCAGTTCTCCTCGAGTCCAGCTTAATCAATGTTGGAAAATTCCACTCATTGCTCATTGGCCTTAATGCAACTCTGCTGTGTTAATTACATCAGAATTATCCCAAAGATTACGCGCCTTTCATTCAATGTATATATGTTTTTGTCTTCACTTAGCTATGGCTTAAAAATCCACTCGAGAGAGAAAATAAACCATGACTGTTTGTGGGTTCTAGGACTATCCAGATTTGTGTTCACTTTTTTTTTTTTTTTTGGTGTGTGTATATTTAGGCATCTTTCCTAGCAAGTTTGACCCTTTGATCTGGCAGGTTTTTCATTTACAAGGCTCTTAGCAGTTCCATGAACACTATATTTTGAAGGTGACAGTCATAGAATCACAGAGTCAGGTCTGGAAGGGCAAGGGGCCTTAGGGGCCATTGAAGCAGGCCAGCCCCTCTCCCAAGCCGCGACAACACCCCTGACAAGTGGTCCTTCAGGAATGCATCCATTTTTGGAATGAACTATGGCAGCAGCTGAAAGGCTCTTAGCAAACTCTGGCTAGCAGTTCAGGGCAGAGATGAAGAATACTGTGTCCGATGAGAAATCCGGAGGGAATTTAGGTAGACCAAATGTAATTACCCAGCCTGGCATCTGGCTAGGGCGCCAGCTTTAACAGCCCCACCATAATTCCAGCTGATGGCAGTGACACCTTCTGATGAGAGTCTTGTCGACTGCAAGCTGCTCTTTAGCAGGACGTCACTAATACGCTGTGACGGGAAAAATCGGATACAGATGTTTTCACTCAGAAGGTTTTGGAAACGCTAAAGTCCCATCTTCTCCTCAAGGAGAAGGGGCATGCACTTCCACTCAGGAGTAAAGCCAAAGGGCCTTAACGCAGGGGCCGGCCTGATCCGGGCCTCAGTACAACATCCTTTTCTAGGGTGTTTTCCAAGTCAGCGCTAGATTTCAGTGCCCCCCCCACCCCCCCGCCCCACTCCGTGAGGTTTGGACAGCCTCAGCCTTCAACTGCCCACGGCTGGTGGAGTGGCCCTGGACACACAGGGTCAAGCAAGCCCCAGAGCAGGGCGATGGGGAGTGATGTAGCTCCAGTGCAGAGCACAAGTCTGTCTACTCCTGTGGGAAAGACAAGCGCCCCAGGTCTAGGGGATGCGGTGATGAGCAAACTTGAACAGGCGCCTGTCCTCATGGAGCTTCCAGACTTTACCAAAGCAGTCACACCCACACAGTATACAGCGTCAAATTGTAAATAGTACAAAACTGCAGTGCTCTGAAAGGAACAGACCCAAACCCATGAGAGAGTCTAGAGGAGGGGGCTGGGGTCGGTTGGGACTTCCAGGAAAGCAGCTGCTGAAATGGGAGGTAGGCGCGGAAGAAGTTTATTGAATGGTAACCCCTGTGGAAGATGGGCAGGGGAGGAGGCAAGATGGGGGGAGGGAAAGGCTTCAGACCATCCTGCAGATTTGACACCAATGAAAGCAAAGGAGAGCTTCAGATCACATCGCCGATGTGACCGAGTTTTGGCCAACCCAGGGAAGAGCTCTGGGGCAAAGCCGACTCCATTCCATTAAAGGAAGCCCACACTGGGCCAAAACGGCTTGGCCCTGGGACCTCCGCGGTGCTCAGTCAATGGCTGGGGGCTGCCCCGGAAGAGGATGCCTTGGTTCTGATGCTGAGCTGGGTACCTGCACGTGCCAATACCTGGAGCGAGCACATTCCTGGGAGCTTGCTGGCTGCACCCCCGTGGTGGCCACAGGACTGAACTCATCTCAGGGCCTGGAGAGGGAGTCCCAAAGGCACTGATGAGGAATGAAGGATGCACTGGGTTTATAAGTAAAGGGGGAGGGTGGGAGCTGGGAATGAGACTCCAGGCAGGTGCAAAGGTCATTTATCTGGAGTGGCAGGCTGGTGGGCCAAAGAGAAAGCGGTGTGTCCAGAGGGGAAAAGGATGGAAGGAGGGGACCGGGGGAGGGGGGAGGCAGACATCAGATCATGCTGGCCGTGTGGATCATCATAAGGATCTGGTTTTCTGTCAGCTATGTGGCTTTGAGTAACTAACTTAACTGACATTTAGTTTCCTAATATTGTTCCCAACGGGAACAATAACATATGCTTTGTAAAGTTAATGTGAGGATTAAGTGAGATTATACATATTGGGCTTTTAATCTAGTACTGGGTACGTGGGCAACACTTGATACATGCTGGGTATTACAGAAAACTTCAGTGGAAAGGGAGAAAAATGGACTTGCTTTTGTATTTTCTTTTCAAAGGTTTTAAAGTTTAATATGCTGGCATTTGAACAAACTGTAAGTGAGATTTCTCAATTTCCTCCCCACCAAAAGCAGGGTACTACCCCAATCCTCAATTAATGGAATTTCAGGCATACAAATAAGTTTAGAACCGAACACTTAACATCAGCAAGTCCCAGCTGAATTCCTAATAAATAGCCTGTAACGGGAAAAAATGTCCAGGAGAAATCTACAGATCACAGGAGCTCTTAGGTAGAATAGCGCATTACAAATGAGAATGTGGCCACACAGAGCAGGACAGCTTCTACAGAACAACAATATTGAAAATACAGATATCTTCTCCAATCTCACCTGTTTATGTGAGTCATCCTTCAGATACCTATTTTCAGATGATTCCAGACAACATCACAACGTGATGAAAAATGAAAGCTGGCTGTAGTTGCTGAAACCAAGCTGACTTGGTTGCTATAGAAAAATTTTTCCTAGATGGTCATTTTCTTTCTTTCTTTTTTTTTTTTTTGAAAAGTAGGTGAGCATGTGCTAACAGACTAAGGAATATTCTCTAAATTCACATCCACATGATCTGAAATGGCTAAAAATAAGCCGAGGCCCTACACGACGGGCCTTGAGTCTGTATGAGTTTGGAATAACCCTCCCCATGGGGCAAGAGGGGGACAGCGTCTTGTAAGGAGATGTATTCACGATGGACGAGCTTCGTGGAGGGGCAGTTAGCAAAGGCACCGGTCACTTCACGACTGTGATGCCCCCACCATGCTTGTCACTGTGTCAAAATCCCGTCTCCCCTTAAAAAGATAAATCCTACAGCTGCTGTGTCATGAACTCACGCACGAGTCCTTTTGACTTTTCGGCATCGAGCAAATACGCAAAGCTATTATTTTCCGCTGTTTATCCCCTGGTATATTCCGTCTGAGATGATTCTGACTGCCTCCGACACTTAGAGGAGTGAATGGAGCGGAAAATATCCGGCCTCCACTCGTGGAAACCTTGAGATGAGATACTGATAATGTCACGCAAAGGCACCGCAAATGTGCGCGTTCTCTGGTGTTTTCCCTTTTCGAGCTGTGATCAAGCAAACGTGAGGTTTCCACAGCCACCCAAACAAAAACATCTTTGAGGATTTGAAAGTCTTCCACAAATCAACTTAGATTATCATTCCCACCCCCACCTAAGCTCCTGAACTTCTCTTGCATATTTCTTTCCTGTGCCAAAGCTTATCAACTCTTAGGTCATCTTGATTTGTCAGTAACTGCTTGGATCATAGGGTTGAACCGAAACAGATTGGACAGCAATTTCTTCATTCAGACAAAAAAAAAAAAAAAAAAGTCTGACGAGAAAGTTCCTTGTATCTCCCAGTGGAATAGAGTGGCCCACCTTTGCTCATACGTTGTATGTTAGTATTGACTAACTTCTCAAAACAAATGTCTTTTTTTTTTTTTCAGAAGGGTTGCTACCCGATGGAATTGCTCTGTGCTCTGAACCTTTCATTACTGTGAGTCATACGGCAAGTAATTTTTAAAAACCCTCCCAAGTTTTCTGTTTTGCTATAGACTTGCCAAGAATTCTTTCAGTAAAATAGGAGTTAACAGAAAAAAAAAGGCTGCTTAGTTCTGTGCAGAATAATTAAATTTGTTTAAAAATATACGGTTCTGTGCAAATGTAAGATTCTGTGAAAGACTTGTACTCAGCGTAGACTGGGTCATACAAGGGTTCGTGGTTATTGGTGGCTCACTGGTTCACGCAGCCACATGTGACAAGCTGAGTCTTGGGAGGTCAGGAGGGAGACTGGCTAGTGTTAGCCACATCCGGGAACCCACGCCATGACTTCCCGGTCCTGCACAGAAACAGGTTTCCACCACGGGAATGGCAAGGGCTCTTCCAAAGGCAAAAGAAAGACAGGCACTGATGTGGACTTTGATTTTGCTCTCTGTAATTAAAAACCCAATCACCAGGCACGTGAAAGTCAGAGTTTTGACCTTCTGCCAGGTAGGAAAGGAGGGCTTTGAAAGCCGTGATGGGTTTCTTTCTAAGCAAGCCTTATGAAAATGGCTTTTCAAATCAAGTCAGTGCAATTCAAGATTGGGAAGCGCGAAAATCACAACGGTATGACTTCTGCAGACGTTACGGTAGCTCCTGCCAGGGTGGTTAATGTTGAACGTGTTCTGGGAGACACGAGGCTAGGGACAAGCGCCACTGGCTATCACCTCACACGAATGGGCAGCCGGCCGGCCGGACGGAAGGATGACAGACAGCAGCGGTGAGAGAATCTCTGTGCTCACAACCATCTTGTTCCCGGGACGCAGTGTGCAACAGACCCTTTCGTGCTAGGCCATGGCCCGCTCCTGCACTCCCTTGCACCGGCCCCAGCTTCTGAGCTCCCCAAGGTCGCAGCAGATGTTAAAAACTAAAGTTGAAACCTTTAAGCTGTAATGAAGGAGTTCACAGGGTTCATAATCCCAGTACCCCACCCTGATTCTCCAGCGATCCCGCTGAAATCTTTCAAACAGTCCTCAGCACTAACACGGTGCAGGCAACGCGTGTTGAACACGCCGATCTGCCCATGATTACCCTCGGCTGCTGTAAAACAATCTCACTCCTCGAGTGAATGCAGGCTGCAGCAACAATGGTGTTATTGACTTGTTGCTCCGGCTCTATTTAGTTATTACCCTCGGGGCCACAATCAATAGACTTTGCACCAAGTCAGCCTAATAAATCCCAGGCTCTCACTGGAGGTTTGCCAGGAACGGCAAGAAAATCTATGGCAGGGAAACTCTTAGAGCGCAAAGAGAGAAAGCTGCACTGACAGCTGTATAAATTAATTAACAAGGAACTGTTTATTCTTCTAAAAGATCGGATCGCACATTTATCATCATTGAAGAATTCACAGATAGACTATCGCAAAATTATCTGGCGATCTAAAACACTCCTGCAAATTTGGATGCGCACACAAAAGAGAGACCCGTGTTCTTTGGCAGCTCGTTTCTGTCTTTATTATATTTTCATTTCCTTGACTTACACATTTGCCTAGTTTGCACTAGTTCTGATCAGCCTACCATTTCCAGCTCACTTGGAGAAATGCAGCCTGTCTTCATAATTCTTTAAGCTTATGGCGGAAACAGTCAACACAATGACAATAAAATGTTGATCATTAACGTTGCTGTGCTCCGGGGTTGGTTGTTGTTTTTTTCACCTGCTGTCGGGAATTTGAATCTTGCTTGTAATGCAACAGTGGAGGGAAAAATGCTTTAGGTGATACAAACACTAAAAGGTCATGGAAGTAAATGCCAGGTTATTTCAGATTGTTGTGAAAGAATTCTAGAGTATTCTAGATACCTAATAAGCGACTGGTGTAAAGATTCCGTGGCAAGGATTCTATTGCTTTAAGACACCTTGTGCTAAGCTTGGGTACGAGACAACCTTCTTCCATAGACTGAAAACGAATGCACAAGATCGATGCGGCTGTTGGAGCGTATTTGCTACTGCGGTGGTACCTTCTAGAATCCTTACAGAAAACTTTCCTTTTTTCCCAATTCTGTCTACACTACTATAGAACCTGTAGCTTGATGGGAAAAAAAAAAGTTTTTTTAAATGGTATGCGATTTCAGTTTTTAAATTCAAGGGTGGGAGTGTTAGAAATGGTCTTTAAACAGAATCACAACATCCAACCTCAAATATCACTCAGCAGATTGGCCAACGCTTGGTGAAAGTCTATTAGCTACAAGGCACTGAAATAGCCATTGACTGGCTGTGACACAGACATCATTGTTCCCAGGCGTGGAAAGCTTATTTCATTGCTTCGGTCTAGCCTGGGATATGTCAGCCCTACTGCATGTTAACACACTCCTGTGAACACAAAAGGGCACAGCAACCCCCTCAAACACGTACCCTTTAACTCCACAGGCCCTCAGGAGGTGGGGCGGGGGAGGGCACCTACATGCACACACATGAAACCCGTTTTATTGTGGGACTGCTAATTGTGTTGTCCCAATAATTTATTGCCTCTTATAAATGGTTTCCAGGTAATAAGAGTTAATTGACTCAAGAGACTTTCATCCGTTGCAATTATCTCCTAATATTGTACATTGGGCTCATGCACTTTCTATTCATCAGGTCAAATGTATCACCTGAATAGATGCATTAAAAACATGGCACTTGAAGTCATCATCCCAAACTTATTTCTAAATATGCTCACAAAAGGTTGTTCATCCTCTGATGATTTACTACCCTAAGCACAATCTGGCCTTGAGCTTGGAGACTGGTCAGAGCCACCAGAGTTCACCCACTTGACTCCCGTCTCATTTTCTATGAGAAGACCACGGTTCAGAAGGGTAAGCGGTGGTCCTGGGGAGCCCCTGGACCGTCAGTGGCAGAGGTGGGCCTGGGTCATAGATTCTCGCCATCTTTTTCTTGTATTCTCAAGTTTCAACTGAGACGGAACATAGTTATGAGAAGAACCTTTGACCAAACAGAGATACAGGGGAGCTTTTTCTAGCATTCATGCCTTTGCCTCAGCCCATTTCTGCTTCCCTCTCTCCAGCAAAATCGCTTCTGAGCTATATTCTCCTGTGCCCTCATCTCTAGACCTGAACATTCAGCCTCTTTTTGTGACACCTTCTCTAATATCCAACACATTAAAATGTTTCAGTTCCAGCTTCCATGGCCTTAGAGCCCAATGGCACGTGCATTATGTACCTATATCTGTTGCTACTCATTGCCTTGCCTCAGCCAAGTCACTCATTGTCTCTGAGACTAAGATATCTTCTCTCCCAAATGAGAGAGTTGGAGAGAAGATTTCTAAGATTTCCTATCAGCTCTAAGACCTCGGATTTACGCCAAAGGCCACTCATGGGTTTTCATGCCTCATCATGTTTGCATGGTTCTTCTTACTGCTCCCAGTGTCTTCACGTTCACTAGCTCTCTGCTGCCTGCCCCAGGTAAGATGTTCCATCCTGGCAAAGACACTATGCCTTAACCCACGGGCAGAACAGCACTGAAAAGAATCTTGAGCCTGGGGAAAAATCTCAATTCAAGCTCTGAGGATCCCTCTTGGTCCTCTCTTCCAGCATGCAGGCCGTGCTAGATGGGCAGTCATTCACTCTTATGGCTACAGAGTTGTCATTGGTTTTTTTCCCCCCAATAACTGTGTCTTGCCAGGCACCAGGGGCACTTCTTGCCACACTGAGATGGGCTGAGGCCTGGGCACCTTCCAAGCATACCCTCAGCCAGGTTGAGGTGTGTCTAAGCATCACTTTTTTTTAAATGTTTATTTGTTTTGAAAGAGAGAGAGAGAGAGAGAGAGAGAGAATCCCAAGCAGCCCCCATGCTTGGCACAGAGCCCAATGCAGGGCTCGATCTAACAACCAAGAGATTATGACCTGAGCCGATATCAAGAGTTGGACACTTAACCAACTGGGCCACCCAGGCACCGCAGCATTTTTTTCTTCCATTGGTTAATGCTGTGGATGGAGGGATAGGGCTAGCATAGGATAGTTTGTGGAGTGGGCTTGTGCCTCTGGAATTTGTTACTGTGGGGGACTCTAGGATTCTGGCCTCTATGATCTGAAGTAGCAAACACATAGTTCACTTTTAGCTTGATCCATGGTGGAAAAGGGAGAAGAATGTGATGGGAGCGAGCACCCATCCTTTGTGTGGCAACTGGATACCAGGTGCCATGGACTTTTCCGTACAGGGGAATGCTTTTCTTTAATGCATTCAGTAACACTGGAAAGTTGGTATCATTATCCCATTTTAGAGATGAGAAAACTAAGGCTTGGAGAGGTTATGTGACTCATCTAAGGTCACATGGGTGGCCAAGGATCAGCTCCTTGTCTTTTGACAGAAAGGTCAGTCCTTTTTCTATTATGCCTTCCTTCTGCCCCAAAGGCCTGGAGATGGCAGGGAGGTAAGTGACAAGTATAAGTAACGGTGATTAAATCACTACCTAATTGGTTATTTTTACATCCAATTAATAGGCTTACTTTATGAGCTACAGAGTTACACTCTATGGCTTGCAGCCTAGAACTTCTGACAGATAAAGTGGCTCTCCTGCTGTGAAAGTTGACTCTGCCCATCCTGCTCTGATTGGTCAAGGGGCTTTCAAGGTGGACTGGGTTGAGGCGTGTCTTAGTGGATGACCACATCATTCCACAGTTCTTCTTCCTTTAAACACAGTTGTATAATTGGATACCCATATGCAAAACAAACAAACAAAAAAGAGAGAACTGGATCCTTATCTCACACCATATATAAACATTAATTCAAAGATGGATCAAAGACCTAGATGCAAGAGCCAAAACCATAAAGCTCTTGGAAGAAAACGCAGGGGTAAATCTTTGTGACCTTGGATTTAGCAATAGATTCCTAGATATGATATCAAAAGCAAAAGAAAAAAAAAAAGACTATACTGCATCAAAATGAAAAACTTTTGTGCTTCAAAGGACACCATAAAAAGATAACTCGCAGAATGGGAGAGAATATTTGTAAATCATATAGCTGGTAAGCAACTTGTATCTAGACCTTACAACTCACCAATAAAAAGACAATTAACACAGCCACAAAATGAGAAAAGGATCTGGGTAGACATTTCTGTACAGAAAATATGCAAATAGCCAATAAGCGCATGACAAGACCATTAGTCATGAGGGGAATGCAAATCCAAACCACAACGAGGTACTACCTCAGACTCATGAGTACGGCTACAATCGAAAAGATAACACCAAGTATTGGTGAGGATATGGAGAGATCACACCTTCACACACCGTTGTGGGAATACAAAATGGCACGGCTGCTTTGGAAAACAGTTTGGCAGGTCCTCAAAAAGTTAAAACAGGAATTACCCTTTGACTCAGCATTCTGCTGCGAGGTTTATGCCCGAGAGAAATGAGAACATATGTCCACACAAGAACTTGTACATGAATGTTCGCAGCAGCATTAGTCACAATAGCCCAAATGCGGAAAAATCCCGAATGCCCGTCGACTGATGACCCAAATGCTATCAAGGATAAACAGAATGTGACATGTGATGCGGCCGTAAAAAAGAATGACGTACTGACACCCGGTACAGCATAGGTGAACCTGGAAAACACACCGAATGAACGAAGCCAGTCACAAAATATCATATATTATATGACTCCATTTCTATGAAATGTCCAGAATGGTCCATAGAGAAAGTAGGTTAGTGGTTGCTTCGGGCTGGGGAATGGTGAGATTAGGGAGTGAGGGCTAAAAGTTACGGGGCTTCTTTACGAGGTGATAAAATTGTGGGGATGGTTGCACATATCTGTAATGCACAAAAAACCATTGAATTATGCACTTTAAATGGGCGAATGGTAGCATATGCGAATCATATCTGAAAAAAAAAAAAGCCCTCGAAACAACCCAAAACATGACTGTGCCTTAAATACTGCAATTGGGGGGCAGCTCCTTTGCCGTGTAGCAGCCAAATGCTACCCTCCATCCCTTTCCCTGCTCCAAGGGGCTGCCCCAATGGGGTAGGTATGCCACTCATTTCAGGGGTGTCTTCCCCATGTATCCTTTGAGGATGGAGACAAGGAAATACATGCTACTTGCTCGGCCCTATGCTAAGTGCTGTGCAGAGATGACTTCATTTAAATCTTACAACTGCTCTCCAAATACGTATAGTTCCCATCTCCATTTAGACATGGGGAAATCGAAGGAGCTTAGGTAACCTGTTCAAGGTCACATAGCTAGGAAGTGGCAGCTCCTGGGTTTGAACCTGAGTGCGTGTGACTTCAGAATTGGGCACACGGGGGCCTTGGTTACCTATGCAAATGTGACATCGCCTGGCAAGGGGGCAGCGTGCGTTCACGGAAGCCTCCCCTTCCCCTTGGGGCTCGGGGAACCCCGAAGGCCTCTCCATTCTGACCGGCCCAAAGTGTTCCCTGGCAGAGCCAGAAACTTCTTTAGAGAGAGGCTAGAAACGTCTTTAGAGAGAAGCCCCATCCATCCCGTTTACTGCTAAAACAAGTTATTTAAAAATGGAGGGGGGTTCGCTTTCCCCAGCAGTTGCAGCTGACAGTTTGAACCCATCTTTACGCGTATTTGTTTCTGAAAACCAGTTTGTTTGTGGTTAGGAAAAACATACTCATTGGATTTTAAGGAGTTACTTCTCTAAACATGTGGCAGAAGCAGGATGTTACGAGATTTCACGATGGAATTAATTTTCTTTTCCAGAAACATTTGGAGTTAATTACTCCTGTTCATGAGGCCGCGTCTTTTAGCCAAATTTTTGTTTTCGTGTCAAACCAGAAGACTCGCTATACAATATACAAGTTAACACTTGGATGCAGGGTGCCCATCTCTGCCGTGAACTCGCAGTGTGATCGTAGGCCAGTCACTTGCCTCTCCGGGCACCAGCGTGCTGCCAGAGTCCAGTAACTGTGGAATATACTCGTCAACCACGTAATATGAGTGGTTTGGATCAGATCAGAGGTTGCCAACTGGCAGCCCGTGGCCAGATCCCACCTGCCAGATGTGCTGGTTTGGCCGGCTCAGTTTTTAATTACAAAAAAAAAAAAAAAAAAGCGGTTTTTTTTTTTTTCTCGCCAACATTTACAAACGGGGAGATTTGTAATCTAAAATTCAGGCATTCTGGAAAACCCAGAAGGTCTGGCCTCAGTAGGCCCACATCACATTTCCCCCCTCCGGCAGCGGAATGGATTCGAAGGCGAAGGTGGATTCGAAGGTGCCATTTCAGCGAGGCACCTGCTCTCCCGTTTTCCTCCTCACCTCTGTCCCACCTGTGCTACCTGCCTGGTTCCTAGGGGCGTCTGGGCAAGCCCCCCTCTGAACTGAATCTTTTCTCAGGTTCCTGCCTGCTTTTCCAGGCTATGCTCTACGCTCTGTAGTGTTCCAACAGGAAGGTAAAAAGGAGATGAGACACCAGGACCTTGCTATCTACTTCTCCAAATACTACGCAGAACAATGGGATGCACGGATGGGCGCCCGTGGCACAAGGCGAGAAAAGCCCCAGTGAGCACCACTTTGGGCCTCACCTTGACACCACACCTACAGCAGAACCTTCGGAGACACCTGGAGGC
Organism: Prionailurus bengalensis; assembly: GCF_016509475.1. NCBI lineage: Eukaryota > Metazoa > Chordata > Mammalia > Carnivora > Felidae > Prionailurus > Prionailurus bengalensis. The sequence goes on along the minus strand of NC_057351.1, from coordinate 69,492,533 downwards.
CTTTAGCTCTGACCGCAGGACCTCCAGCTCATGGATGGGTGTGCCTCCAGGTGTAAACGAGGAGGCTGCTGTTGGCTTCTCGCTAATGACGGGAAGACGGGGAAATTCCACGGTTTCAGCTCACGTTCCAAATGGACTTGGATTGCAAGTCAACTCATTTCCTTCCTTAGAGAACTGAAGACAGATCCTGCGAGCGAAACGACAAACCCTCGCCCGACACCATCAGAAGAAGCACACGTCTTTCCATGCGCACGAAGTCTTTGCTTCTTCGTTGCGGTGACTTCATAATGAGGCCCCTGAGATGGTCGCACCCTGCACGGGGCACAGGCAAGGCCCTGTGTTCTGTATTCCAAAGTCAGCAGGGCTGCGGGGGTGATCTGGGTTTTCATCTGGCTTGTGGATATAATTAATTGCCAGTTTCAGCTCTCCCGACTTCACACAGAAATTATTTGGAGTGTGCATGTTATTTCTTTTTTCTAGCCCTCCCAGCTTTTCTTCTAAGAAATGAGTAATTGTCAGTCCTACAAGGCCAGAATTACTTCCTAATGTGATTTTTAAAAACTTCTTATTTTGAAATCATTCCAAACTTAACAGGAAAGTTGCAAGAATAATCAAATGAGCTCCTATACGCTTCACTGAGATTTCCTGATTGTTATTATGTGGCCCCATAAACTTTACCATTTTCTCTCTCTCTGCACATATGCATATTTCATTGGGGACCACTGGAGAGTCAGCTGCGGACGTCATGCCCCTTTACATTACCAGAACGCATTTACCAAAATCAGGAAATTTAACAATGATATAATGCTAACATCGAATCGACAGCCTGCATTCTAATTCTGCCACCTGTCCCAATAATGTCCTTTATGGCTCCCCTGCCACCCTTGTCCCTGCACCAGGACTCAGTCTAGGGTGGTGCACTGCATTTAGATGTCTAGTTTTCACGTCCCTTTGATCTCCTTGAATCTGAAATCCTAAATGTGGTTTTAAAGATGTTTTCTCTATGGCACCAGAGAATCAGAACACATAGAGGTGGGCGGTGGAAACATGCAAGAAAAGAAAAAAAAACTCCCCAAATGTAACGCAAACCGGTCAGTGGGGGAAGACTGAACGTTCTCTTAGGCTTTAGCAGTTGCCCAGGAATTGTGTTACATGCTTAAAGTCGACAGGGCACTTGCCAAGTTAAGAGTCTTCCATTTTGGTCGTATGCTTTCTTCCAGAGACAACTGCCACGTCCCGCACTAATCGCCCTGAAGTCTCTCCCGATAAAGCACTCTGTGCAGCCTAATTACATTTCCAGGGTGACGGAGCAGCTACCCCCCCAGCCCTGTGTCTCACAAAGCATCTAAATCATGCCATTATACCACAACAATGGATTCTCACACTCGTCATGCAATTTGTTTTAATTATGTAAATCACTTCATCCTCTTTTCAAATATCTGCGGGGAGCTGTAAGCCACCGCAGGTCAAAATAGGATGTGGAACATGAGGGCTAGGGACAGAGAGAAGCCGAGGGACTCCTGGCATGGTCCTGGTGGTCACCCATCATACGATGCTGGGCCACCGAAATCCCAGAAAAGGTATCGAGATGTGAGGGGGAAGCGATGCGGAGTCCCCCTTCGGGGACAACGGTACCTTGCAGCACGTGGTGATGCATTTTATCTGCGATCTGGGGGACAGCAGGACCCCAACAGATGCCATGTCTTCACTCCACCACACACTCTGCAGCTGCCCCATCCACTGCTGCTGAGCCCGATCCAGTGACAAGAGAACCGGGCGTCACCCAAACGCTGGAAAAGTCACCCTCTCCAAGATGCCTAGTGATAAGACTGGTCCCTGGGTGCCCAGGACATCCTGGGTTTTACACCATCTAACCATGTCTTGTATGGACGTACTGTTTAAAATAAGTAGGTTAAATGTCCCCCTGATTTTCAAACAATTTTTTAAATTCCTATGTTTTCATTGTAACTAAGAAAAGCGGGAGAGTACGGAGCAACAGGAAGAGAGGAAGGAAGGGAGGGAGGAAGGAAGGCAGGCAGGCTGGCTGGCTCCCTCAGTTGAATACCTTGAAACAAACGCATTTAACCTTAAACGGTATTTGCTCCCATTGTTCCAGCACATTCTACACTGTCGTTACTAGTTTATGCCTCTTTGCTCTCAGGACTAGGACAAATATATTTTGTATAACACACCAGAATGGTTTCTCCACTGTGCTTTGAATCTGACAGCTTGCACTGCACATTCAGCACTGAATAGGCACTTACTTCCTTTTAGGCACTGAGTCTGCAGGTAGGGTTTGTTGTCCCCACATAAAGGCAGGATAGCCAAATGGTTAAGAGTATGGGTTCTGTGGTCAGACCATCCGGATTCAGATCCCCAAATGCCCTCTTACTAGTTGTATGACTTTGGGCCTTGGGTTTACCATCTGTAACAGGACAGGAGTACTTACCCCAAAGGGTGTGAGAATTAAAATAACACATATAAAAAAGCTGAGCACAGTACCTGGCGTATTGTAACATTCAGTGAATACTAGCTACTACTACTATGATTATTATGACAACATGGTTTGGAAAGTCAGTTTTGAGCCACAGATTAAGAAGCTGATAGATTTCCCTTTTAAAGGATAAAATGTCATACTGGAAAATAGTAGCTTTCAAGCTCTGTTTTTTTTCGTTTTTTTTTTTTTTTAATTTTTTTATTTTTGGGACAGAGAGAGACAGAGCATGAACGGGGGAGGGGCAGAGAGAGAGGGAGACACAGAATCGGAAACAGGCTCCAGGCTCCGAGCCATCAGCCCAGAGCCTGACGCGGGGCTCGAACTCCCAGACCGCGAGATCGTGACCTGGCTGAAGTCGGACGCTTAACCGACTGCGCCACCCAGGCGCCCCTCAAGCTCTGTTTTGAAGGCTATGTAATACATATGGAGCAAGATTTAAAGAACTAATAACACCTGAATGCGATATTGTTGTTTCTTTTTCACTAAACCACAAGTGGTGGGAATCTTGTCCTGTTTCCTTTTTCTCTTCATGGCTTCAAGAAAAGACAATCCTTGGTTCCATCTCGTTTAATTTAACTGCCACTAATCCAGTCTCACGGCATCTTTTTTTTTTTTTAATGTTTATTTATATTTGAGGGAGACAGAGACAGAGTGCAAATGGGGGAGGGGCAGAGGGACAGAGAAACGCAGACTCGGAAGCAGGCTCCAGGCTCTGAGCTCTCAGCACAGAACCCGACGTGGGGCTCGAACTCAGGAACCTAGAGATCGTGACCTGAGCCGGAGTCGGATGCTTAACCGACTGAGCCACCCAGGTGCCCCCCAGTCACACAGCATCTTAAAACACTTACACCTACTTAGAATATCTATGTTATCTTAAGTTTCTTTTTCCCAAAGGAAAAGGTTAATGAAGAGGCATACAGGACATATTTTCCAGGACCCTTTATTGAAAGCCATCACTCTCCTTCCTCATTAGAACAGGGATCAACTGAGAGGTTTGAGCACTTTTTGCTAATCTGAAGTTGGCATTTTTCTCCCCTCTTTGAAGGACGCCAACGCTTTCTTCTTTCCAAAGGGAACCTGGGTGCTGGTTTTCCTGCTGCTATTATTTGAATGCAATGGTTTCCTCTTTGGGTGAGGCTGCCTGGAACAACCAGCAGGTAAGAATCAGATACCGATCGCTTACAGAGACAACCTCTTTCTAACCACCGGGTCTAAACGTGTATTTGAACCTAAGTTTATAAACCAGCTTTTAGTGGAATTTAGTGAGGTTGATAAACAGAGATGTCAAGTAATTCTGTAATAATGTTTATCTTCGAGAGCACTAGTTTTTCATTATTTATGTAGAGTGCACACACTTGATGCATGGCCTACAGTCATTTGTTAACTTCAATTTTTGTTGCTTTCTACAAAACAACTTTATTGCCTAAGGTTCCCTTTCATGCTTAACCTGCGCGGTCGTGTGCCAGCTTTCTGTAACGTGTTCTGCGACATCTGTGTGGTCTGATCCTGGCTCCCAGTTCTGCCCGCACACTTCCAACTCGCTTCCTTCTCTTGCCTCTACAGACACACTGGCCTAACGCTCCTCGATCTCTGCATACCACCTCCCACCACAGGGCTCTTGCATAAGCTGTTTTGTATGACAGGAGCATCTAGGTTAACGCCTTTACATCTCAGCTCAAGCACTGCTTCCTCGGGAAACCTGCCGGGGACTCCCTGTTCAGGTGAAGTCTCTAGAAGAGAGGTTCTCCAGATGTGGTCTCTGGGCCAGTGTCATCAGTTCCAGCTGGGGTCTTGTGAGACATGCAAATTCTCGAGGCACCTGGTGGGGGGGCGGGGCTCAGTCCTTTAAGTGCGGGTTTTGGCTCAGGTTATTACCTCGTGGTTCGTGAGTTCGAACCCCATATTGGGCTCTGTGCTGGCGGTGTGGAGCCTGCTAGGGATCCGCTCTCCGCCCCTCCCGCTCGCTCTCTGCCTCTGTCTCTATCTCTCTTGAAAATAAACATGAAAAAAAAAAGGCACATTCTCAGGCTCACCTCAGACCTACTGAATCAGAAACTCTGGGGTTACGGAGCCACACAGCTGTCTGTGGTTTTACAAGTCCTTCAGGCGATACTGCGTGGGAGCCATGGCAAATCCATTCTCACACGCGTGTGATTATTCGGTTAACGTCTGCTCCCCCACCGCGCAGAGGGCACGGACTGTGTCTTTTTTGCTCCCCACTGTTTCCCCAGCACCAGGCCGTGCTCTGTGCATAGCAGGTGCTCAGTAAGTATTTTTCTACCAAGAAAGCATAAGCAGATGTAACCGCTGAAAGGACAAATATTGTAGTGGGCGATACGTGTTGAAGACACAAACAGGTAATTTTAGAAAGAAGAAACAGAAGGGCAAGTATTTTCACATGTTCAGTGTCATCCAGGAAGCGAAGAGACTGGTCAAGCAATGCGATGCCGTTTCCCCCACCCCCGCCTACCAAGTTAGGGAAGGTGAAAGGGAGTTAGAATACCAGCCAGGACATGGGAATAAGTGTTGTGGCACGAAGCTTCTGTGCAGCTTTTCTGGACTGCAGTTTGGCATCATTCTGAAAGTTGAAAATGGCCCAGCAACACTGGGTCAATAACTCTATGGAAGCAGAACCTAGGTACACAGGTATACGGATGGATGAGAATATACACTGTAACACTGTCAGGATAATTTTGGAATAATGCAAATGTTCCCCAAGTAGGCATTTGTATATGCAAATTGTGGCGCATTCAAAACTTCAAATGCTATGCAACTGATACAAATGATGATGTTGAGGGGCGTCCGGGTGGTTCAGTCAGTTAAGCATCTGACTTCGGCTCAGGTCATGATCTCACGGTTCGTGAGTTCGAGCCCCGCGTCGGGCTCTGTGCTGATGGCTCGGAGCCTGGAGCCCGCTTCGGATTCTGTGTCTCCCTCTCTCTCTGCCCCACCCCTGCATGTACTCTGTCTCTCTCTGTCTCTCAAAAATGAATAAACGTTAAAAAATATTAAAAAAAACGATAATGTTGAGATGAACTAATTGATGTGGGGCAATGATGACCACGATATTTAGTAAAAAGGAAAAAGCTCATTTAACTAAAATGTGTATCTATGTAAGTATCCTGAGGAAAATGTCTAGGCATACATCCAGCAGAAAGTTTTTAATAGTGTGATTATAAGTGATCTTTATTTTCTTCACAGTGTCCTATAGTTTTCAAACGTTTTAAATACATTACTGCATATGATAAAAAAACTTAAAAGGAACATTTTATTTTATTTTTTAAATTGTTTTACTACTTAATTTATTTTTTTGTTTTATGATGATGATTATTTTTCAGAGAGTGTGAGCAGTAGAGGGAGAGAGAATCTTTTTAAAAATTTTTTTTTAACGTTTTTACTTATTTTTGAGACAGAGAGAGACAGAGCGTGAGCAGGGGAGGGGCAGAGAGAGAGGGAGACACAGAATCCAAAACTGGCTTCAGGCTCTGAGCAGTCAGCACAGAGCCAGACGCGGGGCTCGAACTCACGGACCGCGAGATCGTTACCTGAGCTGAAGTCGGACGCTTAACCGACTGAGCCACCCAGGCGCCCCGAGGGAGAGAGAATCTTAAGCAGGCTCCACGCCCAGCACAGAGCCTGATGTGGGGCTCGATCTCAACACCCTGAGATCGTGACTGGAGCTGAAATCAAGATCCAGATGCTTCACTGATTGAACCACCGAGGTGCCCCAAAATAGAACAGAATAAACACCGACTTCAGCATAAGCAAGATAGAACCAGGAAGGTAAAGCAAGATAGAACTAGGTTGTTGTGTTTTTTTTAAAACAACCAGCTAAAGGTAATTCTCAAACTATGACTCTTCTGCCTCATTCACTGTTCTAGATTAACCACGCCACAAGACCTCTCTGTTCCTACAGACAATCACGAGTTGCCTACAGCTGGCTACAACGATGGACACATCAAATACTAGAGGCACTGATTGGGATTAAATAGCTGGTGACCAACAAGCATGCATGCACGCTGAGTCCAAGAATTTCTGGCACGGAAGAGGAACAATCCCTAACCTTAACTAAGAATTCCGGAGGGTGCCGTATCCACGAGGGGTGAGCACTGGTCCCTCGCGCCGCACGTTGGCATCAGCCTGTGGGGAAAGTCTGAATGTCCAGCAGTGGTGGAGACAATGTTATTGTCGCCTTTTGCGACCCTTCCTTCCGTCTTTCCCTTTTTCTCTCCCTCAAGTCGTACACATTCTTGGCATGCTGGTTCTCAGAACGGGTGCTATGGCATGAATCGAATGAATTAACAGCGAGATGGTTGTAAGAGCCACTGCACAAAGGTGTCTGCTTGGCACCCAGTTCATTACGTGTTCTTGGTATCATGTGACAGTAGGTGGCCAAAGAGTGAGGCTGGCGGTCAAAGGCAGAAACTCAATCCTCTTGTAGCATATTTTCATAAAACGACACGTGAGAGCTGTATTGAGATGAGGTTTGGGCATAAAATAGATTCTAAACAAAGAGAACTTGATACAATGCTCCAAAGTCCCACAATCAGTGAAGCAGTGTCCTAACTGCCATCCAGAACATTAAATTCACTTCTCCAAAGCTACAGGGACAAGCTTGCAGGAAAAGTGGCAAGAAGTCAAGAGAACCCATCACCTCACTGCAGGTGGAGCGTGTAAAATTGTGCTTGGACATGAGACTTGTAGCAAAGGCCACTGGTACAAAGTCAACCAGGAGGCCACCTGCTCAGCCATTCATTCTCTACTAACCAAAGGGGCATCGCTAATGGGTTTCTGAGCCCTGTCCCTATGCCAAGTGGCAGGCAGTGTCTGGGTACAGAGTTTTCAGTGCCCAAGGGCAGGGGCGTTGGCTAATGAAAAACGTCCTCTGGATGTGGCTCTCAATTCTTTTTTTTTTTTTAAATTTTTTTTTTCAACGTTTATTTATTTTTGGGACAGAGAGAGACAGAGCATGAACGGGGGAGGGGCAGAGAGAGAGGGAGACACAGAATCAGAAACAGGCTCCAGGCTCTGAGCCATCAGCCCAGAGCCCAACGCGGGGCTCGAACTCACAGACCGCGAGATCGTGACCTGGCTGAAGTCGGACGCCCAACCGACTGCGCCACCCAGGCGCCTCTCAATTCTTTTTTTTAAAACTAGCCTTCCCCTGGATCTTTTGGTTGTGATGAGCTGGACCAGTGATATTTAAATGTCTTGATCCATTACCTGTGTGTGAGGAGTGGTCCTGAAATTTCAAGGGCACTGCTGTCCAGGCCTGGCATTTCCATCAATTCTGGGGGCGGCCGGCAGTGAAAAGAAGCCCCGTTTTCAACTACAAACGTTCATTTTCAGCCAGTGATGGCCTCATACTCATCAACTCTTTTCCAAGTAGATATTAATGAGAAATTCGTATACTGAGAGCTAATGATTGCATATCCTTTGCATAATTACAATGACCTGAAGCGCTTTCAAAATGCCAAATTAGCTGACTACAATCAGTCCTGTTCAAGTTATAAATCCTAATTCAATCTCCTGCCCCAATACACTTGCAAAACCTAACTATATTTAAAGACGGATTTAGAGAGCTCAAAAAGCACTCAGTGCCTAATACAGGGCCAAAGTCACTTCGAATTCACTTTTAGAAGCCTTCACTATGGCTCCCATTCCAATTTATGGGAACCTCTCTTTGTTTGTCTTCCTGTTTCTGGATTGTTACCCCCTTTCCATTTCAGAAAATTAAAAAAAGAAAAGCTCTCCGTCTAGTTTTGTCTAACTTCACCCCTGATTTCACTTTCTTGTTCTTTTTTTTTTCTCCACTTTCTTATTCTTTTTTTTTTTTTTTTTTGCCTCTACCATTTATACCTTGCAGCCATGGAGGTGCGTGGAGAACAATGGCTGCAGCGTGACCGGCTCTAGCATGGCGTGTGAGCGAAGCCGCAGACGATGTACCTGCAACCCTTAAACAGACGAATGACACCTACGGCATCCATCACACCCATGGCTGGCCACCGCCTAGCTAAAATCACATAGCCACCCAACACCAAAACTTTCTGATCCGTGTTATTTACCAGAAACTTTAGATAACATCTAGCAAGTTAAACTATAATGTACCTCGCGCAACAACCATCAAAGAAGAGCCATTTAACTTTTGTGGGGAGGACAACAGGAGAAAACCTCATACTGTATAGGGCTGCAGTAAATCAATACATTATAAAAAAATTCTTTCTTGAGATCACAGAGTAGATACCCAGAAAATGAAGTAAGATAGTTTCTTATTGCACGAATGAAATTGTTACATGCATATAGATACACACATATAAAGAGATATATACATATATCCATCTAACAGATTTAATTCATATAAATGGAGAGAGAGAGAGAGAGAGAGAGAGAGAGAGAGAGAGAGAGAAGGAGGAGGAGGGGGGGAGGGAATGGGGGAAGGCACGGAGAGGCCATCAATGGTAATAAATACAGCAACAGAATCAACAATTTCAAGACTCAATTGTGTAGGATCGAACTTATTTTTCTAGCTTATAGGATTAAAACTGGATTTCAACCTAGAGGTAACACATTGCATTGACATTAAGAATAATGTCAGGCTGTGTAAATATTTTTTTAAAAGAATACGTGGCATTATTAGCTAGAGTAAGACATAACTGTTATGTTTAAGGAAAGAAAGCCTTTATTTGTTCCCTATACAATCATAACTCAATCAACCAAACAAGGCTTCCCCCGTCCCCCCCAACCTCAAGTCTCCATTATAATGGCAGTTTTGTGTAAGCTCCTTGTTTGTACAAAAGCCTGACGATATAGTCTTGAGGGGTAATCCTAAAGCTGTTAGACCGAAATTAAAACAAATCTTACCGGTAGATCTGGGTTTTAAAGACAGCTCTGTTTAAGAGGGCCATGCTGATTATAGCAGAAGATAAGCCCCACACAATCTAAGAGTGATCACTTGAGCAAACACGGGCATGGTATTGTGATTTTCTAGTTTTTCGCCCTGCAGAAGAGCAAAGATCTCACAAGTACTTTCTCTAAAAAAAAAAAAAAAAAAAAGCAGATTCCTCAAGACTTGCAGTCATGGCATGCATTAGCCTGAGTAAGTTGACTTTATCTTTTTCTTTGACTTTAAAAAAGAAAAAAAAAAAGACAAATTAATGCTCACGTGTTCAACTGGGCCATGTATCACTAAAATAGAGCCGGGCTGACAAGGAAGGGCATTCTCTATGTCTGCATTCTTAAATCAAATGGGAACTTCATCACTGTTATGGATCAGCAAACCTCTGGATCGTTTCCAACTTTTTAGTTTTTCTTAAAATAAAATCTCCTAACTGTCCCCGCTCCAACTCGCACATACCAGTAATCAACACGCCATTGATACCCTGCATTGTGATGGTCTTACCACCACCTGTTGAAATTTTAGAGGGAACTCTTTAAAAACTGTAAAGCATCTATTTCTACCTCCCTAGGTTCTACTTCTTCACACAGCCTTCTGCGTAGTTTTCTTTGTTGGTCTCTTCACAATCCCTCTTCTTTATTTCTGCCTCTTTTCAACCCAGCCTTAGAAGGCTCCCGTATTCCCCGTGCTACTGTTCACATGCCATCTCTCAGAAGAACATTTTTGTTTGTTTTGCGTGAGTACAGCATCCACGTTCCATTGCCAAGCACTTCGAGAGTATCAGGGGTAGGGCAGACCCTGGAGATGCACCCCGAACCTTCTGACCTGGGCGGCCCTGGTGTTGGGACAGTGAGGACACATGGGGCCATTAGCGGCGATCGGAGTGCGTGGGTGGGGGTGGACGGGGACAGGTGGGGGCTTCCGTGGGAGTAGAGCAGCGGGCTGTTCCTTTGAATCTGCTTCTTGGACCAATAAAACAAAATTCCTTCATACTTTGTGTAGGTGTTATGGTTGACTGGGAGGATTCCCTGAATTCAAATGGCTCTTTGCAAGCTTGAGCCTGGAGAAAAGAAGCCTTTTTGAGAAGTGTTTTGCAGTTGAACTGGGCCCGTTGTCTGTTTCCGACAGAAATACTTTCTAACCCAGCGTCACTAAATGTTGGTTCAGCAGGGCATGTGAACGAACTTAATACACGAGGGAAAATAAGAAATGGATTTTATTAAGTTTATTAGCAGCTAAAAACACGATACTTCAACAGTGGGAGGAAAGCGATCCACCCACACAATTTGAGAGGAATGAACATTTGGCTTTAACTACCGCTAATATGTGAAACCTAAAACCTAGTTTTCCGTCTAAAGACCTTTGGGGTCCATTTTTACACTACCTTGATCAAACCAGGAATTAAAGTTCAAGCTAGCTCCTCCAGTCCTGGAGGGTACTGGTGTTTCTCCAGTCACACCTCTTCACGTCAGCGTTTCCTCAGGCTTATCTTTCCCTCCACCTTAGCTTAGCTTGGCTCCCAACCAAGGATGCATTTCTACCAATCAGATGCCATGGCTCCCCTCTTGTGCCAGGAGGCCGAGGGAAGCAGAGCGGGCACCGGCGGAAGGCATGGCCGCAGTCACCGCGGGAGGCTTGCGGGGTCACTGATCTCGGAGGCCACTTGGCAAAACAGAGTCTCGGCCGAAACGAAAAGCTAAGGAAGGAGGCCTACGCGCCGCTCACGTTTTAAAGAAGAATGACACGCGTGGAGAGTAATAACAGCTACCAAAAACATTCCTGGGAGACTGGTCTTGGGTTGGGCTCAGCACCTCCGTCTTCCGTCTCCACTTCATCCTCACAACCCCTCTCGGAAGGATGTCCCATGACCACCCTTCTTTCACAGGTGAGGAAACAGCCTCAGTGAGCGAAGTGACCTGCCCGAGGCCAGACGGTGGTGAATGGTGTGGCCAAGGTGTGCCCCGAGCCCTTGCTCTTGCCACTGTGCGCCCAGCATCATGACGGCAGCCTGCACCTGCTCTTGTGTCTTTGGCTCTTGGACCCCCTGCACTGGAATCATCTTGATGCCTGTGTCCAAAATTCAGATTCCTGGACCTTGCCCCACAGGTTTTGATTTAGCGGGTCTGGAAGGGGGTCCAGGAATCGGGTCTTTTAAACGTGCACCCCAGGTGATTCTGAAGCAGAGAAATGTTTGCGGATTACTGAACTAGAGATATAATGTAGATGTGGGTGATGGAGGAGGCTGCCAGCCAATGGAAAACAGGGGCATCCTTACGGATGCCCGGAAGAAAATGCAAGCTGGGGTTTTGAGGCAGTCCGCAGTAATACAAGACTCTAAAACACCGGACCACCCTACCTTCTCCACGAGTCTTCCTGTTGTGCTGAGCCCCCGGGAGCTCCTTGTTCTCCAGATTTATTCAGCACCACCGTGCGGGTCCCCTACTTTGTATTGTGTAGCTTTCCTTTACTTTATAGGTGGTTGTTGCATAAATGCTATTTGCACCTAACTGTGGGCATAGAAGTGTGACATTTCTTAACATACAAAGATGCTCAGGGCAATATTATTTATAATGGTGAAAAACTAAACAAATAAAATGTCCAGCAAGAGAAGATTAAACTGTGCAGACATTTTAAACAATGGTTTGAAGCACATTCAATGGTATGGAAAATGTTCAAGTGGAAAAAGCAAAAAATAATCCAATTAAGTAATTTTGCAAAAGCCCAAAATAAAAGCAAAAGATTGGAGGAAAATATATCTAAATATCAGAGTGGGTATCTTTCAGTGGTCAGACTACAGCTGATTTTAATTTTCTTTTTATATTATTCTGTATGTGACTCACTTTCATCAAGAAACATTATTTTCATATTGAAAATGCCGCTAAAAAATAACAGCAGCAAGAAAGTGGAAGCGAAAGAGGCACTGCTTTTCCTGAAGGAACTTAAAATGTATTGCGGGAAAGGAGCAAGTTATGTATGGAGTAGTGACCCCTACCCCGTGCCCCCACCGGACCTTGACCTTCCCCTGCCAGCATCGGTCATGTAATGATTCTGCCTTATGGAAGTTGTGCCTGCCTGACGGCCCCTCTGTGAAGATGGTGAGGGCGGCGGCCGTGTCCTCCTCGGTCACTCCTGTACCCACAGTTCCGGCAGAGCCCCCCCCCCCCACATGGCTGCCTCCCCATACGTATTTTTTTTTTTGCGTAACGAATGGATGACTGCGTCTCACCTCCCCAGTTAGGCTAACGGTGCCTGGAGGGCAGGGCTCACGTCATATATACTATTTCTGAATTTGCCCCAGACACCAGTGTTGGGCATATAGTAGGTGCTTAATAAAGACTTGTTTGTCTGATGGGGACTGCACCGAAAGGAAGCATGCCCGCTGAGAGGAGCCAGCCTCCTGAATGCCTCTCCCAGAGTTCAGGCGCCACTCCAGGGTGAGTGGAAGCCAGCCTGCCTAACTAAGTGCCGCGTGGAACTGAATAGCCGATTTTGTTTGCTGGGAGAAGCCCAGCGAACGAGGGCGCCCCGGATCTTTATCTGCAAAAGCAGTCATGCCTTAACACACTGCTCCACCCTACCCCTTTTGGAAAAAGATTGATAAGCATAATGATGATGTTTTAATGAGCTTAATTGCACATTCCTTATGTTCTTGCAGAATTGCCAACCAGCTACTTCAACATCCAGCAGTTTACTTGTAATAACTTTCCCCCTTTCTCTATGCCAGGGAGCATAATTATTCCTGCGGTAATCCTGTAGTTCGGCTCGCTCGCTCTCGATCTCTCTCTCTGCCCCCCCCCCCCCCCGTCCCCTCCCCTCCCTCTCACTTTTTCTTGCTGCTTTTTCCCTTTCTGGGAATTACTCTAAATGGGTATCTTTGAAAGGAGGGTGGCAGGCTGCTTTTGGTACAGTACTTACCAAGAACCCTTTCATCAAAGAGGCCCTTGTGAGCATGCTCTGGATGCGAGCCAATCAGATCATCTCCCTGTCTGTTTCTGCAGCCGACCTGACCCTGGTATGCAAGTCAAGCCCGGTCTGCAGACAGGCTGACTGCAGTCCTAGGCCAACCTGTCTTAGCTGACTGCAAAAATGCTGAAGGGAAAATTACCTGTTTGGCTCCAGACGGAATTAACATTTTTTTAATATATACACACAAGGATGTTTATTATTTTTTGTTTAAAAGCGTTTGCCTATCTAATATATTCATTAATGTTATCTGGTCAGTACTTGAAACATTTTGAAATATGTGCAAATGCAATAAGGCTACAAGGCCTGGAGGCAAAATAAGATGAATTTTCCAATTAAATGACAGAAAAACTGTTTGGGGATTAACGGATGGCAGTTCCGTAATCTGTTTATGGGCGCTGCTCTGTGCAGGGACACTCCGTCCACCTGCAGACCCCGGTGGGCTACAAGGGCCTGGATGCCAGGCCCTCCGACCCCCGCGCTCTCCTTCTTCACACCGCAGTCTGCCGCGAACCAAGTACGGAAGGCAGCCAGCGCGGCCCCGGCCTTGGCAGACGCTGGCCCCTTCCCGAGCAGCGTGGGGCTCCGCTCACCTGCCCGGAGTCCCTTTCCCCAACAGACACCTTCCTGTCATGGTTGCTAAAGATACGGTGCAGAATTTGAAGCAAACGTATCTTCTGTGCAAAGTCCCAGAAACCCTGGCCTCCCAGATCATCTTACGAACACATTTTGACATTTCTGGACAATTCCAGAAAAAAGGTCACAACTGAGAACGATATTTTATAGTTCAGGAAAAAAGTACTAACACATGTCTTCCTTCCTGGACTCATTCTAGAGTGCTGCCTTCTTCTTCTTCTGAGAACCCAGGTTTGTAGGGGACACACCTGCACCCTGAGCCCAGCGGCCAACGCTCGGAGATAGATAAGGGAGAACTTTTGCCCTCAAGGAGAGGGGCTGGCCATCTCTCCCCCTGGTATCTGCGGGGTTAGTTTGGACGCTTAAGGAATAATTACAATTTTATGGCACTAACGTGATACCAGCGGCGCGATATACCGGTGACAGAATTATTGTGCCACGTGATTTTTCGTTGTGCTTTTCAGAACTTTCCAAAATTTCAACAGCGAACTTTTGCTTTGGTAGAGACTTCTTGGGAGCACTGAACAGGCACATTCCTGAATTACATGGAGTCGACTCAGGGACAATAGGCCAGGCAACATCCAGTAGTGGTAGAAGTGGGTCTGAATCAGAAGGGGGGAATTTTAATGAGCAGGGCAGCTCGAGAGTCACAGCTGGCTGGGCTAAGTTCCTGGAGTGTTAAATCAAGTAATAACAAAAATATGACTGTGTTTTACATATGAGATTTCATAACTTCCTGAGAAGTAAACAGTCCCTTCCCCCTTGGTTGTTCCCTCCTAAGGAATGTCTACGTTCTTGCCTTTGGCTCAAATTTTCCCAAAGTTTTCTTTGTCTACACAGAAGTGCAATGCCCCAAACAGAATGCCGGCCCTATTTTCTCTGTTGGTCCAGCTTGCACATTCATATAATAACAGGGCTTCATCAAGTGGCAGGAAGATGTTTGTGTGCTCCATTGTTCCCTGGCTCCTAGATTCCCACCTGTGCTATGGACAGAATTCTTGTTACGGCTTCAGTCCTGGGAAGGACACATGGAAATTTTCTGATGGTTTGATTCATTCTGACCTAAGGGGTTTCTTCCTGGAAGGGCTTTCTCCCTCTTTTACAATCCCCAGGAAGTCATGGATATAGGCTCAAATTGAAGCCTTCCCATCCGTAAGAGAAAGAAATACCAAATTATTTTCATATAGATATATTCACAGAGAAAATTCCCACTCGTTCCTGGCTACTTCAAGTGTGGGTAGGTAGAACATAAATCTGGGCGGGGGGGGGAGGTCTATTTTTGCCCTGCACAGTCTCTTGTCCCATACCAAGGGAAAATAGGTAATTTTCATGACCAAATTATATTTCTAAATGACTAAGGAAAAAACTGATGGAAAAAATTCCTTGCAAACAGTGCATGGCATGCTATGAAACTATTAGATAAGAGTAATTATAGGTTTTGTCTCAACAGCAAACAATTGCTCTGGAGGGAAAATGCTTGCTTTTTAAGTGGAATAAACTCTTTCTAGGATTTGCCTACTATCTACCATTCTGAGGACAGTAACTCTGAAAAAACAAACAAACAAACAAACAAACACACACCAAAACCAAACCAACATCAACCCACCACATTCCTGTTCCAAAGTTGAGAAAAGTGACTTGGGATATCTGTGCTTCTGGTTATGGGATTAAGGGCTGTGTTATTATTATTATATTTAAAAAAGTGAAGATTCTTGGTTACTTTTCTCACGTATATAAACCTGGTGAGGGAATTCTCTTTGTAAATATAAGTTGTATAAGTCTAACAGATGATAATACATTTTAGTTTGTATATGTTATTAAGTAGAATGTCTATATATTGCTATCTTCTTAGGCAGTATCTATTTTCTCTAGCTTACTTTTTTAAAAGGTGATTTTTTCTTTTTTTAAATTTTTTTTTTCAACGTTTTTTATTTATTTTTGGGACAGAGCGAGACAGAGCATGAACGGGGGAGGGGCAGAGAGAGAGGGAGACACAGAATCGGAAACAGGCTCCAGGCTCTGAGCCATCAGCCCAGAGCCTGACGCGGGGCTCGAACTCACAGACAGCGAGATCGTGACCTGGCTGAAGTCGGACGCTTAACCAACTGCGCCACCCAGGTGCCCCGAAAGGTGATTTTTTCTAATGTACAACTAAATTAGATCCAATTTATAAGAAACCTTCCGTAAGACACATGTACAAAATCAGGGGAAAAAATCCTTTTTCAGGCCACATGTCTTATTGATTTGTAGAATATGGTTTTAGTGTCCACAAACTGTAGATCTTTATCATACGAGAAAAGGAGGCTAAGAAGGGAAAAAAAAGTCCCTGTAAGTGAAATGAAGGACCAAAAAGAATACTGTACTATACGCAAACCCCGTAACTCCCACGAAATGGATTTGAGGCAGGTAAACAGCGGAACACCAACCAGGCACCACAGCTCTTGCTCCCCCCCCCCCCCCCCCCCGATTCACTAATACTGGCGTGGGATAGCTCCCTACAGAAAACAATCCGTTGTTTACTATGTGGAGGAGGTGTTCACCTAAAGCAAGCAGGATGCCACAGCAGGGGCGAAATAACAGTTTGCCGGGTATTTTTCCAAAGTATATTCCCACCGAGGGAGAACCATACCTTCGGCATTTTCCAAGCTTTATCAAACAGCGCGAAGGTCAGAAGGTACTAGAACAGACCAGAAATGCACTGGAAGAGCTCTGTCGGTTACTCTTTCAGCAACTGCAGCTGGTAGGATGGTGACCTCTCTGTAATTAGGGTATTAACTTTGCTTCGGAGTAGTCAACAGTGTAATTAAGAAGCACAAACCAGGAAGGGACACAGGAGAGGAACAGAAGACAAAACGGAGTCCGTGTGATGACAAAGGAGGAGGCTCTGGTTGGAACCAGGCTGGGTCAGCCCGGTAGCTTCTGACCATGGCTTTCAGCACAGCTCAATGGGCAGGAGTTGGCAATTAACACCTGCAACCTCCTCATAACTGTGCTCTATGGCTTTTCTGTACCCGTTTCCAATTCATGGTTATTTACATTACCTGTGAATAATGGTAATTGTTGTGTCTGCATGATGACTTTGGTTCTTCTCAACCTGAGAAGAGAGGCCTGTCTTCTGAGTTCTGAGTTAAAAGACCTCTTTGGCTGTAGTTAAGGAGATGTAACCTGATAATGGCTACAGGTAAGTTCTAGCCATTACGGAATACTGCTGAGCCTCTGCCTACCCTACTGCCTTGAAAACTCATCATTGAGTAAAGGAAGGATGGGATGCCACCTGCAAGGGTTGAAATATCTTAAAATGACCCCAACCAATGAGATATAGATCAATATAACCAATGAGAGTAGATAGCAACGCCTCACCTTTGCAGGTGTGTGGTATTAAATTTATCCTTTACTGTGGCTTGCGTTTTGCACCGTTCGGTAAGTATGATCTCTAGGATAGCACTTGGGAGTCCCAGACATTTCTTCATTTTAATGGACAGATGGCCAATGTTAGACCTTTTATTGATCCTATGCACAAAGGTGACTGTAATTACCTCCAATGAGACTATAAATTTTAGAAGAAAAGGACAATATTTTAAATGACGTCTTAAATGCTCTCCCATCATGCCTAACAGGGCCTGAATACAGTTCATTTTACAACTGCCCCTCCTTTTCTCCCAGGACCATCTGAAGAGAAGACAACACCTCTAACTGCCTTTTGAGTTATTTAGAAGAGAATGTTGTGTAAAATCCAAGGAATGCTATGATTTCTATGCTTCCACAAAGACTTTTATTGGATTCACAGGGATACTTAACATGTGTTCCTCTGCCCCTCTCACTACATATCGGTATGTCTTTTCATCTCTTAAAAAATGTTTTTAATATTCTCTCAAGATGCACACTTCACTGCCACATATAAAACTGCTTAATGCTAATAAAACTGTAAAAGGCTTTGCCCTAACAATTCCAATCATACTATTAAATTTAATTAATGAAATAGGAGACGAAAGAAATAGTTCCCAGAATTCAACCTAGGTGTATCTTGGGCAGAACATCTGCAAATATTTGAGGCCATGTGTTCCAACAGGAGGTACTCGGGCTAATAGTTCTTCAAGCAAAAATCTTGTGGCCAAGAGGATCTATGTTAGAAATGTACAGGTACAACCAATCAGGCTTTCTTTTGATGGAGCAGTTAATCAGACTCTAGGAAATCACCTCGGAGAGGCAGCAGGTGGGATAGAAGGCAGTGGTTGACCAGCTGGTGTCTAAGATGGTGATTTGAAGGTCACATGTGCGTTAGCAGACCCCAAACACATGGGCTTCCTGTCCTTGCCTTCCACCGACCCGTAAGGGTACAGGCTACTTTGCAGGGTACTTTTCCCCTTCTAGACTGTCTTTGGTGAACATTACAAATGGATGTCAACCAGACAGCAACGCTTATGAGAAAAAGAACCTGCCGATTCCGGGACTGGCCTGTCACAAGAGCTGCCTGGCCCAGAGTCTTACTACTTAGTAAAGGGCAATGCCCCTGCAGAGTTACCTGCTTAAGACTGGCATTTGGTAGGGATGGTCCTTACCCTGTTTGGGATTTGGCCCTCTCTTACTGGAAACAACACAGTACTGGAATTACCTTTCCTTACAGCCCAGGCAGAAACCAAATTAGTGTGTCTTGTTTGGCTTAGGTGGCGTTCGAAAAAAGCGTGGATGGAATGCTTTAAGATGGGCCACACACACCTTGGTTCACCCCAAGCCCTCTACTTCCTACTGTGTAACATCTGGCTGGCCTCACCCCTGCACGTCTATGTGACCCACCTGCTCCCACATGCATCCAACCTCTGGTCCAGAAGCCAAGGTGCACCTTGCGGCTTCTTTTCTTAGTAATTATAAATATTACTGTCTTCCCTTTATAGGATTAGCTAACCAGCTGGGAGTTAATAATTAAGCACCTACTGTGTGCCTGCAATGCTAGATGCTGGGGTCATTGAGGTGAGGCCACTCTGCCTTCTTCTAGAAGCTTGCTTTCTTGTTCATGTCCTGGCACGTCAGTACTCTCTGCTAAAACACAGACCACATTCCCAGCAAACCTTTCTTTAGTCCTTACGCAGAGAGTGACCGCAATCTTAATTCTGTCCTCTCCCCTCAAAAGATAAGCTCTTTACACCTTTACGCCAGTTTAAGTATCGGCATCATTCTACAGGACGACGAAACCCTCGGTATGCGCATTTACAGTCTAGACAGAGAAAAGAGGGGGAAAAACACCCCCAATCTAGGAGGCAATGGAAACAGAAGAGAACAAAACACATGTTCATACACTCACCCTTAAAAATAGGGGAAAACCAACTGGGAAACTTTCATTTTCTTCTTGGATGTCTATTTAAAAAAAAAAAACCCATGTGATACGTGTATCTATGGAAACCTTCGTTATCTCAAAGATAGTGAGGTACTAAAGGCCCTTGTTGCCATGGAACAAGCAGTATTTGCTTTTTATTCTATTGCACAATATCTAATTACAGAGACCCTGATAAAATTATGCATTCCTAAGCACAAATTAAGGCCATTCTACAGGAGCCTCCATGCACATACTTTATTTGTCAAATTTCATTAAAAACAAAAATCAGGGATGACTTTGCAGAGTCTTAGGGATAAGCAGTCTAACCAGATTCAGCCCCTTCCAAGATGCAAATTCTCTGAAACCTGGAGCTGGGCTGCTGGAGGGTCCAAGGTGAAAGGGCAGCTCACTTGGATTATTCTCCCACAAAAGTTCAAGTTGAAACTCTAAAGCCCCTCTTCCCACTGGACTGTTGCACATGACACCTATTTAAAAATCATTCTCTTTGTTTCCTCTTGGAATACAATAATCAATTTCATGGCATTGAAGACTGAGCTGCTCTTTTGAAAAGATACCGTGTAACAAATACACTTGATAACTCCTTCCCCAGTAGGTATGCTTCTGTCCTTGTTTTTATACTTTTACTACATATTTATGGATCTCTAAACATGCGTACTATTTTTAACATTACTCTATATGTAGCTTTGAAAATTATCTTTGATTGGATATATTAGTTTCAAGATGTGTGTACATGTGTATATAATTCATTTATTTCAACTGCTGTATAGTATTTTATCGAATCGACCCTCTCCCCTGTTGCTGAACATTTATGTTGCTTTTAAATTTCTGCTCTTCCAATGTTGCAATGAACATCCAAACAACTAACAACTAGTCCTATCACCGCACCTGCCACTTCCCGTATCCTGTCCTCTTCTAGAACAAGTGGATTGCAAGACGTTTCACTCCCTGGTACACTACCTTTTGTCAGTTGTCAGTACCTGTAAGTCTTTCTCTTAAAGTCTTCAGATCGGAGTATAGCTAAGTTTAGGACAATCTCTTTCCAGATCCCTAGCTCCCACATGTGTTATTTGCTGAAACCAATCTTTTGAGAACATCCCTGTGATCCAAGCATCTTGCTAGCAGTTCTTTCTCTACTGTCTTTCCTCAGTTGCCTTCTCCCACTTAATTAAGTGGCTTTGCCCCAGGCTGCTTTGCTACCTTCCTAGAGGCAAATAAAGAGGCCATGTGGACTCATGCTATAAGTCGCTACAGTGTTAATCAAGGATCAGAGATCCAGGTTGGAGCTTTGAGTTTCCTCCTGTTTTACACCCATTCCTAGTAAGATTAAAGCACAATGTTCAGCCCGTGCTGGGATGGTCCAAATTTAGATATATTGTCAAGTGGTGCAAGGTTGGAAAATTTTTGTCCACTGAAAATGTAATGACTTCACCTGTTCCATCTCCCAACTTATTTTCAAAGAATATAGCTTTCCTGAGTCTTGCGCAGACAAAGCAAAGATAGTGTCAGTGGGATGCCTTGATAGTGGCAGTACCTTACGCCCCTCAGGTGACAAATTTGCTCCATGCTCTACACAACTACCTACGTCCTCCCTTCTAGCTTCCCACCTACCTTCGAATTAGAACTGAGCAGTGACCTGGCTGTCCCAGGGATGCGTACTAGCACATTTACTAAAACAAAATATGAAATCAGACTGGTTCCATCAGAAAAGGAGTCCACTTTGGTGGTTTTGCTTGACAGTGAAGACTGGTTTTGCTAATTGGGTTATCCAGAGGATCTTTCCATAATTTGAGTAAGCTAAACCTGTTGCTCCAGGGTTTTGATGAGAATATATTTAAAGCAAATAGAATATAAGGTAAAAACATTTTCTAAAAAAAAAATCTATTGGTAAAGATGGATTGATGTGAAAAACTGTTTGATTTCCCCCAACTCTTTCCAAGTATATTTAGTGAAATAAATTACCTTGAAGAGGAAAAGAATAACAGGTGTCATCTGTGTGAAATTCTTGTACATGTGTACAGTCATCCAGAACATTTCTTGCTTTCAGAACAAGCAAAAGAGAATTTGCTGGGCAACCTCCCTGGATCTCTGCTGTGGAATATAACTCTGGAAAAAACTTGATTGGCTCAGGTAATACGATAACATGGATTACTGTAGATGAGTCATCAACCATAGGAATAGTCTATTTACTTATTTTTTTTTCTTTTTCAATGGCTTTTAAAGTTTTTATTTTAATTCCAGTTAGTTAACAGATAGTGTTATATTAGTTTCGGGTGTACAATATAGTGATTCGACACTTCCATACATCACCTGGTGCTCATCATGACGGGTGCACTCCTTAATCCCCCTTCGCCTTAAAATCATCTATTTCAAGAGCTCTTTTATTGCTATAAACTGGGAATTTAACCAGCTGAGAAAAAAGGGCATCGCTTCTCTTGGTAATCGGTCTTCTCAGTACAATTCTCAAATGCAAGCCCAAATCCGATCACTGGTTGACAAACTGACATGAAGTATTTAGGATGTACCGTGGAAGGTACCTGTCTGCTTGGGTGATGTTGCCCTGGGGCGGGCATGTCAGCAGTGATGGCGGAAGGAGTGTCTTCGAAGGAATTCTAGTGCTGGTTTCAACACAGCTAGCTGAGTAACCTGCGGTAGGTCACGTCCTCTCCCTGGGCCTCAGTTTCCCCATCAACAAAATGAGGGGTTGGAGCACATATTCTCCCAAGGTTCCCTCATGTCATCTTGGCCTTGGCCCATTGCTTCCGCTCCAATGTGACTACAAGCCCCAGACTGGGACTTCCCCCCCACCCCGCCAGGACCCTTGGTCTGGGCATTGCATCACCACCATATTCTATGCCTGGACCACGTGAATATGGCCGCCCTTCCTAAGAACTTTTCAAAAGCTTCCTGGCAGAGTTTTTCAGTATAGATCAGCAACATACTGAAGACTCTGTTTCAGTTCCTAAGATACAACCTCAGATACCTCCCAGTAACCTGAGTTTGCCAGAGAGAAGCAGTCACACTCGCTTTAATCCTCATTGAGGACTTCCTTTTGCAGAGCCTGGGCCTCCAGACAGGGGTGAAGAAGAATCAAGCATATATCAGTGCTTTCCGGGATCAATAAGTACTCATTTTGCTCCCTTCCCAACGTTCTTACGTTTTATTTTAGGTGCAATAAGACGGGGGGTGGGGGTGGGGGACAGCTAATAAAGGCAGATGATACAAATAGCCCTTATTTGCTTTGCAGTATTATAGGGTAACATTCAGAGAGTTTCTCAAAGCATGCCCCCTCCTCTGGGAACTGTCCAGGGAGGCAGGGTCAGGGTGAGCAGGGAGATAGCAGTAGGATGCACACAGATTTCTCCGTGTACAACAGAGCAGATAAGTGCACAGGCTCCCAAGTCGACTGCCTTGGTTTAAATCTGGCCTCTGGCACTTGCTGGCTGTGTGGCTGGGCTGGGTAAGTGACTGAATCTCTCTGAGCCTCATTTCCTTCGGCTGTAAATTGAAACAGCCTCATCAGGTTCTTGTGAGGATGAAATGAAATAAACAATGTAAACACACCTAGCCCAGGGGACTGGAGCATTGTAAGGACTGGGATATTATGTTTACTATATTTTAATCACGGCATGCCTTAGATTTCAGGCATCTTGGAAAGTGATTCCATTGATTTATTTAGTAGAAAAGCCCAGCTGATAAGATTCATCATGGCAATAAACATTGAGCTTTCTTTCTCCCTAGGGATTTTTTTCCATTAGAAAATGGAAAGCCAAATCAAATTTGCTCAGCTAATTTTGGCATGAGAGGTATACTCAGGACCCTCAACATTTGCCTTACAGGTCAGGCTTATCAGTTCACACTTGTTAGTGTGGAAAACTCCTTTCCTATCACTGCTTCTGCCACTTCCCTTATCCTGTCTTTCTTCTGAAACAAGTGGACTTGGAAGATACTTTACCCTATGATTTGGCAAACACACTTGTTCTGAGAGAGGGTTCCGCCCACGTACATAAGCGAGGACTACAGACATTGCAAGGTTTATCGAAGAAAACCTTTCTTCTGCAGGTGCCAGGGCACTGAGAGCAGGGCCTCTGCTGGCTGTTCTCCTTCTATTTGGGACTGTCCCATCATTTCTGAACTATGGCTCTTAGGACACCAGAATAAACATTAAGAGGACTGTCCTATATTTATCAACCTTTGGGGCAGACTGAAGTATGTTCCCTGAATGAGGAGAGACATGATTTGTAGCACATGGTTGGAGTAGAGGTAGTGAGTTTTGTTTAGTACAGAGCGATCTGAAATTCCGTATCATGATAACATTTATTTCACACAGAAATTCCAGAGTCTTAAAAAAAAAAAGTTGTCTCATGGGTGATTAGGAATATAGCAAATCTGTTTCAAGATCTGGATGCCTGTTTTTTATGTAGTAAATGCTGACCAACATCTCTATATGTGTGCTAAGCGGGCATACAGAAAGGAAAGGTATTGCAAAATCAGATGTGAATTAATACAATTTAGTAGAGTTTGTCCTCTAAAGACTATGTTCAAGTCCCAGCCCTGTCACTTGCTAGGTGAGTGACCTTAAGCATGTTTCCTGTGAAGTGAATGCAGCTTCTCACTGCCTTCTGGGTCAACCCCTCCCTTGTTTGGGCTCCTTCTAAGCCCCCAGAAATACGTCCCCTTGGTCACATATCTTGTACAATTTACAAAAAGAAGATACATTAGCTGTAATCCACCCATCAGCTGTCTCTGCTCTGACTCTCTCTTACGTTGGGTCGCACTGGAGTGGCTGTGGGCCTTTCTGGAATCCAGCTAAAGGAAGTTTGAGTTGGAAATAATCTACTGTGGGGGCAGTGGGATATGTTTGGGTGTCTTACAGTCATTTCCATGTTTGATTAAATTATCGCTAGCTGTCCTGGGCTGGTAATGGCCAACTCATCTAATGCTGGGACACAAAGGGGCAGGGCCTGAGGTCATACCGTGACATGAACATGTCTTACAGTCCCTGGTGCTAGAGGTGTGTGAGAGTAGAGAAAAAGAAATATATGGAGCCAAAAGCTAGTCTATGGGAACATTTCCAAATCCCGCAGTGCATGTATAGGAAAAAAAGCGAGGAAAAAAGTGACAACAATCTTAAAAACTTCTATGACATCACTAATTTTGAGCTGCGAAGCAAAAAGAAAAATTTTAAACACTCAATAATAATAAACAGGTTTAGCTCAAGCATGTTAGAGGAAAGACTCCTGTATCTTTCTAATCCCTCCATAGAAAATTCTATTATGAAATAATTGCTATAGGAAGAAATGGCCAAAGAATCGGCAGCTAAAAATACACAGAGAGAAGAATGGTAAATTCTGGACTTTGTGGTGTTTGCAGTATTTGCCTGTTTTAAAAGCTCTCTTGTGCTTTCTTTTCTTGACCCAAACAAACGGTAACTTTCATCACCAATTTTGAACTTCACCTCTCTGCAGCAGGGTAGCCCGAACTGTCTAAGCCTCAGATCCTACAAAACTTGGATCTGCCCCTGGCTGTCTCATCACTCCTTGTGTGGCTGAAGGAAGACAAGCAATGAGCAGGGGCCGTCTCTGCAATGCAGCCGGCTTGCTGTGAGAGCCCGATCATATACATATGCTTGTGGCAAGAGAGTGGAGGAGCATCAATCGGAAGGGGTTGAGAAATGAGGCAGGGCCACCAATTCTGAGGCTCAGCTAATGATCTGGACGAGAGAAAATGTGGGCTGGATTTTGGTTTCCTCTGTAACGTGCAGTGGACATTTGCCTTCCTGCTGTGAGGCTGACCACATCAACTGTCCCTTTTGAAGGCTGAAAAGAATTGCATATCAGTGATCTCTTATGGGTCAAATATTTGGAATATAAAAAATGCAATCCAGAGAAGCAAAAGTGCAACCCCCCCACCTCCCCCTACCCCCGCTTCCACGAGCATCATCTTGCTTTCCCCTCACAGGGTGCGTCTCAGTATTTTATCTGGATTTCTTCAAGGGGCTGCAGACTTGGTCTTATAAACTCTTCCTGACGTTGAATAAAGGCTTCCTTTGTATTTGCAAATTATTAATTCTTAAGCTTGTGCTGAGAAGAAGGGTGTTTAGTATGTGATGGCCTATAGTTTTCCTTTTTGAAATATTCGATTTAAAAAATGTAAAATAGATGAGGTGAAATAGATACAGGAGATTTAAGGTAGAAATGCCCAGTTATAAACAAAATAAGTCACGGGGATGAAAAACAAGTACAGCCCAGGGAATCCAGTTGATAATATCATAAGACTGTTGGATGGTGACGGGTGATGACGTCACTTATCGTGGCGAGCACGAGGAATGTATACACTTGGGGAATCAATAGGTAAGAAGAAAATGTATATACCAAAAGTCTTGTTTTTGTTGTTGTTTTTTTTTTATTTTTAAGAGAGTACTGCGTTGAGAGAGAAAACCGACGGAAACCTGTCTGTCCCACTGTGGTGGGAAGATCATGAAGCTGGGGCTTGCCATGCAGGGCTTAAAGCCAACCCTCAGGAGATCCAGACTTTCCACAGGCAGAGAGGACTCCCTCTGAGTCCTCTAACAGGGACTAACGGGACGTGAGTCCATCTAATAGGGTGCCTCCTCCCAGCTGGGGAGGAAGTGAAATGGCTCAGACACAGGGGCCGAGGATGTTGTTGTTAATAGTTAATGGTTAGTGAGTATTGACAACTTGCAGCGAGAAGCCACATGGCAGGACAGATTAGCGCCAGCCCTTGACCAAGCACACGGCCAGCCAGAAAGTGGACGGCAATCCTTTTGTTACAAATGCCTACAGATGACTGAGTGAAATGATGAAATAAATACAAAGATGACTGAGTGAGTCATCTCTGCAAGCAGTAAACATTTTCAGGTTGACGAGCTTCATCTTATGTAAGAGCGAACGTGAATGAGGATGATTTATAATGGGTCTGCACATTGTTTCGAAGGAACGTTCATGGGCTTGATGGTGGGATGGTAAATTTAACCTCTGAGCCCTCATAATGTTCTGTTTTTCAGATGAGCTCAAGGCTTGTCATA
Source organism: Prionailurus bengalensis (assembly GCF_016509475.1). Taxonomy (NCBI): domain Eukaryota; kingdom Metazoa; phylum Chordata; class Mammalia; order Carnivora; family Felidae; genus Prionailurus; species Prionailurus bengalensis. Next base: position 69,466,165 of record NC_057351.1, on the reverse strand, counting down.
CTCTAGACCTGGAAAGCATAAATGGTATCATCTTTGTATGTACAAATAAAAATCAATTCATTTTCCAAATGCTTAACTCATTCAGGAAGAGACACACACACACACACACACGAATAGATCTCAGTTAAATCAGCAATGTTAGCAAAGCTTTTTTCACTTAACAAATCAGGATATATTAGTTTCAATAAAGGTACTTGACATATAAACCTACAAATAAAGTTATTTTCCCAAGCAGTATTTTGATTTATCATCTGAAACTACGCTTCCTGTTCATTTATAATGGCTTTTTGTAACTTGCCCCTTAAGTAGGGGGAGGTAGGACATCTGTAAATAAAAATATCTCAATAAATTATATTCTCTAGATGATAAAAGGATAACATCTTCTTTTTTTTGAAAATGATCACAGAACAGAAATTCTACCTAGAAGCCTTTTCTCCATGATATTTTTGAAGAGATAGCAGAGATTTTACTTTCTTATGGACTTGGCCCCTTCAAAACACACTAGAACACTGGAAATCAACCTACTAGTCATTTACTGCAAATCATTTAGCAGCTTCCACTCCTGGAACATTTCTGGCCATTCGTGGAATCACCTTCTCAAATCTACCGGTCTACTTCACACTAGAAGGAGGAAGACAATTTTGAGTTTCTTATGCCCTGTAAATACAGCCACGTCTTGAAGCTGAGTTTCAGGCTCCCCCAACTCTTGTCCCCCAGCAACTCTGATAATCTGACCTGGCTAGGAAGGCTAGGAAGCTAGGGTTCCCTATCAGACTGTTTACTTAACACATGTCACATCTAAAATAAGGATTGCTTTAGCTAAAGAAGCAAGTCATTTATAAGTGTGCATTTATAAGGGCAAAAGTCAAGGCAACTGTGCAAACCACTTGTCAACTTATTTAGAGGAAATTGTGTAATCAACTTAACATACCAGTTAGCCTTTACCTGCAAGGTCAAGCTCAGAGTTCCTGTATGTCACCACCCTGGCCTATTAATCACTCTGCAGGAAATTCCACATTTTTCTTTAGATTAAACTATAGAAAGTGGAGTGCGAACAGAATAGAGAGGATTTCCTATTGGTTTCTTTGTTTTCTCTGACTTGGTTGATGTTTCATGATCTACACTTTTTTTTTTTTTTTACTTGCTTGCTACAGTTTTAAAATAGGTTCAAAATGATAAATTTCAATATGCATTGCTGAAGGGAGCTTTATCACATAAAGGTAAACCTAGGTATGTGATGGCTGGGTGCCAGCTTACTGCTGTAGATTCCAACTAGAGATAGAAAGCGTCGACACTGTTGAACAAGTAACAGATCTTTCATTCCAGGAAAAAAAAAAAAGGATATAAGCTATTAAATTTAAAATCATTTCCCCTTCTTTCTCATGCTGCCAAAGCTCAGATATGTGATTTTTGAAGATATCCTAATTTGAGGCATGATTTTCTAAGAAAAAAATCACCTTCAAATACTTTTTAAAAAATTCTTCCCCCAAATGTCTTCAGTTTGCCTTCATTTTAAAACAGATTTATTGGGGCGCCTGGGTGGTTCAGTCGATTAAGCATCCGACTTCAGCTCAGGTCATGATCTCATGGCTCATGAGTTCGAGCTTCATGTCAGGCTCTGTGCTGACAGCTCTGAGCCTGGAGCCTCGGATTCTGTGTCTCCCTCTCTCTCTGCTCCTTCCCCGTTCGTGCTCTCTCTTTCTCAAAAATAAATAAAACATTAAAAAATGTAAAAGACCCAAAACAACAGCTTTATTAAGGTATAATTCATATACCAGGTAGCTTCCCCATACAAAATATAAAATTCAGTGGTTTTCAGTATATTTACCAAAGTGTACAACCACCATCACCATCAAGTTTAGAAGATTTTCCTTCTGAAAAGAAACGCTATACGCATCAGCAGTCACTCCCCATTTTCCTTCAACCCCTCTAGTTCTAGGTGACCAGTAATCTGCTTTATGTCTCTGCCGATTCTGTCTCCACTTTTCATACAAATGGATGCATACAATATGTGGTCTTTTGGGACAGGATTCTTTCACTTAGCATCTTTTCAAGATTTACCCAGTTCATATTAGCACGTCATTCCTTTTTATGGCTGAACAATATACTGCATTTTATTTATCCATTTGTTAATTGATGGACATTTGGTTTGCTTCTACTTGTTGCTATTATGAATAATGCTACTATGGATATTCACATACCAGTTTCTGTGTGAATGTGTATTTTCACTTCTCTTGAGTATATATGCCTAGGGTCAGAAATCCTAGGTCATATGACAGTTCCATATTTACTGTTTTCTAAAGTGGCCACATCCTTTTACATTCTCCTAAGCAGTGCATGAGGGTTCTGATGTCTCCACATGCTTGTCAACACTTGTTACTGTCTTTTTTATTTTAGCCATCCCAGCAGGTGTGAAGGGATATCTCACTGTGGTTCGAATATTTTTTAAAGAAAATGTTCACAAAAAATTTCTTCATTGTTTTCCTACAACCAACTATGAAAGCCAACCATTCTATGGTTGTGGTATCTTGGATATCAGACAGGACGGAAAGAAGTGTAGAAAAAACAAAGTGTGTAAGAAGACCGCCCAGAGACTTTAGGTGGTCAGGGGCTCATCTTGAATCTACCACATTCTGAATTTCTAGACATTTAAAAACACAAGATGATTAAAACATTCCCAAAGTCCATTCAAAGCCCTAACTTCTTTTGTTGTTGTTTTGGCATTTTCTTTGCACGATTTACTCTAGGAGAAAAACCTAAGCCTTAGTTGCAATGTGTAATTTAAGAAAATGACTAATTTTGCTTCTGAAGAGGCATCTGTAGCCACTGTGCTATTTGACTAGCTCCCATGCTTACGTTTCCACTTTCTGAGGGGCTTGGACCCAGCAACAAGGAAGATAATCCTCCTTTGTGGACATTCCCCCAGTTAACTCCACTCACATCTGGATGGCAGTTCAATAGTCCACTGTTATTCAAACAATTTGTAATCACACATACTGTGTGTCAGCTAACAAGCCAGGGTGTATGGCTTTTCAGTATTCCGTAGCATGCAGCACGCACAATTTACAAATAAAATAAAAATCTACAGCCAACACAACGGCACATTCTTTGTTGAACAGCTGAGTAAAAAGAGCGTCTCTGTTGAAAGACAAGACATCACTTGTTATTTTGATGGTAAATGAAAAGAGGTTCAGAAAACCATATTTCATCTGCTAAGTCTCTTAACATGGGAAAGTCCCGTATCTGTAGCAATGAATAATCTTGGGCCATATGTTTCTTTAAGCTGGGCTTGAAGCAGGGATGGCCAAACAACCACCAGCAGTATGAAACGCAGCTGACAAAATTCTACAGCCTTGTCCCTCGAAGTCATGGTAGACTGGGGAGAACGGGAAGATGGACATCCTCACCACGGCCAATTGTTTTTCTCATTACTTTTGGCTGGGAGGGTGTAGGCAGGGAGGAATTGAGTTTAACTCCCCAAGTGGCTAAGCAACGGTTTTGGAAACAAAGGGTTTGATAAGGCCAGAGGAAGTGAAGTTGAGCTTGTCCTGAGAAAAAAAGGACTGGAGAGTCTTTCCACACGCACAGCCACTAAGACCCCAGACGAGTATGACAAGGTGGCAGAAACGGCTTGCCAATGACCGATCATCATGGGATAGGAAGGTGTTGGAAAATGCAACCGGAGGTGCAGGCTCACAACATTCCACCTGCCTTGGCTGACTGGCAGCATGGTGGCCCCTGACCCTGAGGGTCTGTGTGCATTGCTGAGAATGCGGAGCCCATTCCGAGCAAGTTCAGGCTTTAGAACACACTGAGGCCTCACTGTGGGATAATTTGGCTAGGTCATCGTTTAACTCCGTAAGACTCAGGGACGGGATGATAAAGCATTCTTATCCATGAGGGTTTGCCCCTCCCTCCCCCCGCCCCCCACCCCCAGGCTTTCTCCACTGGCTTTTTGCCCACAATGCCATAACTTGACTCCTAGGCTCTGCTGAAAGCTTCTTAGTAGAGGACGCCCAAGTCCAAGGTAAACACAGTTCTGTCATCTTGTAAACTCAACAACCTTTGCAAGAAAATAACCATTAAGATCCAGGTGGCTCTTGAGAGGAAGAAACTGTCACTATTTTCAGAACTGGGGAGAAAAGATTAGTTTCACATTGAACTTCACACGTCTTGATTACTCTCCATCCATGAAATATTAATTTATGTAATATTTGAGATGTCTAATCATTTTCCCCCCAGCTCGTCAGGCATTCATGGAGAACCTATTACGTGCTGGGAACTGGGCTGAACCCCGGAGCCGTAAGAAAAAGGGAACACAATCCCTGCCCTCAAGGCTCTCGTGACTCCAGGGGAGAGTCAAGTCTGCAGAAGAACCTATAACACGAACTGATAAATGTGAGATCAAGGGAAGTGAGGAGGAACACAGGAAAGAACAGCTGTTCTGCCTGAGGTCCTGGGAGAGCTCCACTGAGAAGCTGGTCCATTTCAGCTGGACCCTGCAAGTTGAGTGAGCTCTCCCTAGATGCAGGGAGGTGCAGGAAGAGAGAACATCAGGGGAGCTTTGCCAGGGACCACTCCGCTTTCCATGGCCCAACTCACGCCTCCCCTGTGAGATAATAACTCAGACAGGCTAGACACTAGGTGAGGAATCGAAATCCCTCCCATACCCCATTCTCAGTACCCAGTCCCCCTAATAATTGGCAAAGGAAAGAACTGGATTGTGATGTAGTGGCTAGTCCAAACTTCATTAGCCACACAGGACATTAATCTTGATCTCTGGACATCCGTGAACTCGTAGGAGGGCCTACATATCCATGTCTAGATCTGCCTACTGGGAGCAGATCTCCATCTTGGGCTCTCTCCCCTACATCTGCTGGAAGGCACTGAGTCCACGGTTCAGGTGTTGAGCCAACAATAAATAGGAAAAACAAAACGAACTGCAAGAAAAATGACTCAGCAACAGGAAGTCAATTTATAGTTTTTTTTTGTGGAGCCCCAGAAGTATGTCCCAAATGGAAAGGCGGCCACAGGCAGCTTTAATTTGCCAGATTACTGTAGGTCTCACTGACCTTGCCAGTCACCTTCACACGGAGGGAGTGCTCTTGTTCTATTTTGGAGGTACCACTGCGTTTCACACGTAGAGGCTTTGCCTTGAGATCACAGAGCTGGACTGAGACCTTACATACCGTCCCTGCCACCCCCTGGGAATGCAGGCTCCTTGCTCACAATGTACCTAAAATACTCCATGCCCCTGTCTAAGGCATCCCAGGGAACAGAAGATGGGAAAGAGGCTTTTAAAATTCAGCCCTATTATTTTGCTAGTACATTTTCTTTCAGCGCATTTTTATCATTTTTTAGTTACCTCCTTATGGGACAAGATGAATAATCCACACCTCATTGGAATTTCTCTTTTTTAAAATAATTGTCAACTGTTGAGCAGGTTTCTCTTTTGATCGTTACAGAATCATAGAGGTTTAGGGTGGGAAGGGCCAGACACGTCATCCAGAACCACAGCACGTCTTATGCCTGTATCCCCCGTGGTGAGCATCCTTGCCAAATATTTAGGCCCCGTATGTATGAATACATCCACCAGCACCACCTCCCTACTCATTTTCCATTCAGGGCAGCTCTTTCAGTGAGAAAGTTTTCTCATGTTAAACCACAATATGTGTTCTAGTAATTTCCACCCACTGGTCCTGGGTCAAGCCTTGGGGTCACAGAAACAGATCACGTCAATTTTCTGCAGAACAACGTTCGTGAAAGTTGAAGAGAATTCATGATAGGGCCCTTGTCACCATCTCTCACTGTGACTGCGCCCCAATCTGGAGCCATGTCTCCAAAGTCACCATCTGTCTCTCACCTGTGGCTGCGCCCCAGTCTGGAGCAATGTCTCCAACTTTGCAATTTAGAAGAGGCTTTGGCTTCTTATCAAAGGAGCTGCTTTTAGAGTCATGCCCTTCCTAGCATTCAATTTGTCTTAACTCTGCTGCTTGTTCCAACCAAGACAGCTTTGTTTCTTCCTCCATCCCTTTACTCCAGCTATTATTCATCCATCTACTCATCCACCTATCCACCACCCACGCACTCATCCATCCATCTATCCATCCATCCATCCATCCATCACTTACTGAGAACTCACCATGTGTCAGGGACTATTCTAGGGACCAGCGTTAGAATAGTGAACAAGATAAAAGAGGTATACCTTCCCTTGCGTAGCTTGCAAACCAGTGGAGGCATCTTACAATAATCAAGGAAATAAATGAAGAAAAGAGAATAAAGTATAACATATTCAGCAAGGTAGACAGGAAGAGTGTTTCTGAGGAGTGACATTAAACTGAAACCTGAAGGAAAAAAGGAGCCAGCCAGCTGGGAGACAAAAAGCAGGATATGACGGAATCTGAGAGGTATGGGAGGGTATGTGTATATTTATACATAAATATATATATATATATTTTATTTTATTAAAAAAATTTTTTTAATGTTTATTTTTGAGAGAGAGAGAGAGAGAGACAGAGCATGAGTGGGGGGAGGGGCAGAGAGAGAGGGAGACACAGAATCCGAAGCAGGCTCCAGGCTCTGAGCTGTCAGCACAGAGCCCGATGTGGGGCTCGAACTCACTAGCTGTGAGATCATGACCTGAGCCGAAGTCAGACGCTCAACTGACTGAGCCACACAGGCGCCCCCATATATATTTTAAATATATTATATATAAATATATAAACATGTAAAAATATATAATATATATGTTCAATTTCACGACTCAAATAGAGTCATTTATAAATTCAATTTTACCCTCTTGCAGTGATAGCAAATCAAATTCGTCAATCCCTGTCTCTCTGTGGATCATGAATACTATGTTGCTTTTCTCCAGAATTTCCATTAAGGAGGTCTTGTAATACATTAGTGAAGTGCCATAGGGGACTCAATGACCAGACTAACAGAGTATTAATTTCAACTAAATTGCGGGATTCTTGACTCGTCAAGGAAGAACAGGGTACTTAAACGAAAAGCCAATTCACATAACTTAAGAACAGGCTTTGTGTATTCAACCAATTACATCTCCTCTTCTAGTTTTTAACAGCTTTGTTTATGAAGCCCATATTGAAAATTAAATGTTTATTACCATTTTTTGAAGGTGAGGTATAGAACTTGGCAAAGTATCGATTAATAACTTGTGGATGGCTGGTGTAAAGAAACCAGTTTTGAACCCCGCTGTAAACAATGCATCAGCAGAGTGTTTCAGCTATTTGTAGACTCAGAGCTTGCCAATTTGTAATTAGTTGCAGATTTTCAATTACTTCTCAGCAAACAAAATAGTTTCATTTGCATTGTTTGCTTGGCATTTAAGTTTAAAAGAATCCAATTGATTATTTTTAAAGACAGCTGACTTTGGAGAGTTGGGATAAAATAAATAGATACATTTTTGAGTAGCCCTACATTTGTATTTTTGTTCTGAGTGATGTCAGGGTACAGAACTTGGCCTAAATTCAATCAACTCTATCACACAATCCCAAAATGCCTCCTGTGCAATTTGTCAAAAAGATTTTTGGCAATTGCACATAAAACTGGAGATTTGTAATGAAGAACACAATCCAAGGGGGGGGGGGGAGGCAAAGTTTCATTTTCTGCTAATTGAGACTGGTAAACCACTGTGGGCAACTTTAAATTGAATAGAATATCAAAGTAATTATTATTTTAAATGGTAGTCCATGTTTTTAAAAATTTTTTTAATGTTTATTTTTGAGAGAGAGAGAGAGAGAGAGAGAGCGTGCAAGCGAGCATGAGTGGGGGAGGGGCAGAGAGAGAGAGAGGGAGACACAGAATCTGAAGCAGGCTCCAGGTTCTGAGCTGTCAGCACAGAGCCCGATGCAGGGCTTGAACTCACAAACCGTGAGATCATGACCCGAGCCGAAGTTGGATGCTTAACCGACTGAGCCACCCAAGTGCCTCCTTTTTTTTTTTTTTTTTTTTTTTTTTTTAAATCAGAGTGGTTCTCACCATGACTTAGGGCTCCTTCTTCTTTGGAGAAGGAAATTCAAATCATTCAAGAAAACATTTATTGAGGACCCACCCGGTGGTTGGTGCTAGAGATACCACCAAATGAGTAAGGCAAGATTTCTGCCTTCAAGAAGATCAGAGGTTAGTGGGGAAGGGACAGAGATTTACACCGAACCCTCCATAAAGACTGGTGATGGTAAGTCTATGATAGATGAAAAGCCACGGGATTAGACAGAAAGGAGGGATTCAGTTTGACTAGCGGATCAAGGAAGGTGAGAAGCTAAAATGCAATAGATCGTGAAGGAGGAATGGATTCTCACAGTTGGGGGGAGAGGAAGGACATTTTAGGGGGAGAGAATAGGAAGCAGAAAGAGCAAGCGTGTGCCTTGATCAGAGAGCCAGGGGCAGGCTCATATGGTTGGATAGATAACAGTATTTCAGGTGGGTAAGGAAAGGAGGATGGGAGAAGCGGAGGAAGAGCTGTGGACAGCCTTGGCTAGCGTGATAGGGAGCTTGAACGCTGTTCTGAAGGTGGTGAGGGACAGGGAAAAGCACTGAGCAGGGCAGTGGCAGGACCAGATGGGTCTGTGCTTGAGAAAGATGAGCTGGGGGACGAATGGTGTCTGCAAAGGGGTCCGGGCAGTAAGAATATAAAGGAGAATCGATCTGAGGTGTTTCAGATGTGAACTCAGCAGAGCCTAGAGAGGAAGTAGACCCTAGGATGAGAGAAAGAGGGTGGGTCCAAGCTGATTCTCAGGCTTCCACAGACGGCAATAACATCATCCAAAACAGAACACATGAAGAGAAATCATTTTGATGGGGCGAGAATAACAACCCTTGCCCCACACACACCAGAAAACGCCCAAGTAAAACAGTATGGCCAATCTCGAAAACACGATGCTAAACAAACGAACAGTCATAAAAGGTGATATACCGTCTGATTCTACTTGTATGAAGTCTCCTGGAGAGCAAAATCCATAGAGACGGGGCTGGGGGGAATGGGTACAGGGTTTCCTTTTGGGTAATGAACTGATTTGAAACCAGAGAGAGATGATATTGTGAATGTTAAAATGGTTAATTTTGTGTTACGTGAAATTTTACCTTAAAAAAAAAAAGATAATAGGAAAAACAAATAAAAACAAAAACAAAACCAGAACCCCCCAAACATGGAGGCAGTCCATGGAACCCTTGTGTTCCAGAATTGCACATACCAAGAAGCTCCTCTTAAACGCAAGCGGTAGCAACACAGAGAGAAACATAGGAGAAGGCGTGTTAGCGCCCCTTCACGGGGCTTACGTCTGTTTGGTTCCTGGTGGACAAGCTCCTTCTTACCCGTTATTATGCACACTTTCCTTGGAAGGCCTCGGCTGACAGCCTTGGGAATGCTTAATTGGCAAGAACCTTATTCCTTGTAGGTATAGGCTGTATTTGGGGACCATCCGCCTTTACTTTGTCAAACTCTGGCTGACCTGGTAATGTGAGTCGTCAATTTGTCATGTGGGAGACGTGTCAGGGGGTGGGGAACAAAGAAGCAAAGCACATAGAGAGAGGAGCATGCAGGTCAGGAAACAGTAAGGAAAACTTTCTGGCATTCATACTGGTCATCAGTAGCCCTGGGGGAATAAAGGGCTCCCTGATGCTCAGTGCATCATCAGGAAGATTAATTAACATTTGTAAAGGCCACACACAATGTGAAAGGCCCAGTAATGGATCTCCAAAAGCTGGAGTCCCTGTTTTCCAGAAGGGTCATGAAACAAGGAGTGGAAAATATTCCCTAGAAGACAGAGCTGGGTGACCTCGGCCATGAAGAACATTGCAAAGAAACGACTGGGCTTGTCTGGGATTCTCTTCATTCTCAAGTTGAATCTGATCTGACAGATGTGGTGAGTAATTAAGCCCTTGTCCATTCAGAGTCTGAATGCCTGCACTGCGCAGAGAATGGGGCAGGAATAATGAGAGGCACAGCCCCTCCGGGACTATTCAGAAGTGCTCGAATTTGCATGGTCACATGAACCCGAAGGAAGTGGATTATGCCGGCTGGGCCAGGAAGTGGAGACCGCCAAAGCTTTCTGATTTGCATAAATCAGAGGGCTGGAAGGCAGAGAGGCTTGAGGGCTCTCCAAGGAGGCCAGGTGTAGCTGCCTTTCCTAGAACCCAGCACATTTCTGTAGCTAGATGCCTTCTCACCAAGGCTGCAGAGGTAATCCGACGTGTGATGTCATTTGCTCAGAAGTTTCGTCACTGTGTACCATTAGGTTGCCACAAACCGCGACTTTTAGAAGCAAAGTTGCTGCACAGTCTTTGAATGAATAGATTCTTTGAATCACCTTGAATTAAAGGTGATTTGGTAAGGGGCAATGCATTTTATTATGATTACTGCTGTCAAATAATTTCTAATTGCGTGACAAGGTGCTTAAGCAAAGGAATTGTTTATGGCTTTAAAAAACAGTTAATGCACTCTCAAAAAGGATTATTTCCTTTTTAAGTTTCAAACGAAGGCTACCGATTAATTAAGCCATTTACATAAAAATGTCTTGGATCAGCTACCTGCAAAGATAAAGGATGAAATCTATCCTCTAATTGGAAAAAGAAACACTCCTATATATGGTAATACACATATCGAAGTACTCTACAAAAAGCAAATAGAAATCATTAATTAAAACCGAAATGTCAAAAATTTTCATTTTATTCTACACAGTATTCAAATGCTGGTGATGTCATGTACTTTATTGAATAACTTTTCTTGAAATATGGCTTTCCATCTACACTGTTTTACTCAGGTTTTTAATTCTTCTTCTTATTTTTTTATTGGAAGTCATGTCAAATTACATGCTGGTTTTAGAGACTGGAGGTTCATCCACCCTTCAGCCCCCTCGCCCCCCACATGTAGCTAACTTTGTATTATCTCCCAGATTCACAGACATCAGTCAACCAAGGTCAGTGAGAGCATTCAGAACTTGCTCACTTAGGTTCTGAACGAGTCCTACACTTGATACAAACAGTCATTACAGACCCAGAATGGAACAAAGAAGGCAGATATTTACTAGTGAAAAACTGAAGTTCCTTAATCACCTTAATATATATAATCAAATGGAAATGATACATTACTCAGGCTAATTATATATAATTTCTTGGCATTAGGTATAAATTATTCAGACTATATCAAGGGAAAAAAATAAAAAAGATTCTTCTTCATAGCAGAATTTTCATTGTGAAATAGATCTCACAGCAAATCCCATCTTTCTGGTATCTCCCCTTAAGTCTTTGATGACTTACGTTTGTTGGCCCCAGTTTTTTCCAAGCTGAGGCTGTGCTGTGATTTTGGGAGTTGGAATTGGTCTTTTCATGATCGCTTCCTGGATTGGTCAACATGTGGCCCTTGAGTAAAATGTTGAGAAGAAAGTGGAAAGGGCAAAGAGGATGGAACCAAAAAGGTGAGCAGCAGAAGAAAGAAGGACAAAGAGCGGGGACAAAACAAGGAGGGAAGACAGAGAGAAGTTTAAAATCACCCAGAAGGTACACATTATAATAAACAGGATGGACAAATGCTCAGTGTCAGAGACTGACATGAGACGAACTGCCGATGTGGACAGGTCACCTGTCAGAGGGGCTCCGTGTGTTGGTGAACTGGCAGGAAGTGACACTCAGGCACGCGGGCTCCGTGCCATCCCTCGCTCTAAATGAAATTAAAGGGACCTCTCACAGTTGCTCTTCGGGACTGACAAGTTCAAGCCACAAGGTGACGATCAGCTGGCAGGGCTCTCTGTGCTTTACAAAGGTGTGCCGAGGGCAGGGATTATCAATAAACTCCAAGAGATGCATTCTCGCAAGTAGAAATGGAAAACTCAAGGTCTAGCAAAGTCTTTAACGATGCAGAGACACGGTCGCAGAATGGAGGAAATCTATGGTCCATGGGTGGCTGTAATCTCTCTCCCTTAACAAGCCCATTTCCACCTTTAAAAACAACTCAGATAGCTCATATGTTCTTCTAAGGAGCTCAGTGTGATCTGTACAAATGGCTAGCATTGTTTTCATGCTGTTTGGTGAGAAATATGCCCTCTTTTACAGTCAGTGAGGCCCAGGTCTAGAGAAGCTAAATGACTCATCCCAGGTGAAGCTGCCGGAGAGAGAGGTCCTGGATCTGAGGTCAGCATGCCGAGCCCTTGGCCCTGGAACTTTCCAGGGGAGTATCAGGTTTACTACCCACACAGAGGGTTGGAGGAACTCTAGAATCACACCCAGACATGACCGTTGGCAGAAGTACTGCATCCCTGAGAAGACACAGGTCCCTTTTCGAAGTCTTTGTAGAGAGCATTTTATAGGTCTCTGGCCTGCTATCAGACAATCCTCAAATGGAGTGCTGACCTGACTGTATTTTATTTAAAACAAATTTTTTTAACGTTTATTCATTTTTGAGAGACAGAGCGCAAGTGGGAGAGGAGCAGACAGAGAGGGAGACACAGAATCCGAAGCAGGCTCCAGGCTCCAAGCTGTCAGCACAGAGCCCGGCTCGGGGCTCGAACTCACGGGGACCGTGAGATCATGACCTGAGCCGAAGTCGGACGCCCAACCGACTGAGCCACCCCAGCGTCCCTGACCTGACTGTGTTTTAGTTGCCACGCGTCCCCATCAATGACACTGTGCTAGACCGTAGGAGGCGCTGCTCCTTCAGCACTTGGCAGTGCAGAAGCATCAATTTGTGCAAGGTCACTTGCAAGTGCTCATGAATCCGTGTCGTATTTCCCGCTACTTCTGTTGTATGGATTCGATTTCCTGGAGGAAGAGTTTTTGTACAATTCTACACAGGGACATAACTTCTTCCCCTCATAGACCCTTCGTTTCTTCAACTGCAAGACTGAGACAACAGTTCCTATCTTTTGGGCTTGTTCACACTTAAAGATAAGCACATGGCCTGGCACAAAAAAGGCCCACAAAGAGTGGTAATTATCACAATTATTATCACAGAAAAAGAAGTGGGAGTGGCCATTTAAGGCTATGAGAACACCTTTATTTTCATATTCTTCTTCCCAGAGGATTAAACTGCTCAAGTCTGTTTGCATTTTCTTTCTTTCTTTTTTTTTTTTTTTTTTGGTCCCTGCTGATATCAACTCATTATTTAAAGAGTGTTAGCAAAGTTAATCCAAGAGAAACATACATTTTGTGTCATTGATCTCTTTAAGTGACACTTTTTTCATTAATTATTACCTTTCAGTGATAGCGCTGTGACCAGTTTCTATTCCCTCTGGGGGCTTATGAGAATTCGGGGATAAAAAGTGGTTTGGAACCTTTCTGTAGTCAAGGAGTACAGGAGCCTCTCTTTTAAACTTTTAAGAAGAAAACAAAGGCAAACAAAACAAAATACAAAAACAAAGGAAAAATGCCCTAGAGGCCAGCATAATTGTTAAGGCTGAGAAGTTAGACCAGCTTGACCACTTATGAGGGACATGATCTGAGTAAGTTGTTTGCTTAATCTATGAAATGAAATCATAAAAACATTGATCTCTTAGGGATATTAAAGGCTTTTAAACTCCACTAGCAAAGAATAGGTACATAGATGCACTCAAGAAATGGTTGCCATAATCATGTTCCTATCAATAAACCGTAGAGGAGTTAGGGCACTGGTGCAGGAAACATTTACTGGTAGATATTATTGGGGAAGAGTAGGGGTAATAATGTTCTAGTAACACCTACCCCAGATTCCCCCCCTTCTTTACATAGAGTGATTCTATTCCTTCTCTTCCATTTCAGGAAATTCGTTTGTACTTGAAAACAGTCATTAAGCTGAGCCCTGTGTGATGTATGTGTTTAAAAAATGTGGTGGTGACACCTGGGGTTATCAGTCTTTTTATTTGTGGAGACAAAGGTCATATCAGACTTCAGCGATTGTGCATTTCTGGGCCCACGTACTGTGGACACGCTCCTACTGCCCTCAGTAGCCTGTGCACGGGAGGCAGGACAAAATTTTTTCTGGAGGGGTCTTTCTTATAAGGAGATAGAGCAGACATCCTGTGCTATTCAGAAGGGATGTTAGAAAACAAAGTTACTTCCAGAAACTTCTGGTTCACTTAATAGTCATTGATAAATAGAAGCCAGTTGTCACTTTGTAGCAAAAGCCCATATACTATCTCCTGCTCATTTCATCAGTCGTGTGGGAGAGTCTCAATTTTTCTTCTTCAGTTAATATTTCTAATTCTCCTCAACTGAAAGGAAGGGGAGAAGGAAGAAAGGAAAAGAAAAATAAAGAAGGAACTCTGTCTCTTTAAGTGGGGTCTGCATCCATAGAATCTGAGACCCGTCCTGAGGTAAAAATCCCTTTCTCTGGTAAATGAGACAGCTGGTGGCTTCCAGTTCAAGCCGCCTTGTCAGCAGCCTGTGTCACAGATGCACCGCGTGGTGTCAAGGAGGCTGCAGGGTGGACCAAGGCATGCTGGGAGAGTGGAGGGGACTCTCGCGGTGCCAGCCACGGTGAGGGTGGGGAAGGGCAGGGTCCTCCCTAGGCCCGTCTGTTCTCAGGCCAGGAGTCTCGAGAGCTAAAGGTGACGTTTCACGAGCCCAGTTTCTAAAGACAAGATTTTGGATTCCTTCAAAGAGTGGGTTTTACTAATCCCGGATCCTCAGGGAAGATAGAAAGAGATGATAGAAAGGTTTGGGAGAAGGAAAAAAACTGGGCAAGGAATATGCTACCCTTTCTTTTCTATCCTTTCATTTATGCCGTCTCATTCTGGAGATTAAATAAATTACGTTCTTCCCACCATCAGGGGTATTATACGCGAGACCACTCGAATTTTTCTGCCCTGAAAATGGGCCCCATTTGTTACTGACTTGTTAATTCACACCGAAATTAATTCACAGTGAAATGTATACACTGAAACACACACCATCCCGAAAGCCTCACGACTTCTGTGAGGACTAGCTACTTAACGTTACTCCGCTTAGCTCATGTTCTGTGAGACTGTTCAGTGAATACCGACTGCTTATGATTTATTTCCTATCACGCTTCCTTCATGTAGGTAACTCCAACTTCTTAGGAATTACAGCAGTTCCCCCCCTCTCCCCCCCACAGGGTTCTCATTAGGGAAAGAACGTGCCTTCTCTCTTTGGAGAGCAGTTTTGCTCAGCTCTGTCCTAGGTAAGCTTTATAGAGGTGGCCAGTGGACACAAATCCGAAGCAAGTGCCAACAGAGCCACAGGCTAAAGCAACGGGACAGTAGGCTGAGCGAAAGTATTCTGGGTTTCCCTGCTGTTGCCTCTTACGTCGTCAGAGATGGAAGGACCAGGTTTTGCTTCCAGCCATTGTGAACTGATAAGGGGTCCTGCTCTCACGGCCACCACGCAGCTCCTGCCGCGTGCAACTCACCAAGTGCGCTCGACAGCGTCCCAAATGGTTTGTGTCCTGGTCGAGGAGACAAGGCCACTGACCACGTGCTTACGTGTTGTAGCAAATACCACGTTGCCATGAATGTTTTTAAATGCTTACTCTCAGTTTCGACACTTAAGATGTCCCAGGCTGACACCAGATAGTTCACGGACCAGCGTGAGGAGTAGCTCTAGACCAAAGGATGAATAACGTTCGCTGGAATGATTTAAAGCTGTCACCTTGGCTCTAGCTACGTGCCTCTCGTCCAGATTCTACCCGACCTCCAAACTCTACCGCTTCCAACAAGACAATGCAAATCAGGACCTAGTCCGTGAAAACAAATTTAACTCCAAGATAATCTGAATTCCTCGAAGCCAATGAAATTGTCTACCGAATCTTGTGTGTATGCACCTTTTTCTAGAGAGTCCAGATGGGTACATGGCCTAGAAACGGTTAAGAGAAACTAATGCCTCAACACTTTTTCATTACCTGGCAACTCTAGTTACAAATTTCAACACGCAACCACCTAAGCTTCCCTGGAAAATACACACACCTGAGGGGACTGCTGGTTTTATAAAGCCTCCCCAGCTCTGGTGGGTGGGCTATTTCCCTGGTGTTTCAAAACACTGTTGTTCTGGGTTAAGAAATAGACTGGATTTGTCTACCAAAGACTTGGATAGCGACGGGAGGTTAACTCTCTCCAAAAAATAAATAAAAATAGCCTCTTAAAAAAAGAGTGTCAATGTTCTTCAGCGTTACGGAAGTATTCCCTACATTGGCGTCTCAGAAGCTTGGAGGCAAGCGAGGCATCCAACTTAGAAGGGAGAGGTGAAAGTGTAGAGAGAGGAGGTAGGGGCTGCTTGGAGGACAGGTGAGCGCTGGCTGGTACGAGTGATGGGGGCGGGAGTATCCAGGTGGAACCAGAGGTCCACAGAGAGCAGGGCCGAGGACATCACCAGGAGGTGAAGTTACCATTCCAATACACACAGAACCGTTTTAAGAGGAAATCTATCCCTAGTGCCCAGACCATGGTCTTTACATACTATTTCCCACAGAAAGGAACTAGGATTCCTTGTAGAAACAGCTGATTCCATGTCTGGGCCAGGAACCCGGGGTATCTTATTCTGCTAGAGAAGAAAGCCTAGGGGGTAATTATATTAAAAGGTGACCCGAGGCAACTAGAAGGGGCTCCTATTGATCAAAGATGGGACATTTGAGCATCAAAAAGAGCACTTACTACAAGAGGCTTATGCATATGAAAAAAGATAAAAACCCAAGTGTTTATAGCAATATTCAGTGGCAAAGAAGCCTCACTGGCCACAATTCCTCACTGGTGGAATTCAGCGTTTTGAACACTGATAAATGGAAAGAAGCATTTATGATGCTTTTCTCGTGTGAACTGTATTTCAGAAGAACCAAAGAGTTGATAATGGTAAGTTCTTCTAAATAGAAAAATAGCTAATAAATGCAGAAAGAATGATAGAATTGAAAATCACCACTTGTAACCCCTAACGGATGTATGCAGTGACATCAATGGTTGGTAAAACCATTAGGTTAACAGGTCCATACAGAATTTCATAATGGATGAATCAGGCTGACCTTACCTGAACCCACTGATCAATCCTGACATCAACACAAGTTGTTCTGTGTCTCCTTATGTGATGCCACATAGGTATCCTGCATCTCGTTCAGTTTTTAAACTAATGACTAATTTACAGGAACAATGGAGAAGAGAGGAACATGCTGCACAGCACAAGGAAGATGCAGAGGCCAGATACATAATGTGAACATTTTTACACGACAATGATCTGCTTTTCTTCAACAAATAAGTACAGTGAAAACTGGAGGAGGATCTATAACAGATTAAAGGACACTTAAAAATGCATCAGCCAAATGCAACAGGTGTACCTTCTTTGAACCCTGACTTAAATTGCCCAACAGTATGGGGACATCTGTGAAACAATTAGGGAAAATTAAGCCTGGACAGGTTGTTATTATTATTATTATTATTATTATTATTATTACATTTTTATTAAATCTGTGAGGTGTGATAAGGGTATTTGTGGTTAGGTTTTTAAAAAGTTATGCTATATACTCTAGAGATACAAACGGAAATATTTACAGGTAAAATCAGATATCTAGGATTTGCTTAAAAATACTCTAGCAAAACAGAAAAGAAAAAGGGAAGGGAAAAGAAAGCAAGAGTGGCTAACTGTTGGTAATTGTAAAAGCTGGGTGTTGGAGAACATGGAGTTCATGACACTATTTTCTTTCTGTGTGTGTGTGTGTGTGTGTGTGTGTGTGCATATGTGAGAGAGAGAGAGAGAGAGTAAATTCCTGCAATAAAAGTTTTGTTTTTGTTTTAAAGAGAATCTCGCAGAAAATAAAAAAAAAGGACAGGCAAGTTGATGAAAAACACAACCCTTATCTATTGAGTCTTGGAATTCAGGCCCATACTTGCCCCAGCCCCGGGGTCTGTGGGAGGGTGAGCACAGGTCATACGAAGGAGTTCGGTCTCACTGGTCTCTGTGGGGCAGGGTGACTAGGTGCATGGGAACTCATGGGGAAAGAGCAAGCGTGCTGAATCCACAATCCTCAAGAGAGGCTGGGCCAGCCTTCTGATTGGTGGGAGGGAAGGAGGTGTCCAGGATCTACTCTGGGAGAGGCAAGCAAGAGGATCCCAGCCATAGTCTAGCTTCCTCTTTAACCTCATTCTCAGAGCAAATGCAAAACAAGTACCAACATAACATGCCATCTGGAATTCTATAATGCACTCCTGGCAACAGGCCATGGCAAGCAACCCTCAGAGCTGTAGACGATTGGCATATTTAAAGGCCACACACATCTTTTCTTCAGCCCTCTGTCTATCCTCTTATATGTTATTAATGCATTTAGAGAACTGTAATAAATTTGGACTTGGAAGGAGTTTGGTCAAAGGCAATAACACCAAACTTGATACACAAATGACCTATTGGGACCTATAATATCTCCATGCCAGCTTTTTTCAATTAAATGACCACAACTAGCAAACAACTATTAACATGGGGTCTGTGTGGGATACAAAGATATGCAGTGTCTGCAATGGTGAGCCACAAAATGCTTGTAGAAGAAAAGGGAAAAAAAAAAACCCAGTTTCTCATATAAGTTCTTGAGACAAAGATGTTATTCAGCTTTACAATCCATTGGAGCTCCTCCCAGGAATATTCCACCGGTTTCCACAATTGCAATTGGAGGCTGCCTTGATGGAAAATGTGCTAAAGAAGCTGTAATATCCGTGTAATGTCCACACCTGTCCTAAACCCCCAGAGAGTCAGGGACTCTTGTTACTCTACCCTTGGTGACTAGAGCTACCTCAAATGATTCCTTCATCAACTGAAAACTAAATGGAAACTATGCCTGATTGTGCTGTTCTTTAGCTGTTTTTCTGGGGCTATCCCATGTATTCAGACTGTGTTTACTTTTTTGCACCATTAGTCCAGGACATTGGTGTACCAAGCCATTGCTTCCTAGTCAATAGCAACCACACTTTCTGAACCACAGATCCAATCATTCAGCAGGGCGGGCCGCTTGAAATTGAGATTATCCTGAGGATTCAGGAGGTCAGTCTGTCATATAGAGTGCATGCAGGTCCCGGTTATCCAACAGAAACTCAGCATGACCCTTCAGCCTAGGCCCCTGGGGTGGCAGAGTCCATTCTTAACATAGAATTAAGAGGTGGACAGAACGGCAGGGGCTTATCTGGTTTAAGCCTTAGCTTCTTGCAGAAAACTTCACACAGAACATTCTACAGCTCTCCCCTGACTTACAATTGGGGTTATGTGCCAACAAACCTATCGGAAGTGGAAAATATTGCGAGTCAAAAAAACATTTGTCACACCTAACCTACTGAACCACGTAACTTGGCTTAACTGACCTTAAATGTGCTCAGAACTCTGACATTAGCCTACAAGTTGGACAAAATCATGTAATACGATGCCTATTTTATAATAAAATAGAAATAATATGCTGAAGATCTCATGTGACTTAGGGAATATAAAATCATCGCACACAAAGCCTGTTTTATAATAAAAAATAAATATGTTGAATGTCTCATGTGATTTACTGACTACTGTAGTGAAAGTGAAGAACACAATGGTTGTATGGGGACAGGATGGTCGTAAGTGTAGCCATTTTGACCCTCACGATCGCGGGGCTGACTGGGAGCCGCCCCTGCCCAGCAACACGAGAGAGTACTCTCTGCTGTGTCGCCGGCCTGAGAAAAGATGAAGATTCAAAGGCTGAAGTATGGTTTCTACCGGACGCGTGCTGCTGTCATGCCACCGTGACACTGGAAATTTGTAAGTTGAACCGCCATACGTTGGGGACCCTTTGTACTTCACCGGGAGGTTCTGAGTCTGAGGAAGGACGCTGATGACGTTGCAGCAGAGTTCTTCATTTACAAGGAAGGTCCAGTGCTGTCGGAAGCCCTGTACAGAGCGAACCATCTCCCCAGTAGTCACTTAGCCCCCAGCCCGAGCCAGACTACCGTTGCTGCTGCTTCTACTACCACTAACAACACAACAGTGGTGATGACAATAATTGCAATATCAAATCTGTAGAGTTTTTATTTTCTTTTGGGTCTTTACTTCAGTTGTTAGCTTATAAATACCATCATAATCTCCACTCACACATTAAGAAACTGAGGCACAGAGAGATTAAGGGGCGCCTGGGTGGCTCAGTCGGTTAAGCACCGGCTTCGGCTCAGGTCACGGTCTCGGGGTTTGTGAGTTCGAGTCCCATGTCGGGCTCTGTGCTGTCAGTGCAGGGCCTGTTTTGGATCCTCTGTCTCCCTCACTCTCTGCCCCTCCCCCAACTCATTCCCTCTCTCTCTCTCTCTCTCTCTCTCTCTCAAAAATAAATAAACATTAAAAAAAAAAAAAGAACCCGAGGCATAGAGAGATTAAAATAACTTGTTGGAAGTCATAAAACTAGTAAGTGGACAAAGCCAGGCTGTCTGGCTCAAGAGCGGTAGTGTGACTCATTATGAGATACTGCCTCTTATCATACAAGCACTGGCTCTGAATTAATAATCTGAATTCTAAATGGTGGCCTGACTTACAAAAGTAAATGTCCGGATTTTGCCTGAGCTCATGCTCAGACTAGACTCGTTCTTCTTAACTGTGGTTCCATATAAGAAGCGCCTGGAGAGCTGTTAAGAAATACTGATGCTGGGAACCCACTCCTAGAGATTCACATTCATTCCGTCCAGGGTAGGACCTGGTCACCTGTATTTTTAAAATGTTCTCCAGGTGATTCTCAGGTGCAACCAGAGCTGAGAACCACTGGGTGCGACTGAAGTACTTTGCAAAGGTAAAAAAATACATTTGACATTGTTGTATACCTTCTCTTCCCTCTTGGATTGTCACAGAGGACAATGGTGTATTAAAGGCTCTCATTCAAACTTATTTGAATTTGGAACCCTTGTTGTGCATAGTGTCTAGAAATGTAGATGGGAACTGCTGTTCTAACCACTTGGAAACCAGCAACTTAGGTTAATAAATCTGGTTTCTCTCTTTCAAACAGAAAACTCTGCACCTTTAACACCCAAGATGAAAATTTATGAGAGTGAAAGTCTCTTTCTTCAATAAGGACACAGAAGATCCTTAAGCCAGCTTATTCTCTTAACTAAAAAAGATCCACAATCTCATAGTTGAAAGGGACCTTAAATGCCATCTAATTTCTCTTGGTACCACTAACACACACACACACACACACACACACACACACACACACACACACCCCAATGCAGAAATCCTTTCTAGAGCATTTTCCCAGATGGTCATCCAGCTCTAGCTTGAACAGTTCAATGACAAGAGACCTCACTCCTTCACAAGACAACACATTTCATTGTTGGACGGATCAAGTCTTCTTTATATGGGCTCCAAATTGCCTCCCTATAACTTCTACTTAGTCACAGCTCTGTTGTTGTCTGGAATAATGGTATAAAGTCTCTTTTTCTTTCAAATGAGTGTCCTTCAGCACATCATTAAGGCGGAGCATCGTACATTGGAGGGAACACAGAACTACACAGGAGCCAAGACACTACTCAGATAGGAGATGTAGGTCTGCCTCAGACCTTATCTTTCTGCAACTGAAGCACTTCAGGCATCAACGTATCATGAATAAAAACAAAGACAATGAAAAACTTGTCTTGCATAACTGTAAGCATCAAAATAAAAGTCTAAGTGAAGGCTTTGTAACTGAAAAGTACTCTACAAACATGTTATTATATTAATAGATAATTTAAAGTATTATATTTTTATACCTGAACAATTCTTCTGTCATTTGGCACATGTATTGTTTCCGAAGTTACGAACATTGGATTTGTTACCTAACTAGATTAACGATGGTGAAGGAGTGCTCCATGACGCCACCTATCTGTTACTTGCATCAATGATTTAGTGATCAGAAATCAAAGTCTTCCAAGGTGGCATGGGTCACAGTGCGCTGATGCTGTCCTTCAGGAGTCTGGCAGATCAGAGGAAACAAAGAGAACTCTGGACTTGAAATCGGAAGGTCTGGGTTTGGATCTGCCATTTACTAGATAGGTGCCATTGAACAAGTCCATTAACCCATTTCCCCACACATAAAAAGGGAGGATGATAACATCAATCTAACCTATACTACACTTAGGATAAAGTAAAACGAAATGTGTTAAATGCTCAACAATAAATGTTACTGATTCTCATTTCAGAGCATTTCACCATTGCCGTGGTTTTCAAATCAGTGAGAAGCCGTTTGAAAAGTACATTATATTCTCTCTAAAGTAAATAGAACACTTGGTTACCTGGATTCCACCTGGATAGAGTTCCAACTCTGCCATTAATTCCCGGTGTGACTCACATATTAGACCTTCGGTTTCCTAATTTGTAAAATGAATTAATTGGACAAGCTGATCTTTAAGCCCTTCTCTAGGTATGGTTCTGGGACCACCAATATTCTTACTGCAAATCAAATTGGAAAAGTTTCAGAAGTAAATTGGTTTCTGAGATCAATTTAGTTATTCCACAATCCCCAAATACTTCCACAGCAAAAACAACGTCTTCAGTTTGCAAGTCTGTTTGAAAACTACCCCCCTTTAGGAAGATATATTTGTTTCCAACTAAGTTCTGCTAGCCGCGTTCCTGAGGTGAGGTACCAGAATTAAAACAAAAAAACAAAAGGAAACAAAACAAAAAAAACAACCCTCAATAAAACCAGACATTTCTCCAAAGAAGAAATACAAATGGCCAATAAGCACATAAAAACATGCCTGACATCTTAGAGAGTAGAGAGATGCAGATCAAAACCGCAATGAGATAGTTTCTCACACCCCCTGGGATAACTATAATCAAGAAGACAGACAATAACAAGTGTTGGCGAGGATGTGAAGAAATTGGAACCCTTTGCGCGTTGCTGGTGGGAATTTAAAACAGTCCAGCTACTTTAGAAAACAGTTTGGCAGTTCTTCAAAAACGTTAGATACAGAGTTACCATATGACCCAGCCATTCCACTCCTAGGTATACAGCCAGGAGAAATGAAAACACATGTCCAAGCAAAAGAAAAAAAAACCAGCACGTGAATGCTCATGACAGTGTTGTTCATATAGCAGCATCATTCATCATGTCTATCAGTTGACAAATGGATAAATACACTTTGTATACCCATACGATGGAATATTAGTCAGCAATCAAAAGATGTGAAGCACTGATATAGGCTACAACCTGGATGAACTTCGAAAACCTTACGCTAAGTGAAAGAAGCCAGACGCAAAAGATCACATACTGTATGATTCCATTTAAATGAAATGTCCAGAAGAGCCAAATCCATAGAGACAGAAAGTAGATTAGTGGTTGTCAGGGGCCGCTGGGAAACAGAGAGTGGCTGCTAATGGATACCAGATTTCTTTTTGGGGTGATGAAAATGTTCTAAAATTGATGGTGGTGATGGTTGCACGACTCGGTGAATACACTAAAAGCTGCTGAACTGTATGCGTTAAGTGGGTGAATCATATGATATGTAAATTATATCTCAATAAAGCTGTTAAAAACACTCAATAGAAGCACATCATCATTAAGTTACCAGGACTAAGGATCACCTCAATTTAAATCGAAGTGCAAAGAACATGTGTGTTTGTGTAAAACTATTTTATGTGGATAATTGCTTTATATGTTCGACTGCTTTAAACCCATTTTTGCATTTGGATCATTTTTCAAGGAGGAGCTGAAATTTAAGGAAGTAAAATTGAATAAACAGGCTATTGTGGCACAAAAAGTATATTTCTTTTATTTCACTACCTAGGATTGACTCAGCGGTGTAAAATGCCATTTAAAAAAAGAATGACAAAGTTTGAATGAGAAAATGTATTTCATCGTGGAAGATAAAAGTCTTTCCTTCTCTACAGTGAATACAGGTAATTTCAGAAGCAGCGGCTCCTAATTATTCACTGTTGAAAAGCTAAAAAAAGGTTCATATTGAAAACAGTGACCTCCAGTTTGCTTCGTGAATGAAGGCAGACATAAATTCTCATTTTCCTAGAATCCTGGTTGATAACTGAGTTGGGAAAAGCATGCATTTCTTCATTACAGTGCAGTCGACTGTTCATTTAAATAACAATAAGCTGCATAAAAGTCACAAAAGCATTATCTAGCAATTCCACAGTGTTGAAATGCATTATTAGTACTAACAATGCCAAATAGAGTAAATAAATGACTGGCTTCTTATTTTCAGCATTATTCCTGATTACTTAGCTTTATGAAAGGGTAGCATTATTATTAGCGGTGCATTCAACACCTTGGTCAACACTATTTGCTTGGATAACTCTTGAACTGGAAGGGATTTTAAAATAGAGCTACGTTTTTTTCTAGGTTATCCAAGAGCGAAAAAAACCCTCCGATCCACTGCTTATGTATCATACATTTTTAACAGAAAATATTTGAAGAACCCAACTTCTGTTCACCATATATGTGTAAAAAGTGGAATTAAGGTCCTCATTAAAGATAGCACACTTGCAATAGTACTTATTTAAAAATGTAAAATTTACATCAATAGTTTAACTTTACATCAGAAGATTTCCTACCAAGAACATGCTAATGCTTCCATTTTTAAACTTCCTGGAGTCCAACGTCTGGGCCTTTTTTTTTTTTTTTTTTTTTTTTTTACTTTTTTCTTTTTTCACTCCCTGAAATATGCAGTACTCCACAAAATGCCACTGATTAAACTTGTTACGAGAGCACCATCAATCGTCCGAGTGCATGGCAAATAAAAGGAGAGATTTCAAATCATTCACTCCTGAGTCTCTAGTCTGCTTTGGTTAGATGAAAAGAGGCATCTCAGTGAAAGATCTGAGCCATATTTGGCTTTAACAGTGCCTGATCGAAGTACGACTCCCCTGAAATGGGGCGACAGGATATATGCTTATAAAGTGGTATCATCCTAAGGGGAACATTGCACACCAGGGTGATTGACTCTCCTTCAGGAAATGGAAGTTTTTTGGTGTGTGTGTGTGTGCACTGAAGCCTTAGATTATGGTGTAGGAAGGGAGCAGGAAACACAACAAGGAGCACATTAATATTCAGGTAAAGGATTATGTGAGTAGAGGGAGAAATTCTTGAAGGGTGTGGCACACGATGTATTTTCTAAAATGGGCTGCAACAGTACTTCCCATCCCACTGGTTTTCCACAGCCTTGCCCTCCCCACATCAAGGGATAGAGTCTGGGTCTTACCCCGATGAAATGTGGTGGGTCCCTGTGACTGTCTTCATGATTAGAATGTCCCAGCGGTGATACTGTATGACTTCCTAGGCTAGGTTAGAAAAAGCCATGCAGCTTCTGCCAATCTTGCTCTTGGAATGCATCTTTGGGGCCCTGTGGCACCAAGCCGGAGGCCGCCATGCTGTAAGGAAGCCCAGACTAGCTCCTGCAGAGAGACGACCTGGAAAGGCCTTGAGACAACGAAGCAATGAAGGGCCCAGGCAGTCCCTAGCTGCTATGGGATCTTGTCTCTTCCCAAGTGTTCCCGCTCCAGACTCTGTCTGAAGACAATCTCATAAGAGACTTGGAGTCAGGACACTCAGCCAAGCTGTTCCTCATTTCCCGACCCACAGAAATTGTGAGTGATAACGAAGTTATGGCTCGTTACTGTTGTTCTAAGCCGCTACATTTTGGCGTGGTTACTTACACAGCAGTAGACAACTGGAAGAAGAGGAAAGGAAACCTGAATGAAGACTCCTATCCTAAATAACGCAGAGGGCACGTGTGAAGTCAAGTCTTTTAAACCATGACTTCTAGCTAAAAGTAACAGAGAAAGACTCCTTGTAAATGAACAAGGCAAGCCCCAGTTCCGTCCTGATTCAGAGCTTAGAACTCCTCCACAGTGGGTCAACGTCCCCACAGTGAAAGCTCTAGATTCCCACACACAGGAAGGGCAGCAGGGGTGCGAGGAAACTTGCCTTGAACTGCATTTATGCAGCAAGCACAGTCCTCTGACTGTTTGCTTGGGGTGGTCCTGGCTGTGATGGGCAGGGAAGCTACAGCCCCTCTAAGACACCCACTGGTACAACCACTGATCCTGCTTTGCTTTTCATGCTGGAGTAAAACTGTACAGTCTGCAGTTCCTGAGCACAACATATATTTTAACGCCTCCATGTCCCTCTTTTCTCTTATTTGGCTAACTCACACGTACTTTTCAGAACTCAGGCCGGGCATCACCAACCCCAGGAAGTCCAACAGGGCCAAGAACTCTTTGTGTACACTTATTGTTACATCGTGTTAAAGTTTATGAAAACGGTTCTTGTTAAGGTGTGTTTTCTCACTAGATTGTGTATATTGACAAGGAGATACAAATTCTTTACATTTGTATCTTTACTATCTAAGGCCTCCCTTGCTCACAGCAGCTGGTGCTCAGCACACACGTGTGGCAATGAACAGGTAAAGGTAAGTTGACTTCAAAGGACTCCTTTGGTGACAATGTCTCTAATGTATTTCAAACATCCCATGCTCTGCCCTGATCTCATTTGGAAACCTCTGTCTGGTAAATTCCTAGGAGAACACTGCATCAGAATTTCATTCGTGGCATTTTCTCTCATCTTCCACCCTCATTCTCCGTACCTTCAATCTTGGACCATACTTGCGTGTATTCCTCCTAGGTCCACTTTCTAGATGGTCCACTCCACACTGGCTGGTTTCTATCCCGAGCACCAAGAATGGCAGTTCACATACTTGGGGTTGGCTTGGTAAAGCAGTGCATCTTCCCTGTCTGAGTACACTTTTACAAAGTCATGACTGACTCAGTCATCTCTTTTCTGGGGTTAGCAACTCTGTCTCCAACGAGTCTGGAAAATGCACGAGCCTTAGACATGTTCAACAGGTGATGTCAAGATGCACTCAAATGATTTAAGGACAACCTGCCAAAGTCCTCAGAAGCTTACTGCGCCCTTGAAGTAGGTCATCCTCGGGAGCGGTTGCTTTTCATCTACCCAGCAGGTGTGTGTCATCAAATAAATATCTTAAAATGTCTTCCAGCCAGGAACAAATATCTGGCAGGAAAAAGGAAGTGCACAGGCTCACTGACTGGAGGTCTACAAGGAGAGCATGAGCCGCCTTTATTCAAATATACGAAAACTATATTTTTATTAACAGCATGGTTCCACCCCTCCCATTTATTGTTCCCTGTCCAGTCACCTGCCCTACTCCCCCCAACTAAAAGGCTTCCCAAAAGAAACTAGTCTCAGTTTTTAAACTTCATTGATAAAGGTTTTAACAAAGAGGATCCCTCGAACCTGGCACCACAAAAGCATATTCTTCCCCCCCCCCCAATAAAACTGTGATTTTAATAACAATCATCATAATAGGTAAGCAATCTTGGCTCGCTTGGCTCTCTCTCCTATCTCCTGCCCTCTTTCTTTTTCTTTCCTCTTCTTTCTTTCTTTCTTTCTTTCTCTCTTTCTTTCTTTGTTTTTTTAGTGTTTAAATTAGTCATTAGTTTTATCTTCCTTCTTTTTTGGCTCAGAGATTCAGGAGATATTAAAATTCAGTAATTTGTGATATTTCATTTTTGTAAGATGAGGAAGAACTTAAATAATATGGCACAATTTGTTCTTGAATGTTCCTGAGCCCAGTTAGCAGGTATCACTGGACCCAAATATTTAAAAAGATTATTATAAGAAAACATAAGCCTGTGGTTTAACCCTGACTTCAAAGTTACGGGAACAGCTTAAAAGAGGAAATATTTGGGCTCAAATGTGGATAAGTTTTGGTTTTAATTTTATGCACATTACTTATAACTCCCAGAGCCAAAAATAATTCTAAGAGAACCATGAACACGGTGCACATCATGTGAGATTGAAAAGGCTGGCTCGTAATTATTTCAAGATGAATTGTGTAGACCACTGCAATTTTTATTCACATGAAGGTTATCCACTAATATAATGGTGGATTTTGTGAGATCAGGGTTTTCTGAACTCACTGTGTTTTCTAGACACTCAGATACCGTTTTCCTGACTTTACCATACCTGAGCATCACCTGAGCTAGTATTTACTTAAATGTTTTCTTTAGATCAACTCTAAATTGTCCTTTTAAAGAAAAAAAAAATCACCTCATCTCAAGCAATAAGAACAGTAAAACCATGTTCTTAAATTTGCTCTTTTGGGGAAAAAACTGAGTTAAAGTAAAAGCTGCCTCTCTCAGAAGAAACATAAGTGGCTGATCTTTCCACTGATAAATATTTATTAAGCACCTACTATGTGCCAAGCCCTCTTGCCGATGCTGGGTTTATGGCAGCAAACAACACTAGGTTGCTGTTCTTGTTGGGCTTATATCCTCCGGGAGGAGATGACAATGAACAAACAGATACATAATATAATTCCCAGTAGTGACATGTGCTATGAAGAAAGAGCAGGGAAAGGGCACAGAGAGGTGACAGGGGTATTTGAGCAGAAATGCAACACAGCATGGAAAACAGTGGCCTATTCTAAACGGAGGTAAAGGTCTAGAGAGTTCATAATATTACCTGTCTCCATTTTGACTCTTATAAAACTCTGTTATGCCCCAAGACTAGGTCTGAGTGTGGTTTACCTTCCTCAGACTGCTTTTCCAGTCATAGAGACGACTGTGTCTCATAGGCTGAGAGTGTTCGCTGGGGAAGGCCCTTCTGGGACAGGCTGGCCTGGATGCAACCGGTTACAGGGGGAGATTCAGAACACCAGAACGGGACCACGGTGCTAGGAAGGGAAGAATAGAAGGAAAGAGCTGGGCACCAAAAAACCAAAGACCTGTTTGGCCATTTTGCTATTTTGCCTGTGGTCTCAGGGTAGTAATCTCCATGTGCCATAAGGAAATTATTTCATGTGCCAACCTTGGCACACATATGTGGGTTGTTCAGGCCCACGGTGGCCCATGCCCCCCAGCTAAGGTGGGAGGAGCTGGTAAATACACACCTTAAGTATTTTCTGAAAACTCTGATTCTCAAGTTATTGACTGAAAATATCAGTGATAATCTAAATGAAGCATTTGAATAGTTTATAGTTAATAGTTTAATAGAAGCTTAGTCTGACCTTTTATAAGTTTATTTATTTGAGAGAGACAGAGAGAGAGCACAAGCAGGGGAGGAGCAGACAGAGAGGGGGACAGAGGATCTGAAGCAGGCTCTGTGCTGACAGAGCCCCATGTGGGGCTCGAACTCACGAGCCACGAGACCATGACCTGAACCAAAGTCAGAAGCTTCACCGACTGAGCCACCCAGGCGCCCCCATAGTCTGATTTTTAACAGGCATTTCAGTTTGACCACATGCATTACTTATGTTCCTTGGAGGCTGACTGCATGATGAGAACCCAGCTGGTATCAGGTTTCAGACAAGGAGAGCTGAGCACTTAAAGCTGATGGACAGGAGTAGCTGCAATCATGGCTGAGACTTGATAGTTGTGTGACTTTGTGCAAGTTACTGAACTTTTCTAAGCCTCAGTTTCCTCATCTGTAAAAGAAAATAATAATGCCTCCCTTACAGATTTGCTCCGAGGGGTAAATGAAATGAAATTACATAATGATTATAGAGCACTTGCCATGTAAGTACTTTTTTTTTTTAACGTTTATTTATTTTTGAGAGAGAGAGAGAGAGAGAGAGAGCAGAGGAGGGGCAGAGAGAGAGGGAGACACAGAATCGGAAGCAGGCTCCAGGCTCTGAGCTGTCAGCACAGAGCCCGACGCGGGGCTCGAACTCATGGACTGCGAGATCATGACCTGAGCCGAAGTTGGATGCTTAACTGACTGAGTTACCCAGACTCCCCACATATAAGTGCTCTTAAAATAAATGGCAATTAGGATGACAACAGCAATCATGACAATAAGTGTTAAGAAATTTGTGGGGTGCCTGGGTGGCTCAATTGGTTGGGCGTCTGACTTCGGCTCAGGTCATATTCTCATGGTTCATGGGTTCGAGCCCTGCGTTGGGCTCTGTGCTGACAGCTCAGAGCCTGGAGCCTGCTTTCGGTTCTGTGTCTCCCTCTCTCTCTGCCCCTCCCCCACTCACACTGTGTGTGTGTGTGTGTGTGTGTGTGTGTGTGTATCTCTGTCAAGAATAAATAAACATTAAAAAAAAATTTTTTTTTACATAAATCATTTGCTAGGTACTTCTGGTTTGGAAACAGAGGAAAAGACCTGTTTTCTAGATTCCTAAGAGGCTTAAAATAACCAACAGTTTTGCAGGTGAGCACAGGTACTCTGGTGGGCTGGTGAGGGCAGCACGGTGGTCAGACAGAGACAGGAACTGGGGAGGGAGGAGTTATCCACAGGGACCATGGCCCAGCCTCCAATCTAAGAGGTTCAGAATGGGATGGGGAGTGGGGGCCATTCCAGACAGTCTCGGGTAGACGTGAAAACATGGGAAGGAGCTCTCTAGAGCTAGGACAGGGGTCCTAGATCAGAAACAGGAGACAGAAGGTCAGTGGAATGTGTCCCCTGCATCTGGTGCTGGTTTCAGAGGCCTCCTCGTGGGGCTGCAGCATTTGCTCCATTGAATTTGAAAGGTGCTCGGCTGGTCACCCTGAATTTAAAAACAACAGGAGAGCACATCCTGATGGTCTGAATCCATTAAATCTGCATACGGGCACAATGAGATGTTACGTAATCAAAAGCCCTTGAACCTGCACCGGTCTCCATTAGCAACAGAAGCAAATCAGTTCATGTTTGCGGGAGGGAGCAGTGGAAGTGAAAAGCGAATGGAAAGCCAAGGTGGGCAAGTCTGTCCTGTGTGAGATTTTCCTTAACAGGTCCTGTGTTGCACTGTGCACGGCTTCTCTGGGAAAGGAAATGCCTTTCTACTCAGTTTCACACCACCCCCTCCATCAACATATATTCTTTTTTCTTTCTTCCCCTCTGGGTTATTATATATTTAATTGGATTTGTGTCATTGACATATGCCTATGTGTTTGTGATACAATATTTTATTTAATATAGCTGGATTATATCATTCAGTCCACATATAGTTATTGAGTCCTACTGTGTATCTGGCCAAAAAATCATTAAGAAGACGAGCATTTCCAGGAGGACTTTACTTTTTGTACTCCACAGTTACGAGCTTTTGCCAAGAATACATGTCAGGCCTCCAATTTGCTTCTATACCGGTCCAGTGAGGGCAGAAATGCAAGAATAGATTTTTAGTTATGAGCCGGCCAGTCCAATATAATGTGACACTTACAACTTTCTGGCTGGTGAGGGAGGGTGATAGAGGATGACATTCAGGCTCAATGTACCTGAAGTAGGTAGAGTAGTGTATGGGGGGGGGGGGCATGAACAGAAAAGCAGACTGGGAACCAGGAGATCCAGGTTTGATTATTAATTTGGTGCCTTGTCCAAAACTGAAGGAGTAGGGAGGGGCTTAAGACTTCTACTTTGAACTTACTGGAAGGCTGGGAGGATTGAGCAAGCAAGGCTCGTAAGGGATCTCTACCTCCCCGAGACTATGTGTCGGCTGTCTTCAGCTGAAGAATGGAGAGAGGATTGATTAGGATAAAGAGGGACAAGGATTAAAATAGAGAACCACACAGAGGCAACTGGATTATAGGGTGGACTGAGATGATGCCTGCCTGGGGAGGTTTCTCTCAAGCTGTAGCGTCAGTGTGTTTGGAGAACTCATCTTCTGTTGTCGTCCCAGAGGATAGTCTATGGAGGTGCAGACGACATGGAAGGAAATGAATGACTCAACAGTCGCCACATCGTTGGCCTATTTTCCACTTTGTCCCCAACAGGATTCAAGGTGGTTCACATGAACACACACCAGTGGCATGTGGGAAGTCACCGGGCTTGGTCTTGGCCAGCTCTGGTTCCACTTCCTCACTGTATGGCTGGAGAGTGACCATGAAGCTCAGCAAGTCTGAGGACAAGGGCACAGGGCAGTGATTTACCAATAAAAAATTTGCTATGCAAATGTCAGGGGAGATTTTATTGGTAATAGCAATGCTTTCCATTTATATAGGCTAACTAAAACATGGTAAACACACACAACGAAGGAAACAAAAGCATGAAGTTTGACCTACCCTGACATGAATCCCAAACCTTAACAGTTGAAAGTTTTTCTCATAGTAAGCAAAGCCATGGTCTCGTCCTAAAAAAAACAGTACGTTTGTTAACCTGAAAATGCTCTAGATGACTCCTGGGTCTGGGCTATTCTGCACAATCTGATGATCGGGGATTTCATCAAATTAATGTCACTAGATAGGCCTTATAATTAGGATAAAATATTTGAAAAGTTTTAAAGATGAGGCTGTTCATTAACTCATTGATTTTCCTACCAATTGGGAGCTTGAATTTAAATGATACCCAAAAATATAACTAGGTGTGCTCAAAGAGAGAGCTAGTGGTGAGTTCTTAAATGGAAGGCAGGAGTTTAAAATGCTATTACTATTCAGATTCTCTGAGAACATTAAAACTGCCCATTAAATGAAAACTTAATAATTGGCCCTACTGAATTGTGACATTTTGTAACCTGTTCAGAAATGCAGAAAATTGTGGAAGAAAAATTCTTTTGAGGCAGAATTTGATTTGCAATGTAATATTATTCCAAAAGCCAAGGTCACCACGCACGTACACATAAAAGAACAACAATGCAGACTGACTACCAAAGCTGAGGAAGACTCTGGAAATCAGAGCTAAGGCATATGGCTCAAGACTTCTAGGTAAGTTATGCTACTAGTCTGGAAAAAAATCAACAGGCAACAGCACGAGCTCAGAGTTAATATCAACATGGAATTGACTCCTCTTTGGACATTGCTTAAAGACATGACAGAGATAGGTCATTTTTGTCCTTCTATAGAAACCATCACAATTTGTAAACTTACTCTGCAATGTCATTAAATAAGTACAATGTAAAGACATTAACTGGGGGGAGAATCAGTGGTTTCACATCAGAAGGTTAAAAATTCTCATGGGCCGATGATTAATGAGCACCTTCTGGGTGTAGGGAGCTGTGTCCAGTGCTTTTGAGAGTCAAATATGAGAGATACATATTCCTCGTTTTCAAGGAGTTTACCACGTAGTAGAGTGGAGGAGACAGACACTGACCTAAATAAGATACAGGCATACTAGGATCGTCAACAGGAGCCGCACAATCAAAGCAATGCGGAGACTCTCTTGTTGGAGGGATCCAGAAAATGTAGTGTCCTTTCTTGGAGGATAGAGCTGGAGACAGGACTCTGAAAGATGGGTAGGGTTTTGATGGGGGAGATGGAAGGTCACTGTCCAGGCAGGAGGACGGGCAGGAGCAAGGGAAAGGCTTGAGACATGTCTGGGGAGCAGGGAGGAGGTTGGTGTGGCTGGAATGCAGGTGAAGAGAGAGCAGGGCAGCTGGGAAGAACACTGAGGGAACACTGAGGTCGGGCCAAGGCGCCAAAGGGCCAGTTCCATCAGAAGACAGACACTGTTAGGGGCACGGAGAGCGAGGGCAGAAATCTTCATCCATAAACGATCTACGAAAATATAGGGCTCCAACTTGTTATCCCTTCACTGAAGTATCTGTTAGCAAAGCAACCAGCCGCTGACAAAAGAGGAGGCCTCCCCAAAAGGAACCAATTACTGGGAAGAAATGGTGGTTAAAGGGAATGAAGACAAAGAATAATCAGGAATTAAAAGGCGGAAGGTGAGTGAGATAAAGGAGAAAATGTGCTAGAGAGAAGGTGGTCTAATCAGGGACATGATGGAAGCAAGGAAGGGGATGAACAGGGGTCCCTCTCATCACCTCCCACCCCAGGCTAAACCCTAAGTAAACTTACTACAGGAATTTGAGGGCAAGCAAGCTGATGGTTTAGAAGCCACTGGAAATAATGGGGACTGCATGAAGTTTCTGGTTGTGGATTTCCACCCGTAAACGAATTGCTCTCTGCATTCCTATGAGAGGAACTGTAAGAAACATCCTTTTAGGAAAATAATTAACGTCAAGGGGAAATGGTCACAGCAAATGGCTAAGTGCAAAAGCCTACAAAATAGACATGTACAGCCTGATTTTGTATAAATGAAGAGTAGCATTTATTGTATTCGGCCATCAGAAACTACATCACTGAATGGCGGAAATATTTGAAAAATGCCATGTCATCAGAAACATTTATTCTTACTTGGAATATTCAGTGACTCTTTCTGTTGAAAATACTGTGTAATGCTTCCATTGGTATGTAGAACACCTCCCGTTAGAAATATCTCTAATAAGAAGAACAATTAAAACAAAGGATCTTGGGGAAGATGTGGCCGGCATGGCATTAAACATTACAGATGAGGGTTTCCACGTTTACCACTTCTAGGAAAACAGTCCCTTATGTAAGGAATACACAGGGCCATACTTGAGAAACGCAAACATCCCCAAGCTTACATTTGCTCTCGTAATCAACGCAACTTGTTTACACAGACTTGTTACTCCATTTATCTAAACATGCCCGTGTATAAACTACGCGTACTCCACGTCAGTCTCTTTCAAAATACAAATGTTTCTGGGTTATTGTGCATTTCGACAAGCCCATGCGAATACACATACCCTACATACACTCCAGACTCATTCTGTTTTGCATGTGAGATGATATATTTTATAAATCTGGCTCACACAGTGGGGGGACGGGTCCGTTTATAGGAGAGAGAAGGAAGCAGTGACTTCACGTTTAACTTCTTGAATGTTAGCAGGATAGAAGTGTCTGACAGAAAAGAAAGAAGAAACTTCTGTCCTTGGGGTGAAGAACGTTATCAACCTTCTACCTAAATAAACTTCGCCAGGAACAGGGGTGAAAAAGTTGACTACATACTTAATAAAGTGCAGCCAGGACTGCAGCTGTTAATTTTGGTTTGATTCTTTACAGCTGAACGGAGAAAAAAAACGCCTACAAGGCAACTGCGTGAGCCAAAGAGACTTTTACAATGTATAAGCAAAACTCAAATAAATAATTTTGGCAGATTCTATATTCTTTACGTTAAAATACATCATCTGCCAAATGAGGACAATGACTTTAAAATTTTCATTCATAGTAACGGGAAATCACAGGCAGGTTTCTAAAGCTTAAAATGCCAATGAAATATTTAATCGTTTCTATGTAAAATATGCATGGAAAAAAGACGGGAAGAATATGTATGAAAGTGCTAACAATGATTCGATGGACGATGAGGCTTATGGGGAGTTTTATTTCTTTCCTCTACACCTTTCTGAAGCCTCAAGATATTCAACAATAAATGTGAAATTCATATTTTAAGAATTTAAACATTACGAATAGTTCAACAAACCCACCTTTTTTCTCTTTTGGGGTGAGAAAATGATGCAAAATACGACAAAAACGAAATTCTCTGAAGCCTATTTTAAGCAACTGAGAACAAACGCCTTACAAACATGCCTGTGGACGCGAAGACAGCTTCCAGCACTTTAAAGCACTGTTGGGCTGCCGGGCTATTTCTGGGCTTGGGATCTTGACGTGGTGTGACAGGTAGGGGTGAGGTTAGGCCATCCCGAAAATACAGGAAAGATGGGGAAGTCGCGGACTCGATGGCAGAAGTCCAGGTTTCCTCAGTGCGTATCGGCTGTGGATTAGAGGGCGAATGGCCACATATGCCGTTCGCGGGCAGGTGCTCTATAGGAAATGTAGGGAGAGAGCTTCTCACCCCAATCTTTTCCTGAGGACCAATCTGGGTGGGGGTAATAGGGCTGTCTCTCCCTTACTTAATTGAGAGATTGTTTCCTTTCCATTTCGTCTGCATGGTGAAATGTTGCAAGTAGGGAGACCAAAGTAGGGAAGACTGACTAAGGAAGAGCTCTCCACCATCTGAAACAGGCATTGACGCCATAGGCACAAAGTTATTTAATTAGCACGCATTGATTAATTTAACCTCGTGTAACCACTGTCTCCTGCTACTGCTAATTTTGTTTTTGAAGTCCAATGAAATAAAGTAGCTGAAGAGTAATTAAATGTGTCCAGTCCCTTCATCCGTATGGCTATAGTGACTGGGTAGCCCTCCACTGTGGGGGTTTTCTGAGAAGATGTTGGAAGGGCTTTGAAACAACTCAAAGCCGTGTTCTCAGGAGGTGGTGACTTCACATTAAAAATCCTAATTTAAATGGGCCTGTCAGCAGCACTTCCCTGATTATTTTCAAATATTGGCTAAAAAAAGTGACGGTGTTCCATCTAAAAGCTTGCTTTGGAAAGAAATGCTGGGCTATATTTGTTACGACCTGTCCAGCACGAAAGGGAGCAGGCAGAACACTGAGGCACGTATGCAGGTTAGCAGTAGTTTGAAACTTTTTAAGAGATGCAAACGTGCCAAAAAATGAGAGCACTTTTTTTTAAACCAACTACAGACATACATACTCAACAGATGACCAGAGTAATGTGGAGCTGCTCCAGATGAAGTCCTGCCTGCTTCGTCACTTCTTCCTCCTTGGCCAGCTTTAGGTGGGCGGGCCAAATTTTAGGGCTCCTTGAAACACAGTTTGAGAACCACCGTTCCACAGCATCCCTGGGAGGAGGGGTGCGTGGTAACTGCACACTGGCTCCTTCCATACAGATCCGGATCCCTTTTGGCAGCCGTCTCTGAACGCAAAGGCTGGAAAGCTAAGAACTAAACTAATGTTTTGGAGATTCTCTTGCAACCAGGTTCCAGATGTGGCCCAGGTTTTGTGAGGCAGATGTTGGTGCAGAATTTAGAAAGCGGATGTGAGCAATATGACGCAGCTGCATGAGAGGAGGCGGGTACCTCTGGTGAGTGAGAGAGAGAGAAAGAGAGAGAGGGAGAGAGTATGCACATGCGCGAACGCGCACAGGAGAGGGGATTGCATCTGGTGTCTGGGGGACAGCTTTGGCAGAGACTGTGGAGTACAGTTCCTGCATCAAAGATGCCATGTGGTCCATGACTGTAGCGGTGAGCAATCCTGGGCAGTGGGGTTGAACTCTTTGGCTACTGCCACGTAGCATCCAAACTAGCTTCATCGGTTTTCCCAAGGAGTCTATATGCTACTCTAGCAAATCTCTTCCTGCTTAAATTAGCTAGAGGATTCGGTCCTGCCAAATCTAAGAATCTTAACCAACACAGCATCTAAAAACAGACCCCAATCACCTCACTGTCTCATATGAGGTATCCCCAGCGTCACCCCATGTTTGTATACCTGCTGAACCCAACACTGTTTTTATCATGTAGATACCGAACAAATGTTAGTTAAATCACATCGCTATAGCCATAGTATTATGCTGGACTAATTGTAACATCATTCAGCTACTTATCAGACAGTAAGACGAAGTCTAAATAATATAGGTAAGAAACACCTCAGTAATCAAGGGGTTGAACCACTGTAATTTTTAACTTTGTTTACTTATCTGGGTAAAAAAAAGCAAAGCATTAAAAACAACAGTCTTGATTTCTCGTCATTCAGAGGGGAAGACAGAAACAAGCCAAAAGCAATCTTTTAAGATATAATAGAAAAAACAAGAATATAAAATTATTATGGTAATTAGCAACAAACCTCAATTTGATCACTATAGAATGACATGCTTAGATCTGCATGTCTTATTGAAAAATAAGAAAAAAGAGGGGCGCCTGGGTGGCTCAGTCAGTTGAGTGTCTGACTTTGGCTCAGGTTATGATCTCCTGGTTGGTGAGTTTGAGCCCTGTGTGCGTTCACTGCTGTCCGTTCAGAACCCGCATTGGATCGTCTGTCCCCCTCTCTCTCTGCCTCCCCTCCCCTCAAAAATAAACGTTAAAAAAAAGAAGAAAAAATGGGCCCTTTATCTTTAAAAAATATATTGTCAGCATTGTGTCACACACACACACACACACACACACACAATCTAAGTATTATTATTATCTAAGTATTATCTAAGTATTTGATTACTGACAGCACGACCAGTTTTCTTCATTTAGAAAAGACTACCTGAAAGGACTTCTTTTTCCCTCGGTTCATACACAACCTTTATTTCATTTTCTATAAGTGGTTAGACAAAGGGTCAAATGATAACTTTAAATATTTAAGCTGGTCAATGACAGTCAAGCAGTCAGATATTTCTCTAGTTTATTGTTAAATATGGATTGCCTTAGAGGTAACCTCGGGTACACTGCAAGGCTTCCTAATGAGTTATTAGTTATGAAACTATGAAGTAATTCTGAATTTTAAATAAGACCGAAGAATAGACTGGGGTACAACAAATTAAAGGCACCATAATTATGCAATATCATGAGATGTATTAGATAGTCACACTATGCATATATCAAAAAATACATTAATAAACTGAACATATTAATAAAAAGCTAAGTCTGGCCCTTCAAGACCTCAACACTAATTGGAAAGAATTTTGACAGAACATCTTGAATAACTTTCATTATCAATCTTGGCAAGGTATTTTTCAGCTACCTAAATAATGATTATTTCTACACTCCACAGTGCATCTATTAAAACCTAAGATCTGAAAAATATCATTAGTGAGGATGAGTGAAGTAGCAAATGTTCAAATGCCACAACCTGAATCTGAATTTATTAGTGTGATGTAAATGATATGTAAGTGTTTCATTTCATTTTCCTGTATTTTACTTTTACAGTGTCCACGTAAAGTATATCGCACATTTGCAATTACACAGCGGATGTTAATGACATATCATGCACTATTTTGCAAATTTTGGCAATATTTTTAAGATCATGCATTCTATCACTTAAAAACTTTTTTTAATGTTTATTTTATTTTTGAGGGAGAGAAAGAGAGAAACAGAGTGCAAGCGGGGAAGGTGCAGAGAAAGAGGGAGACACAGAATCCGAAGCAGGTTCCAGGCTCCGAGCTGTCAGCACAGAGCCTGACACGGGGCTCAAACTCACAGACCGCGAGATCATGACCTGAGCCGAAGTCGAATGCTCAACCGACTGAGACACCCAGGTGCCCCACATTCTGAGCACTTTAAAAAGCCTCCCAAAGTGTGATTTAATGGATTTAATTCTTAAAGAAAACATTTTGTAGCAAGGAGGATTAACCTCACAATGAAAGCAAACATATTAGTAGCAGATATTGGTGAAAAGTTATAAAAGGTAAATTTTACCTATGAGAGCTTACTCCTGTAACCAAAATACAGATTTATCCATTTTTTCTTTGTTGTTGGAAACAAAGTTATTACTAAAACAAAAACAATATCAGATCACTATTTAGTTTAAAATAAAAAAAGTCTAGGGGCTCCTGGGTGGCTCAGTCAGTTGAGCATTCGACTTTGGCTCAGGACATGATCTCGCAGTCCATAGGTTCGAGCCCCGCATTGGGCTCTGTGCTGACAGCTCAGAGCCTGAAGCCTGCTTGGATTTTGTGTCTCCTCCTCCTCTCTTTCTGCCCCTCCCCTGCTCACGCTCTGTCTCTTTCTCTCTCAAAATAAATAAACATTAAAAAAAGAAAAAAAGAAAAAAAGGGTCTAGCCCAAAAGGGAGTCTAATTACTTAATACCAGAGTACAAAGCACCTATTCTAGGAATACGGTTTATTAAAGTTAAAGAAAAAAATGGCAGCTGTGTGACACATTAATAATGCCTCTACCTACTCTTTTTTTTTTTTTAATGTTTATTTATTTTTGACAGAGAGAGAAACATAGCATGAGTCGGGGAGAGGCAGAGAGAGAGAGAGAGGGAGACACAGAATCTGAAGCAGGCTCTAGGCTCCGAGCTGTCACCACAGAGCCTGACGCGGGTTCGAACTCACGGACTACGAGACCATGATCTGAGCCGAAGTCAGACACTCAACCGACTGAGGCACCCAGGCGCCCCAACCTCTAACTACTCTTGTTTTTCGTATTAGATTTGGTTCCACTAAAGATTCTCCCCTTGAGGTGAAATGTCTCCTATGTGTATCTTGTTCATAGATGGCCATAGGCACCCTGTGTATTCAAGGATATTATTTTGTGAATACCTAGGCTTTAAGTTTCACTAAAATGGGAGGCTTGCTCAATAAATACTTGCTCCAGGTCACGAAGTCAGATATTAGAAAAGAAGGAAGAGATTGCTGCCCGAGTTGACTGCTGCACCCCACCTCCCAATTCCCCTAGACAGGGAGGTCTTTGCTTCCTGGTTCTTTTAGTTGGGGTCTTGACTCATGGACTTCTTATGCTCGCTTTTCCCTTTCTCACTGGAATGAAAACACTCATACAGCCTATGCATGATGCACGATCACGCTGCAACAGTACAAATGAAGTTTATGAATGATGTCCTTCGCTTTACTGCTCCTTTCTCTCACACGGTGAGATCCGTAACTTACTAGCTATAGGACTTCCAAAGCTGAGTGATTTGTAATGTAATACTTCTTGAATCTCCAGAGCAATTTCAGCATTAGTTACAAATAAAAGTTGGCTCTCCGCATCTCTTAACCTTGGGAACATGAACCTTTAAGACTTGGAGATCAAATACCAACATTCCCCTAGGACTGCTGTGCACATCTGCATTTCTGGACATAGGACTTTTTTTTGTTCCCAATCAAGTATAATCTCACTTCATAACTTCTAACTTTTGGCTCGGTGCTACCTAGATTTCCAGGCAAGCGAAGAAATGAAGGCTGAGGATTTTGTGCTTAGAGGTTTGGAAATCTGGCAAATGCTACATTAAAATGCAAGTATTTGATCTTGAACTTCAACATAGTGAAATGCAGTTAAAATACAAAGTAACCAAAGGGAGGCTTTATATATTCCAAATCTGCACCTGTATTCGGACGTTGCCAGGTATTTGTACTAACAATTCTGTGTCCCGGGCAAAATGGAATGGAGAGCCTCCCAAATTGTCCTCTGGGATCTTCCAGCCATTCGAAGTAATCACTAATTCCTGCTTACATGTTCAAGCCAGGCATCCAAGGGCTGCTATTCCTGGCTGATTCTGTTGTGTGTTTAAATGTTTAAATGGTCCGATTGCATCTGGGTCCAAACTAATTTAACATGGAAAGTTAGTTCAAGGATTCCAGTCACCTTTAAGTTATCTTTAAAGCCAGCTATGAAGATTGCTTCAGTTATTAATGTACAATAATAAAAAAGCACCCTTCTGATTCACCAGACTCAAGGGTTTGGAAGGTTTCCTTAATATTGACCTTTAGGATCCAATCAGTGAGGTAAGAATTTATTTTCAAATAATTGAATTTAGCATCCATTTGCACTCTTTGGGACCTGAAAGTCACAGAATTTAACTGATTCTTATATTCAGATAATCGTGAGCACAGGCTACCTGTAAAATGAAATTCCCACGAAGATTTAGGCAGGCAGCACATTTTATAGTCCTGAATGCCATTAAGGTAGTGGTATAGACTAACTGGATTTATTCTACAAATGCTCTCCAACAACATCAGTAGCTTCAGTAAGTGGAAGCTATCTTTCATTTGTCAGTATATTTCCACTTCTGCAAGCTCTTTGATGGGAAGGGCTCTTTCTGGTACTTCTCTGTGTATCATATAGAACTCAGCCTTGTAACATGGTGGGAAAACACACTGCCTTAGATGCCAGGAGAGCAGCATTCGGCATCCAACCTCCCTACTTATTAACTGTGAGATTTCTGGTGGGGTTATTATGATACATGGGTCTTAGTTTGCCTACATGTAAAGTGGGGACAGTGCTCTGACAGCAACCTAAAAAGTATGGATTAAACACATTTTGTAAACTGTAGTATTGTGTTTAAATTTAGGTTTCTGTCCCTATTTTATTCTACTCGAATTAAGAGCTACTAGTTTCGAGCACTTACTATGGACGAGACACTGTGTACATGATATATAAGGGTTGTGCCACTAAATCTTTACGACAATTCAATAAGGTATGTTCCATCATGACTCCCCTTTGACAGATGAGGAAACCTAAGTTTGACTCAATCCCGAGCAGTCTGGCTCCAAAATCACCACTCTAAACTGCTGTCACAGAGTGAGTCCTCGGCTTTTAGGAAAAAGATCTCACCTTTATGAATCTACCAATGGAAGGTTTAGGTGGTCAGAGTGAAGAGGAGACAGTCACCTCATCTAGGGTGACCCCAGATGTCACAAGGTAAAAGAAGACAGAGGATCTGAACCATCAGACTCGTGGCCAGAGGTTTTCCATTTATGTTCAGATTTCTGCAACACAAATATCTCATTCTGCTATGCATATTTTCAACTGTACTAAAATCACCAACTGAGGCTTAAGGGGGGGGGGGAATCACCTCAATTCTACATCCAGCCGTGAGTAGAACGCTGGAGCTTGGGAGTCTGGGAAAATACAAGTGGACTGGCCAGGGTGGAAAACAATACTTTGTGACATGATACATCCGTTGCTGAAACAGGTGACAAGCCACCCCCTCAGGGGGTATGGTAGACACAAACGACCATGGTGGGGGTCACCTCTGTGAGGATTCCCTTCTCCAGACGGACTGAAGAAAAACCCAAGAGTGGAGGTCACCTGGCAGAAAGAGCGGTTGCTTTCCCAGGTACCAGGCTTTGGCTGGCTACCAACCAATGAATGCACTGCTAGAGAATGAGACCCAAGACAATACTCTGCCTGTGCTCAACAAGGAGTGCACAAAGGGTGTCAAAGCGTGTGTTTAAGCATATGTGAACAGAGAACATAAAGATGTGTGAGAGGGGTGTTAAAACATCAGTTCAAACATGTGTTTAACCATGTGTGAGCAAAAGGGTGTTAAGCCATGTGGTAAAGCAAGTGTTAGAGCATATTCTATTACAAATGTTTCTCATTTGGGAGCTTAAATTATTTTCTGCCTAATCCAGGGTTGCTAGGCAATAGTTCTGTGTTGTCCTAACTTAACACAATAAGTTATTAAACTGAAAAAAAAAAATTGAAGTTAGGTTTCTTTTTTCCTGTCTCGGTTTCATCACGAAGAATTTACATCTATAGTTTTCAATAAACACAGAGGTAGTGTTGTGCTAGTGTAAGCAAAAACCGGGGTAATGCTCCAGGTGCAAGAAGGCAACAGCCAGAGACTAGGGAAGACCACGCTCAGTGTCGTGAGACAAATCCACAGTGTTTGGAGGCTACGGTGGCATATCACACTAAAGTTTGATACGCTGCATGGTTCACCGGCTTGGGGCGACTGTCTCATCTGGGGAAACTTAACTGCAGCTAGGACTCTTTTTGTTCTCATCTTTGAAGACATAAAATGCTGCGCCAGAGAGCGAGGGTTTTGACGGTGCTTATTGGCGGTAAAATGTGATAGAGTCAGACTTTAAGGTTTGTCTGACATTATTTGCTAAATATATTAGCTTCTGAATCTACAATGGTGCTGGGGTCTTCCGTTCCGAAGCAAATGAATCCTCTTATTTTAAGTGTGAATACAGAATCCTGGACATGACTTTAAAAAGAATGGAAGTAGACTAAAAGCAGAATGTGCTATTGATGCCTTCCTGCAGGGTAAAGAAAGAGACCTTAAAACAAGGGTACGTAGGGATGCCTGGGTGGCTCAGTCGGTTCAGCGTCGGACTTCGGCTCAGGTCATGATCTCACGGTTTGTGAGTTCGAGCCTCGTGTCGGGCTCTGTGTTGCCAATGCAGAGCCCGCTTCGAATCCTCTGTCTCCTCTTTCTGCCCGTCCCTTGCTCTTTCTCATTCTCTCTCTCAGAAATAAAGAAACATTAAAAAAAAAAAAACAAAAAAAAACAACCCAAGTGTACATATACTAACAGATTAAAAAAAAAATTCAGGTAGCTACCTTATTTCTTATCGTGAGACAAAGCTGTAAACAAAATAAGCCAGTAAACCTATTTAAGCCCACTCATTTCTCTGCTGGGAGAGGTTATTTCATCAAATATTCTTTTTTAAAATCCCAAGAAACAGAAGAAAAGCGAAAGATCGGCAAGTTTGTGCTTAAATTCCATTTCCTATACAGTAAATTAATATGGCCCTTTCTGCTTCACTGGAATGATTTGTGTATAAATGCTATTTGATTATACCTAGGAAAATACTTTTGATCATTCTGAATAAAGAACAATCGATACAACCATTAAAATCAAAATATTGCCTTCCCAATCACCTTTTGCCTCAAGACCGTGGAATGTTTCGTTGAAACAAAAACTGGCAAGAGAGAAACAAACAATTAAAGCTAGTGTCTTCTGTCGGCCACCCTTGCAGCAAAGGTCAGAGGATTTTTGACTACTTCTCTCTGCCTGTTTGCTTGTGTCACTTAATGATTTGTTCATGCAGTTCGGTACATACTCAAGAAAATGCAATTCCTCAGCAGGATAAAGCATAGTTTCTGGGTGTTGTGACCTGACTCTTTGCTTAAACAAGTTCCAGAGCGTACATTGACAAAGCGGGTGATTATTTTTTCTTCTTGGAGACGCGGCTCAAATAAAGAAAACTAAGAAAACAGAATCCCGCCAAGGAAATACTAGAGGAAAGTTGTGCAGAGGCTTTCCTAATTTATGTTTGGTCATTTTACTGTTGACCAAAACAAATACACTGATGAGCCAATTCATTTTCGCAATCCCACGTTTCTTCATTAGTAAGGCATTTCACTTTTAATAGTGCCAAACGAATATAGAATGCAGACCATTTATTTTCTGTCAATACGAAATACACTCTGGTAGCACTGAGGACAGTCTCCGAATGCACGTAAGTCAGGCTCAGCAATAACGTCTGGGCTGCAAAAATGAAGAAACATCTGTAGATCTCACAAGCTGAAGGAAGAAACTATAAAGGAGTACGCTCTGAGGTCCTCAGAA
This sequence comes from Prionailurus bengalensis, assembly GCF_016509475.1. NCBI lineage: Eukaryota > Metazoa > Chordata > Mammalia > Carnivora > Felidae > Prionailurus > Prionailurus bengalensis. Next base: position 69,421,644 of record NC_057351.1, on the reverse strand, counting down.
CCAGCTGAAATTGTTAGTCGGGGCTAGTTAACCGAAGGTTCCCCATTTTCAGTCAAACAAGCATGCAAACACACCCCACTTTGTAGAAAACAGAACAAGACAAACAGCCCTGATGGAGATACAGACCTTGAGATAATACTTCTGAATTTCTCTGGAGGTGCCGATTTGAATACATATAATCATTCTCCTTAATTACATTTTTCTCTAGACATGGAATACTCCATAAGCAAAACACACTGGGGGCAAGTAGGGGCAAGAGGCTCTTTCTGTAAAAACTCTTCCCTAGAGTACTCTGCACAGGGTTAGGTAGCCTAATGTGGTACATAGTAAGTCTTGCATAACAATTTGCACTTTTAATCAAACTTTTCAGAAGGCAGCAAAAAGAATCAGAAAAATAATTTTAGCCTCTTCTGCTTTCTATTTGAAGTGACCATCATTAACCTCAGTGGACAGGTCACATGTGGAGGGAAAGAGCTCTTGAAGGAGTGAGTTTTCCCAGCTTTACAACCATGGGCATTTTGCTCTCGGGCTGTCAGGTGAAGGAAAGTGCTGGCCACGGCATCCTGAACATCCTCTCTGCCTACTCTGAGCTCTGTGACTTTCCTGGAATCAGCCTGCCAGAGATCCTAAACAGGATAGGAAGGAACTCTATCGTAAACTGGAGCCATATTTGCAAGTGTGTATTTAAAGTAAGCTAGAGAACTTTCATAATGTCCCAAATCGAGACTGGGCAATTGCCTCTTGAGGTTGGCACCACTTCCCTTTTTATGAACAAAACAACCTCAGCAATTATGGGAAAAAAGGCAAAACCAATGCAAATAAACCGACAAGCTCGTTTATCTTTTTCACCTTAAACACTAAAAAAAATATAGGTTTTCTTAAAGGCTTAAGAAAATTAAATGTTTTGTATGTTCAAAACTTATCCCCCTTTCTTCTACTTAATGTTTCTTACAAATGCTTATAGAATCACTCCCACATTAGAAATCTTGAACTCTTAAAATACTTTATGTAATTCAACGCAAATGCTTCAATCTGAAATGACAGCAGTAAATACCAGGTAGAAAAGTTCAAGGTAGGTACTGTTTAAGATAGATATTTCTCTAAATTCCAAGTTTTCATTTTTTGGAAACTAATGGAAAGACAGACCTCAAAAAAATTTCACGTGTTACACTTCCTATGTAACTTCAAGACAACTCAGTGAGCAGAAGCTGAATTTGTAACTTTTAGTCAACTGATTTCCTTTGCAACATTTGCTTTCTGAGACCAACTCAGACTAAGATTATTTTTTAAACACTGAAGCATCCAGCTTTCTTTCAAACAGCATTAGCAGTAAAAATTTACCGCCCCCCCCCCCCCAAATGAGACTCACTCTGCCATCCACAGGCATGCTTCCAGACGTGAGAGAGTTTTAAATGTGTTTTCTTCCAGATCTTTACTAAAATGCAAGGAGTTAAGTTGGCAAGGTTTATATAAACCAAAGTCGTAACTCACTTGTTCTTTTGGGATAGCTTGTTCGTTCATTCATTCATTCATTCATTCACCCACTCTTTCATTCAATCAGATATTTCCTGAGTGTCCATTCTGTCCCAGGAACCAGCAGGGCAAAGGGGGTATAAAGTAGAATAACTTTTGATCCTGGCCCTTGAGCAGCAAAGGGCTGTGGGTGCCACAGAATAAAGCAAGCAAGTATGACACTGAGCTATGAGGTGGCGCTAGGGGTGGGAGGGGAGAGTTGACATGAAAATAGACCCGGTGTTTTAGGTCTGTGATCAGGAATCCTTAGTTGGCAGCAGGACAGAGACTGGACAGACAGCACATGTGATCTCAGCGAGACTGTGCAGATGTCCAGCACCCATGGGCCAGAGTACCTCCTGTGTCTCCCAGGGTGGCGCTCAGGGACTTGGAGATCCCTTTTTGTACCTCCTCTGGGAAGCTGAGATGATAATTTGATCACTGCTTAAAAAATAAAGAAAGAAAAAAGAAAAGAAAGGAAAAAGAAGAGGAAAACCCTCTTAACGTTCTTTAGCTATTCCCTTGTATTGGTGCCTTGAGCCCGTGTCAGGTAAGTTTTTATTAAAAAACAAACAAACAAACAAAACATCTATAATTTTAAACCACTTAACATTAAAATTGCCTACAGTTTTAAATTCTTTTCAGCTTTAGGGAAACTGAATGGATGATGCTCCTGTCCCTTAAAAGGAAAAAAAAAAAAAGGTTTCAGGAGGGCAGGAAGACAGGTGTCACTTCACTTATACGTGTTTTGCGACTTCTTACGTTCTGGTCCCATGTTTGAGCCCTGAAGTTAGCAGAGGTTGGGAATCAAAGTGAGAGAAAACAGAAAATATTTCTATTTGCTAATGGTATTTCGCTAGTGATAGGGAGAGAAACATTTCTTCATCAAACATTTATTGAGTGCGTATTATGCACCAGGCACCAGGCTTACTGACGTGGTGACACAGAGATGAAAGCCAGTCCTCTCCCCAGGGACACACGGTCAAGTGGAGGGGATGGGCGGGGACTGACGAGTGAAACACAGCAAGGGTCTCACGGCACTATGTGCAGACCGCTGGAGACTCAAGAAGCTCATTTTAGGCAGGACAGAGACGATTACCTTTTATTTTAAATATTCATAAGCACTTGACAATTTATTTGGGATAGTTATAGCACTTAATAGGTAAAACAACACATAACTGGGACATTCGAATCATGATCACATGGATAATTCTCTGTGAAATGAAGCGAGAGGTATTTAAGCAAGAGTGTGCCAATTTGAAGAGAAAGAGTGGTACAGGTGTTAGGCAGGTGGAGCCAGGACCAAAAGTGTGATGGTATTACTCAAACCCCTGAAGTTTGGGAAATAAGGCAGATCGGTGTGGCTAAGTCAAAAAGGATGCCGTTTTCCAAGGGTTGGACTCCTTTTTGTATGTTCCCTGGCTCAAAATAAGATGCCATGAAAGAGGCACAGATTTCTAGGAGAGCCTGGGGAAGGGAAGGGCACTAACATGGGCTGGGGGATTCAGAGGGGTTTCCAGAAAGAGGAGACCAAGGATGAGAAGTTATGCTGAAAACAGTATTAGGACCCTGGTATGTAGAATGCTGGGATCCTAGGTTTGGATGGAACCTCAGGCATCATCTGTTACATTATCTGTAATTAACTATAAAATACTTCTGTACAGATAGTGTGACAGATATGTGTATATTAGTTAGTCTTAATCCATGCCCTTGGGTAGTGAGTTTATAATTGAAGGGGCCTAATGGGAATACACACTTCAGGGTGTTGAGTTCACATTTAAAAGACTAACGAAAAGCCATATTCCAGAGGCAGCTACTACAAGTGTGGCCGCTCTCTTTATCTTATTAATTAGTTACTCTTAATTAGCATAACAAATAATTATTAATGAGGGCATTAGAAATGGCACTGAAGCTCTGTGCACTGGCTAGAGGTATTGTCCTTGGCACTCCCACAGGGTGCAGGGAAAGGGCATCGGAATCTAGTGACCCTGGAATGGTGTCTTCCACTCAGGATTCTCAGTGCTCTATCCATCACTCAGAGGAGTCTCTCACCTGACTCTGACTAGAAGGTTAGCCTAGTCCTTTGCTAGAATATTCTCACATCTGCCTCTAGTGATCCTTTCAGGCAAACTGCTGTTCACGCCCTCTCCCATCAGGACAGAGGACAGGGACTCATTTCATCCAGAGGACAAGATGGATGGCTGTTTGTGCTCCTGTTTGTGAAAACGGTTTCTAGATGTGGCAGATTTCAGTCTGGGGTTTGCTTTCATCTTGACATATTACTTGGGAAGCAGGCATAGCCTTCAACCACCTCCAACTCATCTGTCTCCAACTGTAGCCAATGTCGACCATGAAAAACCTAGTAATCATGAAAGACCAAATTTGCTAGAGTCAGATCTAAGCTAAACTTGCTCTCTCAGAGAGGTTAAGGGATTTGCTCAAGGACACATGGCTAGTTAGTCATAAAACTAAGCTTAGCATGTGGGGCTCTTTGTTACCATCTTCCCGGTCAACCAATGGTTGTTGGCCAGGGATGCTCATCCCAATCATCTGCAGAACTTGTAAACCACGCACATGTTCAGGTCCAGCCCAGGAGAATGTGATTCTGTAGAAGATCTGGGAGTAGGGGCACAAGTTCTATGTTTTCTAAACACCTGTGCAGGTTACATTCTGATGTACACACAAACATACATATAAGTGAGAATCACTGGACTATCCCATGATACTGATAAATGCAAAATGTGTAATGTCTATTGCACAATTTCTATGGACCCGGCCCTGTGCCAGGTGCTTAGCATGCTCTATGTTAATTTTAAGTAATCTCTACACCCAACATGGGGCTCGAACTCATGACCCTGAGATCAGGAGTCGATGCTCTACTGACTTAGCCAGCCAGGCGTCTCTCTATTATTTTATTTTTATAACAAATCACTGAATAAGATATCCTTAGCACTTTACAGATGTAGAAATTCATGGTGTAAAAGTTAAGTAAACTGTCCAAAGTGACAGCTTATAAGTGGCGAGACACAGATTCCAACCCAGATTTGCCTTTCTCCACCAATCTGCTCTTAACCATGATGCCCTGTTACACATCATGGGACATAATATTGCTGGGAAAATATCTAATGCAGGGGTGAAGAAGGACAGCATAAATGAGCAAAATGGGCCAAACAGAAACTGGGGTGAACCAGAGACCACCTGTCCTTCTAAGGGGCTCTGCGTTTTGCTTGATGGCTATTCTGAATGTTTTAAGAGTAACTATACAGAGCAACTGGAAGTCTCATACGTTGCTATGGGGATGCAAAATGGGTCAGCCACTTTGGAAAGGGTTTGGAAAGGGTTCTTATAAAATTAAACATATACTCACCATATGACCCAGCAATCCTACCCATAGGTATTTACCCAAGAGAAATAAAAACCTCTGCCCACAAGAAGATATGTACACAAACGTTCATAGTGCCATATTTATATGTGTTCCAACCTGGGAGCAGCTTACGCCTTCATAAACTGGTGAGTGGATAGATAAATTATGGTGAATCCCTACTGTGGTATAAACTCGGCAATTAAAAGAAATGAAATACTAACACACACAATGAGAGATGAATTTCAAAAGCTCTATGCTAGGTGGAAGAAGTTATACACAAAAGACAAAATACTGCCTAATTCCATTTACATAAAATTCTAGAGAACGCCAAACTTTAGTGTCAGAAAGCAGATCAGTGGCTGCCTGTGATGGGTGAGAGAGAGGGGAACTGAGAGCTAAGGGCCCGGAAGGAACTTTCTAGAGGAAGAGCACTGCTGTGTCCTGATGTGTTGTGTGGGTTACACAACTGCATACCATGACCTGAACTCCTCAAATTCTATACTTAAAAGGTGTGATTTCTACTGTATGTAAGTAATACCTAATACCTCAATTTAAAAAACAAAACTGCCAACCAAAAAAAAAAAAAAAAAAAAAAAAAGCAAAGGAAAAAACTTCTGCACGTCACTTATGGCCCGTAGCTCGCGGTTTTCAACCTCTGGTCTCAGTAGAGAGATTCCGTTTTAGATTCCTGAGGAAACACAACAGATGACAAGAAGTCATCCATCATCCTCCCCAAGGCTGGGCTCAGGAAAAATGGTGAAGCTTGTGTTCATCCCCTTCCTCCATTTCTCCTCCTCCATCAGGTGCAAAACGCTTCCATGCTGCCCCCTGGCTGTTCAGCACCTCCTACCACGGCACCCAGCTCCCATCTCCTTCTGGGCACCTCTAAAACCACGCTGCCTTTCAGCCCTTCAGCCCTCCTCCCAACCTTTTGACTCAAAGACTGTTCCTCAGTGCTCTGTGCAAGGCAGAGACAAAACCTGGCTAACACATCACCAAGTAGGTGCCACGATCAACACTGATTAATTCACCACGTAGGTATGAGCATTTGACAAAGACGATGCATGGAACCCTAAGCTGAATGTTCTTTCCTTTTAGATAGTTACAGAATGCTTTGGGAAAAGGAGGCTATTTCTGGAACCCTCCACAGTCATCTCTACCACAGAGTGGCCAGCCTGTTTGTTTATACATATGCTTTGTCACAATATTATCATGAAACACCTTTAAGTGAATATACGCAAGAGGTCTGTGTGGATAGTATAGAAGTTATATGCGATGATCATACACAATTATCAAACTCATAGTGCTCTTGAATATCAGACTGAGGAACTCTAAGACACAGTAGAGTGAGCCCTTCTGTTTTCTGAAAAACTAGTGAATGCCAACCCTATGCGGCTGGGCTTTCCTGAACCTCTGTGAATGTCCTAATAACTTGATTAAAAACGAGAAGGATGGGGCGCCTGGGTGGCTCAGTCGGTTAAGCGGCCGACTTCGGCTCAGGTCATGATCTCATGGTCCGTGAGTTCGAGCCCCGCGTCGGGCTCTGTGCTGACAGCTCAGAGCCTGGAGCCCATTTCAGATTCTGTGTCTCCCTCTCTCTCTGACCCTCCCCTGCTCATGCTCTGTCTCTCTCTGTCTCAAAAATAAATAGATGTTAAAAAATTTTTTTTTTTAAAAAAACAAGGTGACAATAATATCCGATTAACTACAGTAACACAAGCTATCATGTTAAGTTAAAAAGAAAAAAGGCAGAGGAACTTAAAATTTGTATTAATGCCACATAAAGGAAAATGTTAACATATGAATAAATACTAAAACAAAAAAAGGAAGAAAAGATCATTGTGGGTGTATTGGGTTATTAGTGATTTTTCTCCCTTTTCTTTTTAAAAATGTTGCTTTCTTTTGGGGCGCCTGGGCGGCTCAGGTGGTTAAGCGTCCAACTCTTAATCTTGGCTCAGGTCATGATCTCTTGGTCATGAGACAGAACCCCACATTCAGCTCTGCGCAGACAGCATGGAACCTGCTTAAGATTCTCTCTCCCTCTCTCTGTCCCTCCCCTGATTGTGTGACGCTCGTGCACACATGCACGTTTTCTCTCTCTCTCTCTCTCTCTGTCAAAATAAATAAATAAACTTAAAAAATATTGTTTTCTTTTGCTTTGATAATACTATCTGTGTAATAAACCCACATCAGAAGAAGAAAAAGAAATCACCCAGACTGGATCACAGCCAGCACGGTGTGCTGACCTGTCACCCGTGAACTAATGTCTGTGTTGACTGTTCACACTTCTTTCTCCTTATAAATTTGAAGGCCGAGGGATTTTGGTAGTAGAAACATACCAGTCACATGCAAGTATTTTATCCACCCTTTAGTCATGCTGATGAGGACAGCCACTTCTTTCGAGGCTGTCCGCTAAGGATCCCCATTTGCAAGTGGAAATAATAAAATCCAGAGAACTGATTAATAAAGCAGCTGTGTACCTAGAAAGAACCCCAGCTCCGGAGATGACTTTGACTTGGAAAGTTTTTTTCAATGATGTCTTGACAAGACACGTGGTTAATACCTTTTCCCCCCAAGCAAAAACTGGATTAAAAATTTCAAGTCCTATTAAAGCAAAATTGTTGCTTTAAAAGCAAATAAGCAAGCGGACAAACAAACAAAAAAAAAAGGTAGTATCATGGCCAGGCCAGTTGCAGTCAATGTTGTTAAGTTTGATTTCAGCCCTTCCAGACTCTGACATGTGACCTCCTAAGATCCTCCAGGATCTGCCTCTGCTCTGCTCCTGTACTGACCTACTTCTAGGGAAGAATCTGATTATGTTGCATGCAGAGCTGAGAAAACAGGTTACAGTGGTGCCCACACAGCCTCTAAAGAGACAACCAAGTCTAATGATTAAGAGAACATGCTCCGTAGGGAGGATTTGGGGGCACTGGCTCTGGATGGCATTTTTGATGGCATGGGACTCCTAAAGAAAAAGCCTACCTTTTGGTGGAGGTCTATTCTGCCTACACACATAGCCACCTGTACTTGTAACACCTTTCCAAATCCTTAGGAAAACATGGGAAGTAGGTATGTTCAGGAGGAAATAACCCATGAGACAAAACTTATTAATGGGCTACATGACAACTAGGGAAGAATGTGGTCTTTTCAGAAGGTTCATTCTGCCTAGAGCACATAGTAGGTGTTCAATAAGGAATAATGATGGTGAAAAAGGTGCACCGTAGGTTTTCAGGCCATTGTGATTTTTCCAAGCTTTTATCTCCTCAGTGGAGGGGAGGGTAAAAATGGGAAGCAGATGACAGTTGGGCACAACTGTGAACATGTTGTGAGATGACCCACATTCTACTGTTGAAAGGGGAACATCAGAAAATGAAAGGCAAAAGTCATAAAGTTGACAATATAGAGCTGATTTGAATTATCTGCCATACCTGCCTTGCAAGATGCTACCTCCCTGTTCGTGCTGTTTCCTTAGCCTGGAATCCCTTTTAACTTTGCTGGGGCAAATGTTACCCTTCCTTCAAGGGCCATTACAAATGCCATGCCATCCATGAAACTCACCCGGATTACTCCAAGCTGCCGGTGATCTCCAGACTCCAGGAACTATGCACTGAGGTCTGTGATCACCAAACATCTTGAGTTAGCCCTTCTTCTGCCCTCCTTATCTCTTTCTGACTAGGGTGTGGGTTTTCTGAAGGCAAGAGTCATCTTGATACATCCTTACATACCCAGGAAACCTCTTTTCACATATTTGTGGAGTAAATTACCATTTTCCTAATAAATGGTTCCCAGGATAGGAGCATTAATAGGGGAAATCAGTTCCTGTAGGTAAGTAGTCTTTATCGCTGGAGATTCGAGTTTTCCCCAAGAGGGACAGAGAAAGGAAATGAGGAGTAAGGACATGTGTGAGGATGCCTGGCTTACAGTAGACAGGCTTGTGTGAGGCTGTCATGATGGCCAGCACAGGCAAACAGGCCTTGTCTTCAGGATGCATCAGTGACTAGAGATGCCACGGTGGACTTTTCCCAGGCAGTATTTGGAATGACCCCCTAAATCATGCCTCACTATATTACCGAGAGGGACACTTAAACCTCAAAGAAGATTCATCTAAAGAAACTGGCACGTGGGATTTCATTTTCCCTAAGGCTTCCATGCCTTATGTAGTAAATCATCAATAATTAAATAGCAACAGTTAAAACAAGACCACCCAGGCATACAGGCCCAAGGGTTGAGCTACAGAAATGGTTTGTATGGTCCCCTTATCTAGGGCAATTTTAAAGATCACTCACAGTTTCCAGTTTAAAATGGTGCCTGGTTGATGGCTCCTGATGTTGCATCTATCAAAGGACCCATTAAATTGGGATGGAAAAATACAAGATGATAATTTACAACACCAAAACTGACATCACAAATTGCCAGAGCCTGGAAGGATTTTTCTACCACTATTAAAAAAAAAAAATGAATTGGGCTGAAAAATGTAAGCAGTAGTCCACCCTCCACAAAGTCTGCTACTAGGTTAAAAATGCAACGTCTGTAACAAGTAGAAACTGAGCAGCTGTCTCTCTCATGAGCGGATGCTGCGACTTAGGAGGTATTTGGGCTGCTGTATTCATTCCTCTTCCTCCATGTTCCGCACCTTGTTTCTCTTCTACAGCCAGTAAGAAACTAGGGTTCCCAGGGAAACAATAAATCAACATTGAATGGCAGTAGGAAAGGTATGGTGTAAGGTGCTGAACCCTGGGAAGTGTGGCCTTCCTAAGTACAGTGTGCCTGTATCTGGTGGCGGAGGAGATCGCAGTTGAGCATCCACACACTAGACATTTTTTCATCCCAGAGTCATGGAGTTGGGGAAAGAAGAATTCCCATTTCATTCCCATAAAGACAGTCCCGACAAAAAGGACTATCTTTAGACAGAGCTGAGCATATAACGCTGCCATCCACTTGCAGATCCAAGAGAGGGTTGGTTTTAAAAAGTAACCAGACCACACAAAAACTCACAACAACACGGGGACAATGGAAAAAAAGATCCTACAAAACAAGGGAAAGGAAATGAGACCTTAAGGTTCAGAGGAAGAACGTGATTCTTCATATACATCTGAATCATATACTTATTCTGAAAAAGTTACTTGAAGAAATATCCCCGCTGACTACAAAATTAGATCAAGGGTGGCAAAGTCACAAATGAGATAAACACTGATTCTCTTCAAGGATGCCACCCCAAGAAATTAATACACTCTATGAACGCAGACACATAGCATCAGTGTACAGCAGGAGTCGGAAAACACCTCCATGTTTGGGGCACCTGGGTGGCTCAGTCGGTGAAGTGTCCAATTCTTGCTTTCAGCTCAGGTTCATCTCATGGTCTGTGCATTTGAGCTTCACATCAGGCTTTGCACTGGCAGCACAGAGCCTGCTTGGGAATCTCTTTCTCTCTCCCTCCCTCTCTGCCCCTCCCCAACTCTCTCACTCTCTCAAAATAAATGAATAAACTTGAAAAAAAAAGTTTGAAAACCTTAAAAAAAAAAAGAAAAGAAAAAACCTCCATGTTTAACGTAAAGGAAATAATCCTGTGAGAGAATATTATACCACTGTTATAAATAAGGATTACAGAGGGGCGCCTGGGTGGCTCAGTCGGTTAAGCGTCCGACTTCAGCTCAGGTCACGATCTTGCGGTCCGTGAGTTTGAGCCCCGTGTCGGGCTCTGTGTTGACGGCTCAGAGCCTGGAGCCTGTTTCAGATTCTGTCTCTCTCTCTCTCTCTCTGACCCTCCCCCGTTCATGCTCTGTCTCTCTCTGTCTCAAAAATAAATAAACGTGGGGCACCTGGGTGGCTCAGTCGGTTAAGCGTCCGACTTCAGCTCAGGTCATGATCTCACAGTTCGTGAGTTCAAGCCCCATGTCGGGCTCTGTGCTGACAGCTCAGAGGCTGGAGCCTGCTTTGGATCCTGTGTCTCCCTCTCTCTCTGCTCCTCCCCTGCTCACACGCTCTCTCTCTCTCTCTCTCAAAAATAAGACTAAAAAAAAAATTAAAAATAAATAAACGTTAAAAAAATTTAAAAAAATAAAATAAATAAGGATTACAGAGTTTTTTATGGCATGGGAAAATGCTTTTAATATAATCTTAATGTATAGAGTGGGATATAAAATTGTGAATATTGTATGACCTCAATGACAGAAATAAAATACACAGGAAAATACATAGAAAAAGCTTGGAATGAAATATGCCAAAACCTTAGAGTTCCTATGTTTTCACCAGTGTGATCATGGATGACTTTCTCCCTATTTCTTGATAAATTCCTTTCTCTACAAAATAAGGGGCTTTAAAAAAAACTTTTATTACTAGAAACTACTTTATTTAATTAGGAAAAAAATATAAATATGTGAAGACAATGTGGAAACAGAAATATGTGTAAGATATAATATCAAGTGAGAAAAGCATAGAATATTATACATAGATCATGACTGAAAAACTGCCAGGGAACATCTGCATCAAAGAAGGTAGTTTGTTTCAAGGTGGGGGGCTAAAAATGATTTTTTATTTAAAAAAATTACCTTTATTATTACTAGTTTGTGTTTTACACCAAAAATGTAATTTAAAAAGAGTGCCCCGGGGGCGCCTGGGTGGCTCAATAGGTTAGGCATCTGACTCTTGATTTTGGCTCTGGTCATGATCTGAGGGTTCGTGAGTTAGGGATTGGTTAGGGCTTTGGATTGGCTCTGTGATGACAGTGCAGAGCCTGCTTGGGATTCTCTCTCACCTTCTGTCTCTGTCCCTCTCCTGCTTGTGCCTGTGTTCTCTCTCTCTCTCTCAAAATAAATAATAAACTTAAAAAAAATAAAAAGAGTGCCCCAAATAGAATACGTTAGCTACATCCTCAGTGTGGCGGCATTACAGAAAAGAAATCTCTGAGACCAGCAACTACTTTCCAGCCACAGTTTCCCAAAGACCACTCAGGTTCACTTTCATGTACCAACCAATGACCGTTACTATAGCTTAGGCTAAGCCCTTGGCTTATACTCTATGGATAGAATGCTCATGAATATTTGGTGATGAACAAACGCATGAAAGAAGAAAAGCCTATTCCACTTTATAGACACAGCCTTTGGTAAAAAAAAAAAAAAAGATTCTTTACATTCATTCAGTTTTTACAGTATCTCCAATGTTGAAAACTACAAGGATGCTTTGCTTCAGGAACACTCATTCATTCATCATAGATTACATGCTCCATGGAAATCCAGTTGGAGCCAAAACCTGGTGCCATATTTTTATTTCTCTTTTTCCATTTCAAAAGAAAAAGCTGTAGCTAATTCTAATTTTCCTGCAGGCAGAAGGAAGGGGAACTTTTTATGTATGTGAAAGAATGGCACCCCCCCAGCCACCTGAGGACAGTTCCTCCCAGGAACACCTGTTTGCTCCAATTGAAGCCTGTCCAAATTGAGTCCTGGGGATCGGAAGCTTGCTCTTCAAATGTCCCACCATTCTACAATATTTATTCCCCACCTGTCTGATGGCCGTGATAGCTTGGGAATGCTCCAGCCAGGGAAAGCTGTTTCTTGGCCCTGACGTGGCAGAGCTAACAGCAGCTAATGTTCACCCAGAATCTGGTCTGAATCCAGTTGCCCCAGAGTTTAAAAATGCCTTTTTTTCCCCCTCCTTCTCCTTTTCATAGTCTACCAGGCTTAGCAAAAGTTCTTCAGGAGGAAGAGGTAAATAATTTTTCATCTTCATACCAACGCATTGCAAAACCAAGTTATACCTTTCACTCTTTGTGAAATCTGACTTTTGGGTTTTCCATTCCTAGTCATGTTAAATAGCTGCCCAATACTAAAAATGAAGATTAGTAAATTATTTTCTCCAATAAGAGAACTATTAAAACCCAGAAGGTAAAATTTAATAAAGACGATCTAGACACATAATTTAACATGTAACTCAGGGAAAGAAAAAGATGCCCACATCAAACTCCAATTATAGTAGTGAAATAATGTATTATTTAAAAAATTCTAGCCATGAGAAAACTGTACATTTGAAAAGCTTACATAAAGCCTTCTAAAATAAGAGACCTTTTATCTCTTCCATATCCATGAGCTTGAAAATACTTTATCTATGCAATTTCAAGGCACATAAAAACCTCAGTGAATAAATAAAATGTTCTTTTTTTCCTTTATACAGAAGCTTTAAAAATTATCCATATAAATAGCTTGGCCTTGAACAAACAGATTAAAAGACCTAACAGGCTATGGTTTCAGATCATGTATACAGAACGGAGAATGAATGCTTTTCTTTATTGGCTGTGCAAGTTTCCTACTAACTAAATTTCTAGAAGCCCATTTGATGAGAAAGATTTAATTGGAATATATGAAAAAAGTCAGCATTTTAAAGTGACATGCTTTATTATTTTATCAAATAATTAATATACCAAATAAAATAGTCATTGCACTCTGCCAACAGTCTTTGCATCTACTTGTGGAATTTCAAAGGTTGTAAAATTTTATAAATATGTGATTTTAGCCAAACGCATGGAAATCTTCAATATCTTTCTAAAACTGGGGTGTCACACATGAAGAGGTTTTTCACGAGTGTCTAGAAACAGGATTGTTTAGGTGATTTCAAGCTCACCTTAGCTGCTTGAAGAAAATCTTAAACTTCACTGCAACTAAAAACAATTCTCACTACATCTTTGGATCATAATTACTTTATCAAAGAGCACAGTTACAGGTTGTCGGTTAACTTCCCACGTGCCCTGAACATGCTGGTAGCCGAACACCAGCCCAGAACATTCTAACTCTGTTGCTGGGAGTTACAACCTTAGAGCTGCCATGGAAAGGGAAACAGCAAACCCCACATGTGGGTTGAGAATCAGGTAGTAATTTTCAGACCCAGACACCTGCCACCTCCTCTATAAAGTCTCCCAGGGATTTCTCCTTTCTGTCACCACCTACTACATTTACCTCTCAGTTACCATACGGCACAAGTTACTGTGTATTGTTGTTTCTAAAAGATACTGAACTCCCTGCGACTAGAGTTCTGAGTCTGTTGAATCTCCAGTGTTAACATATTCCCTTTACACGGTAAACATTAAATATTTGCTTTTGAAGATGTTCCGTTGCTGTTACTGCTAAAATGCTGCTAAGGACATGGCTTCTGTGACTAAAACCAGGATATGGGACCAAGTTCTGCCCCATCTGGGTGGAATGACCTTGGGCAAGACTCAACTATGGCAGGAGTCAATTATCTGTAACATAAGGATAACAGTGACAATACCAATCCACAGAGTTCTTTCCAAGATTACATTACATGAAATAATGTATGTGAATGGGCCTCATGAATCATAAGGCCATATATAAACTTTATTTGCTGTGACTATCTTTAAGGACATATTTTTGATACATGATCTGATTTCCCGGGGAAGACATTCTATAAAGTTTCTTGTTAAATTTTGCGGAAAATTCAAAATAAGCACATCTGGTAGGTCAACACATTTCAAATATGTGAGAACAAAAAAGTAAGTAAGTGGAATTTAGTGAGGGAATTGTACACAGTTCTATTACCATGTATCATTTCTCAGTTCTTTGGAATTGGTTGTGGATTCCTGGAAATTTTGTGGAAAATTCCCAGAAAGATACATACACATGCATATGCAAACATTTTCAAGAGAATTCTGGTGGTTCAGAGACTCTGTGAAGTCCACCCCGGGATAGGGGCTGTTGCCCTGGGGCTTGAGACAGACGGTATGATTTCGTGAAGAGTACTCGAGGACCCAAATTCAGACGCCTTTGGCTGATTTGGGAATTAAAAGGCGGATAGTTTTTTCTTCTTCATCATAAAATCATTAAGGGATTGGAAGTGGAAAGCAGATTTGCTTTTTTCTAGGTAAAATGTAATTTCACAGGAGACAAGAGGGCTGTTGTTAAATAAATTCCAAAGCCTCTTCAACCCTCTTTGTAAATTTTTAGTAAAATTTATCACTCTGTCATTTTCTCCACTGATAGTCACACTTTAGTTCCAAAGTTCTTTACATAACTTTGCAAAGAAGTCACCAGCTTTTTAAATCGGGCATTGAGGCTTAAAAAAAAAATGATGATGTCTCCTCTCATTTCAGCTTCTATCTTGTCCAAAAACGTTAGAGACAATTTAAAATGAAAATAAAGACAAATAAAAAATAAAAACAACCTCAACTAATACCAGCAAGGTGGCTGGTATTTCCTAAACTTTTATAGTTTAGGAACTGTTTTAATTATACTTTAGGATATTGAATAAATTTCTTTACAGTGGTTTTTTTTTTTTTTGGTTGTTGTTTTGTTTTGTTTTCCCCTTAAAAGCAAAGAATTCTTTCTTAATACCTAGATGACAAGGTCTCAAGATGTACACAGTTGTTTCTTATTATGGCTTCCCTGGAAAACATTTCTGGGAAAGCACAATTCCCAGCCACTTACTTTGTTTACAACAGACAAAACTGCTTGTGTGGTATAAATAGGAGTCTGTCCTTAAATGTTGTTGAAAAATAAAATGGAACCATGAAAAGGAGCCATTTCCTGCCTCAAAGGTGGCTTAAAAAAATTCTTAGCTACTTTAGGAACAGCACCAAAGCATAAATAATAATTATCAATCACCACACAATAAAAGACTAATTTTACCAAAAAAAAAAAAAAAAAAAAAAAAAAAAAAAAAAGCAGGGGGGCGGGGAGAGAGAGAGAGAAAGAAAAAAACAACAACAAGCTGCGTATTCCAGAGATGGCCTCAGAATTGTCAGCATTGGAAGGTTTTCTTATCCCGCAAGATTATGAAACCCCTTTTTGTCCTCCTGCATTTGTGATGTATATCTATAACTCGTTCTTGTTTGTGCAGATAAGCCTTGCCTTGTCTCCCTAACTGCACTTTCAAAAGGAGCTTCACAGTCGTTTGACTTTTGATCTGGGTAGCAGCTAGCTCGACCACCTGCACTGTGCATGAGCTGCTGCTACTGAGCTGGCTTTGTCCCATCTTCCAACACAGCGAGCCTTTTAAAAGTGGTGTGTGAATACACTAATTTACAATGTGAGCGTTCAAACAAAAAAATATGGTGGCGGTGGTGGCGGTGATGGCGGCAGGGGCAGCGAGCAGAAGGGGGAGATTTGTGAAGGGAGAAGCCCCGGACACTCGCTTTATAAAGTTCAGATATTGTTCGCTGCCTCTGGCATTTAATGAAACAGATGGCCAAAGGCCTCCCTCAACTCACAATGGAGCAGACAGTGGTGTAATGGTGCGGGGGCCTGGAATTGTAAAATGCTATTTGGTGATGGTATATGTTAATAAATAGCCATTTACAAGGGGGGCCGAGGGCTCCATTACTTGTTTATAAGGAAGGCCTAGGGCTCCTTGCTTCGAGTTAACAGCTCAAGGCTGCATTCAAAGAAGGCATTGATGGTGAAGGTGAAGTGCAGCCTTCATATTCTACATAGTGCTCAAGAAAGGCGTGTATCCTGGGGAAAAAAGGAAAAATCATAAAAGAAAAGTAATTCAAGAATTAGGTCAAATTGTGGCTCACAACCAAGGAAAATATAAGATGCTTTCCCATTGGGATTAAATAATGGACAGAAATATTGTTCTTGTGACGTGGCTTATTTTATCTTTGAATGAACATGTTTACGTGGTCACCAAAGTGCAACAGATCAAAACCTGCAGGGTTGCAACTAAATTATCCCCCCGTGAACCTACGCAGCAACTGTGAAACTATTCTTAGCCCTTTTTCCAAAGGTTATTCACCAATCGGCCGATGCCAGGGTAACGTGACCCTGGGCTAAATGTGATGAGGTTCCTGACTGCAAGTAGCTTCTAGTCCAGACCTAAGGACTGTGACAAGAGCCGGATCTACAGAAACTCCGCGTTCCCTTTGAGACGGGGATGTGCCTGGGAACTGTCACCACCTCCCCAAAACCATTCCTTCCAGGGCCCATCTCTGTGGCAAGAAAGGTTATGCCTGACTTCAGCTAAATGTTATTTTCACCTTATAAAACACTGTGAATCCTCTGATAGTGCTTTCTGCTTTGCTTTCAGAGAGGATTTTCTACCTGTCTGGATATCTGTACAGGAGTTTGTTGAAAGTCTATGCTTAGGCGGCACTTTATTTCTCTTTCACCTGGATTTCCCTCCGTATTTGTTTCGGCTGGTTGCACAATGTGGTGGGGAGCTGTAGAAAATTCTTTGAGGGAAGAAGTAGGGGATAAAAAAGGTCTAGAAGAAAATTAAGAGGTGTAAGACATACAACTACAATAGACACAACGCAAAGCAGAAGATGTTAATGCCTTGTAGGAAGAAATGACTGTGGAGAATCAGACCCAAGACAGATCATTTCTGGCTGAGAGATCGATAAAGGCTTGATGGACAGAGCGGTATTCCAGGTGAGATACAGAGTACAGATAAAAGTTTATCTAGAATATTCTGAAGATACTATCTGTTGTTTTTGCTTACCCAGTTTCTATTCCCCTTTCTAGTAAAAGTTCCTGAATTTTTCCGAGGAAACTATGCTTTGTCTATTCTCAGACCGAGTGTCCACCCCCTGCACGAGGTCCCAGGTCTAAAATGACAAATCATAGATCAATTTTACCCAACCAGAGCGAAACCAGAACCAGGAAGACTCCATGCTATGACTCCTATTGGAACTAGTCGGGGGGAAAATGGCTACGTTCAATGAGTGTCCCTGAGAGGGCTGGCAAAAACTGTCTCCACAAGAGAGACCCGTGCAAAAGAGAGCCAGGCTGAGAGATGGAGAGAGCAAGACCCAGTCCTGACACTGCTATCAGAACCTTAGATTCCACTGTGTTTGAAGTTGCTTCTGCCCTTGAACCATTAAGATGTATGTGGTATATGTTTCCTTTTTGTGGCTTATGGCTAGCTTGATCTGGGTTTCTGTCACTTTCATCCAGAAGATTCTTGACTATAATAGGTGAGAGAAGGAGGATATCCAGGTAGAAGTAACAGAAAAAAACAAAGATATAGGATAGGTGAATAACCGGTTAGGGCTAGTTTTGGAGATGGGAGGTAATTAACTTCAGTAGAGACATGGGTCTATGCAACAGGAGTAAAGACAAAGGAAGCGGGAATGTTCACTGAAAGACCTTTGGGGTTAGACTAAGGAGGACATGGGTCAGCGGGCAGTGGGGAACCACAGGAGGTTTCTAGGCAGAAAGGAAGCAGTGCTAGTTTTGCACTCTGCAAGATAAACTGGCCGACAGTATTTAGAAGAACCTAAGAAGGGGAGAAGAGGCATAGGGACCGACCAAGAGGCTCCCTTCTCTAAATAGTCCAAAGAGAGGGAAGGATTGAGCGCAGAGGATCTCTCTGCTCTGAGCAGCACCCTAGAGCTCTGGAGTGGTTCAAGCAGCACTGCCCGGTGACGGTCATAGACTGGGGGGTGGGGGGAGAGCGGGAGCACCAGCACTGAGACGGGCATAGTTTTATTTCTATTATTATTACGTTTTAATTTTATAACAATTATTTGGGAGGTCTGGCAGTGGAAAAAACGATAGTTTAAACATATCCATTGGAAATTCACTGACCTAAAATAACTACTAATTATCACGTTGATTTCAGAGTTTGCCCCCAGGCTTTTTTCTTTCTTTTCTTTTCTTTCTTTCTTTTTTTTTTTTTTTTTTTAGCAATGATGATGATGACAACAAACAGTTTTGCATTTATTGAGCCCTTACTATGTAACAGACACTGTTGTGTGTACTTTACACGTAATGACTCATTTAACGCTCATAACAATTTGTGAGATAGGGACTGTTGTCTTCCTTCTTTTATAGAGGGGGAAACTGAGGTATAGAGAGTGGATTCTTGCCAAAGGTTCATAGCTAGAAAGTGGCAGGTCCAGTGTGGCCACAGAGCGTACCCCTTATCCATTGAGGCATATGCCTCTTGATGCAAATGCAGGAATTTCGTTTTGAATAATCAAACAAAACCAGATTGCTTTCTCCAGTGAGGATAAAGCCCCAGAGATATAAGGTGAGATATACAACAAATTTCCTCACAATGATACTTGCAGAATACTGGAGGTAAGGGAGATTATAGATTCATCTCTAGTTAAGGCCCCACAGTCTGTGGTCAAAAATAAAATAATCTTAAAGGACTCCTCAAAAACACACCCCCTTGGACGCCATTGGTACACAACAGCTTCCATGTCTGTAGAGACCAGGCCCATCTTAGCTAGTGGGGTCTGGTGGAGTTTGTTCACTGCTTTCTGCTCATCTAGCAAGGCTGTCTGACTATCTGTGAGCAACAGCTGGAAAAAACAGAGAGAGACAGAGCATGAACAGGGGAGGGGCCGAGAGACGGGGAGACACAGAATCCGAAGCAGGCTCCAGGCTCTGAGCTGTCAGCAGAGAGCCCGACGCGGGGCTTGAACTCACAAACCACGAGATCATGACCTGAGCCGAAGTTGGACACCCAACCGAGGGAGCCACCCAGGCGCCCCTCTTTAAGAAAAAATTTGTTTACTAAACAAACAATTTTTTTTTTTTGTATTTCCATTGCTTACAGATCTTGTGTTGGTATTTCTGGTATGCTTACCCTTACGGATCATTTTGATAGTACATTTAAATTTTCCAGATGTTTTACCTGTCATCCTACCAAAGCAACAAAACCATGTTTAAAATGAAAATGTTACAGAGATAGTAGGTGGCAATTACTCCCCAGACTGGCTCCAAAGTAGTTCTAACAAAAAATGCATGTAATAAATAATAACACGTGAATAGTGCTTGCTAGGCCAACAGCATTTAATACTACCTGGTTTGTGTATCTTATAGATTAGTTTCAAAAGGCCTCTCACCAGTTACATGCTTTAACAAGTTACTACATGCATTCTGGAAGAATAAGCAAGAATTCGCTGTTTGAAGGAAACATTGTTTTTATTTTTTAAATTAAAAAAAAATTGAAAAAAATTAAAATAGTAGAGGCACACACAGGGAGCGGGTGGGAGAGAGGAAATTATTTGATTTTAAGGTAATCATATAGAAAAAGATGTTTTAAAACTATTACATACGCCATTTCTTTTTGTAAGCCTTTTGTCAGCCAACATAAACTTGTAGCGTGCCCTCCAAATTTATGTCAAAGGAGATCTCAAATTATAACTGTTGTATTCCCAAGATACTTTTAGAAACAAATATACTGTTACCAATAAATTATTCACTCTTCAGAGGTAAAAAAAAAACAAAAACAAAAAAACCCCCCAAAAAACCAGAATCATGATGTCTTTTGTTTTCTGACTGAAAATGTCAAAAACTGCTATTTTTATTTTCACTGATTGCCCACTCTGTTTGCTCTTTGACTTCCCAGTCAAATGTACAGGAAATAATACACACACAAACGTGCAAATACATGCAAGTTTATGAAGAGCAACATCTAAGCCTCTCAGTGTTATTTGTGACACCTCAAGACAACCCCAGTTGCAATAATCACATTTTGTGAGAGTCCGTGAAAAATTCATTTCTTCGGCTCCAGTCACCACACGAATAGCCATTTGTTTCATGACCATTTTCGTTATTATCTGGATAGCACTTTATTTAAAACTCTGTCTATAGGGTCAGGAAACGAGCCGTTTGTCCCTAGCCAGCTCTCTATCTTCTGTCAAGACAGAAGAAAAATTACTTTCCAGGAAATCAGCTATATCTGTGTTCTGATGTCAAGTTTCACTATCATAATTTTGAATGGACCAATTTTCTCCTTTGCGTTCTCCTTTTTGGTAATATAGCAACATTACAGGAAGAACAATTTATTTATTTATTTTAGTTGAATCAGCTGCTGCTTCACTAAACTAGGTATGCCTCAGTGTTTTTTGCCTGGTTAGTTCCTTTCAAAGCTTGTTTATGATTGTATAAATCTCCTACCTCTCTAAACTTTTGAAACGTATTGGTTTTATAGCTATTTAGATGATATTTTCTATTGGTTATTTGTTTCCCTGCCACCCTTTTTAACGACCAGTAAGCATTTGCTGGAGTTAAGGAATCCTCAGAAGTTTCCTTGAGAAGGAGGTAGTTCTAGGAATTCCCACAGTACGGATTCTCCAGCAGGACTGAGGGCAAGGATCGAATTGCTTTCATCTGAGGATTCCCCAAGGCTTTGTTTCCAGGAGTTAGGTATTTACTGAGGAAGTGAATAAGCAGAAAGAAGAAAGGAAGGAAGGAAAGCAGGAAGAGAGAGAGAAAAGAAGGAAATAGATTTTTTTTTTTTTTACCTCATGTGATGGTAATAAAACATTAAAAAAGCATGAATGGTGGTGGCTGTCACTTACTCATTTTTTTTAAATTTTTTTTCAACGTTTTTTATTTATTTTTGGGACAGAGGGAGACAGAGCATGAATGGGGGAGGGGCAGAGAGAGAGGGAGACACAGCATCGGAAACAGGCTCCGGGCTCCAAGCCATCAGCCCAGAGCCTGACGCGGGGCTCGAACTCACAGACCGCGAGATCGTGACCTGGCTGAAGTCGGACGCTTAACCGACTGTGCCACCCAGGCGCCCCAGTCACTTACTCATTTTTATTTCCCTCTCTGCTTTCAGTCAGTCTTGCAGATAACCAGGTGGGTTTATATACAGATTTTGACATTGACGGAACATCGGTCTCACCTGTCTTCACCACAGGCTAATCAAAACAAAATGACCCAAATGAGGGGCAAAGGCCAGAATTGAAAGCAACCTAATTTAAAAAAATTAAAAATAATCAGCAACCTTTCCTCTAAATAAATTAATTCCTTGGTTTAGTATGTTAGTAGAATATTCTCGGTCATACACAATTCATCACATGCAAATAAATAAGCTCGTGTTATCGAGGTGGATGCCGACACTGCACGAGGAGCACGTTCATTCCCTTTACACACTTGCGAAGGTGACAGATGGGCGCGTGGTTTGGTATTACACCTTAACTTAGACGCAACTGCTGACGCACAACGTCGCGATGTGGTTTTGGTAACAGAATGTGATTTCTCTCTCTGAATTAAAATCTCACCAGTGCTGGAAGGGAAGTCCCTGCGAATGGGAGGGATGTAACAGAGGAAGCAAAATCAGAGTATTCAATAAGAGACTTGGGGACATAAAAGCTGGTCCCATTTCTCTAGAGACTGTTTTTCCAGGGAATAATAAAAACAACGGAGTGAAGAAGTTGATCAAACATTTCTGCCTTTTCCCAAGACCAAAATAAACTGTATATCAGGTGGGATAAGTAATTAGGAACCAAACAAAACCACCATCTGCCTTTGGTTCCCCAGAGACTCAGTGAAGGTACAGCATTAAGAGTATCTGGATACCTTGGCTGATACCAAGATCCTAGCTGAGTCTTGTAAAAAACACGATCGCTGCTATGCACAGGAGGGCCTCAGAGTTTCCTTGGCTCATCACAGCAAGGTGATGTCCACCTGAAGATTTTTATTTCTATTCACTCTCTAGACAGATCCCAAAAGGAGACGAGTCAGTGATGGACTGAGTTTGCCTACAAAGAGGACCCCAAGTGGGTTTCGGTGGAGTAATTTCCCTCTGTAGGCTTATG
This sequence comes from Prionailurus bengalensis, assembly GCF_016509475.1. Classification (NCBI taxonomy): domain Eukaryota; kingdom Metazoa; phylum Chordata; class Mammalia; order Carnivora; family Felidae; genus Prionailurus; species Prionailurus bengalensis. Next base: position 69,399,259 of record NC_057351.1, on the reverse strand, counting down.
AAACAGGCGCGTTAGTATGACTGCCCTACAGAAAGCCCAGTCAAAGGTTGCAGGGCGTCTGCGCTTCACCCTCTCTAAATGACTTGCAAATTTATTCAAACACAATATGAGGAGATGCTTTATTTGCTGAAATAACTGTCTGCGGTGTCCTGCACAAAAGGGTGAGGTACATCAAGCAGAAACATGGACAGAAATACATTGGTTCAGAAACTCATAAATCCTTATTTGAATCTGCCAACCTGAAAGCCACGTAGAGCCCGCAGAAACTATTTTTCCTAAATGCTACATCTGATTAAGTCATACCATTAAATGACAGCTGAACTTTAACATTAATATGATATTATTTAAATAACCGCATGATTTTTTTTTACACTAAAAATGATGAATGATTTCTGGACAGCTCAATTGACATAAACTCTTTAATGAGATTTGACAAAATGGAGACATAGGCAGAATACTTGTTACAGCTCACATCGCAGGGGCCCTCCCAGGGAAGCAATAGAGGATTTTTTTTTTTTCCTTTTTTTCGTTTTTATTGTCTATAGGCACTGAACCCTTCCTCTCCATTGCCACTTCTCTGTGGATTTTGCGTTTTTCTAGGTCATTTATGTATTACTCTTAAGCAGAGGATTCAGTGGCTTATGGTGCTGAATTGGGACTGTGCCTGCAGGAAAATCAGGGGCCTGTGGAGCTAGGCCAGTGTTGGTTTGGAGTGTCCCAGGAACTTCAGGCTCAAGACCTATCAGCCTGATGGAGACCAAGCAACCCTACGACTGGGTCTTGTGCTGTCCATCACGAACACAGCAAACACACTTCTAGCGAATTCTTACATACAGATACATGATCAGAGAAGACTTTCCTTTCTCTAAATTAGTTGTCTCTATGGTATCCATGCTAAAGGATTTCTTCTTTAAAATTCCAATTAAGCTGTTGTGGAGCGATTCTCAACCTTTCTCATTCACACTGCGAGCTACAGTTCTAAACTGAAGGCTGTGCTAGATGATAACCTTCCTTGGTAGATTCCGAACGTAAGAAAATGCCACGCTAAATACACCTACGTAAAAAATGTCTCTGACTTTCAGAACAGTGAAAACACATTTCTCACTCCCCTCCCCCAGAAACATAGAATATAGAATATTACCCATATTCATTCACTTATTTCCGCATACTCTCCTGAATGTTTTCCATCAGTCGAAGGTTAGTTGCACACATAAAACATTAACATCTGTTCGCGCGCACATGTGAATTCATATTATTCAGATAATCTTTAAATTGTAAACAGCATCTTTAAGTATATATACGATTGAAATGTTTCCCCAAATAGTGTCTCTTAAAAAAGAAATGAAAACAAGGCAACAGGGAGAGAGCAAAGCTAATACCAAGTGTGCTCATGATACTGGCAGGCCCGCATTCCTTCTAGGAGAAGGAGGCTATTGAAATAGAAAATAAAATCAGTCTGCTCCTGCCATGGGGACTTCCTCAGGCTATGAAAAAGTACTTCATGTCTAACCCTAATTTTTTCCATAGCTTGAGGTAAACCCCCTAGCTCAAACCTTCTCTCTAATCTAAGTTACTCAGTATGTGTCCCTGTCCAAACAAGAGTTAATATCAGTGCTCTGTCATTTCAAAAGGGTCTTGACACAGGGTACTAAGAGCAGAAGCTCACATGCCTGGAAAATGCCCAGTTGCAACTAGATGAAAAACACAGTTTCAAAAAAGGGAGAGAGAGGAAGATAGGTCCCTACCTTGCTCTTACCTTCGCAACATCCCCGTCAGGACCCTGGAGCTTTTCCCCAAGTTAGCATCTGTTTCTCGAAGCTAGAAGGAGAAAAGCAGCATTAAAACAAAACAAAGTGAGACTTCATGCAGTTGGATCGTATCGAAAGTGCACTGGCAAGCAGGAGTTTTTCTCACGGATGAAAATCCAATTAATAAAAAAATACTTAAATACACTAAAATACACCTTGTTACCTACACAGTCTCTGAAAATTCTTTGATTTAGAAAATTACATGTAATAGATAATCCCAGGAGCTTTAAGCTGGATACTTGAACTAGCTATAAAAGCAAATGTCTTGCAGGCTGATAAAGTTGAATATACATCTGGTAATTAAAATCCAATTTCGAATGTGCAAAGTCCTAGAAATATAAACGGTAACGAATGAACTAAGTGGAGATGAGACATCATTATTTTTACAGCTTTCACCCTGAAAGACTTGACATACTCCAAAATCTCCCTCATGACCTTCTCAGTTATAGAGCTAAATAAAATATCTACCTGGGGGCATTCTGGGATGGGGAAAGAAAGAGCGTATTCTTTCTCCATTGCACACTCTTTTTTCTCTTCTCTTCTCCCCTTACTCGACATCCCTCACCCACCCTTGCCTTTTTTATACACACTTGCATCTATGTCACTGTTACTGTCTATGCATGTGCCTTCTATGCCTTATTATTTACTGAACTTCTGAAAAAAACGGTATCACTTCTACTTACTCGTTCACGTGCTCGCTGTATCTTTTCTCTGTCGTGACTGAGGTTTTCCAACATCTCCTGGCCAATTTGCTCTATGGAAAAGGAAAGCTGGGTGACGGAAGGCAACTTTGGGTATAAGTGGGAACAACCCCCAGAAGTACCAAAATGGCGGCAGGCCCAGAGTTAATGTTCAATAACTGTACATTACATACTGGATGCCTAGTTCAATTCATGTACTTGAAAAATATTTAGAAAGTACTTAATAAATTTACCTGTATATCTTAGATATGATTAGATAGGATTTACAATTCAACCTATAGAACATAACCAAAGAGGTGGTGACGATTGAGGTGATATGTCTTGCAGAAGGCCACCTCGGCATATTTGTTATCCACTGAGATGGAGAGCCCAGGTTCGGTGGTCTTCCTATTATTTTATCAACATGGAATCTAATCTTTGGTTTTGCAGGTTATAACTAATGTTGATGATTCTACTCTACCTCCCCTGCTTTATTATTGCACTGCTTTGCATAGGTAAGTGAAACTCCATTTAGAACAATCTGATTTTAATGTATTTGCCCCACGTGCACACTCCTTGTTCTCTCAACTACTTCAGCTTATTGTCAGTGAAACTCTCTCCAGGCTTTTACTCTCTGGGAGCAAAGATCCTTTAGCATGTTCTCAGCCGCTGTGGATACTTGAGTCACGATGCAGTGCACTTCACACATGGTTGAGGAGCTGTGTGAAGCTCAAGCTGCAGACAGAACTCCCATTTATACAGGAATAGGCAGGTTAGAACATTCATTAAGAAGCACACTGCTGAGCTCCAACAAGGTTTTTCCTCTGCCATGATCATCCCATTTGGTTGGCACTGGTTGGCTCTCCTCCTTTGACAAGACTGTAGGTATGTCCTAACCTGACAAATATGCAGCTGCCTTGAATAATTTCTTTTCCAGACTCATTCTCCATCACCTGGGAGGTACCTTAGTCTATAACAGAAGAATGACAAATCTGACTCCCTTGTAATGTTGGCAACCCACCTGACTCCTACATTCTGACAATCACATACCCACATTTCCTTTTTTTTTTTCTTTTGTACTGTCTTTTCTCTTTACCCATAACCTATAACAACAGTTATCTCTGGCTTATAAATTTGTTGAGACACTCAATAAGAATCTATTACAGTAATAGCAAATAATTTAATAAAATCATTAGGAAATCACCATGGTAGTTATTTGGCTCAGATATGTACACTAGCCAACTTTTTAGAGGGACATCCTAAAAAACTGTGGAGCAATGGTTAGACCATATTGAGAACTTGGGCTGGGAACTCACACTGCTCAAGCCTAATCCCCAGTGCTGACCTTGCATACATCACCTAACCTCATTGTGCTTTAGTTCTTCATCTCTAAAATGGAAGGAAGATCATTCTATGTCATGGGGCTATGTCATGGCAAAGGTTAAATAATTCAGCTAAATTATTTAATACAGTGACTAGCCTATAATAATAAGCACTTACTGAATGATGATGATTGATATTAAAAAAACCAGGGACTGTTATGAGCTGGGCCCCCTCCAATCTTAGGTCTACCACAAACCACTTGAACTGGGTATCACAAGATAAAATATCTGTCCTACATTTCTCACAAAATTGTTGTAATAGTCAAATGAAATTAACCTAAGTAAAAATGTTTTGAAAGCCATACGATACCATACAAATGCATGTCATAGTATAATACATGGGAATCAATGCACTCAATGAAAAATCATAAAGTTCTTACTCTGTGCCAGGTGTAGACGCTGGTGACATGGGCAGTAAAGGAGATCAAGTTCTGCACTCATGAACTTTTGTGTTACGAGTGAAGATTTGGCAGCTAAAGGGCAAATACTACACTAGAGTTTGTATTTCGTGGCACACCGGAAAAAGGACTGTATATTCATTTTTTTAATGCTTATTTATTTTGAGAGAGAGGGGAGCATGTGCATGTGCACAAGCTGGGGAGGTGCAGAGAGAGAGAGAGAGAGAGAGAGAGAGAGATAATCACAAGCAGGCTCCACGCTGTAAACAAAAAAATCCGACTTGGGGCTGGATCTCACGAACTGTGAGATCACGTCCTGAGCCAAAATCAAGAGTCGACACTTAACCAGTTGAGCCACCAAGGCACCTCTGTATATTCCTTTCATGACAGAAAATCCAAGTAATAAAAAACGCTTAAATTCAATAGCATAAATATATTTTCGATACCTATACAAACTCTGAAAATTCTTTCCAGTACAGTGTCTTCCTAGTATAGTATTTCTTCTCAGATAGATGTTAGCTTTTCATTGATTCCATTCAATTGATACTTAAAGTAAATTGGATCAGATATGTGGCTCCCAGTAGAGGCACAGTAAAAGTGGAAAATGATACCAATAATAAAGAAGGAAAAAACAATTGGAGCTAACTTTTTCCTTTTTTTGCATATGAACTACAATATCCAATTCTGTTATACTATTAAGTGTTGCATTGAAATCCTTTAATAGAATTTAGCAATTTTAACTCACTTTAACTAAAAATCTCAAATATCTATGGACACCATCAATACCTTAATCATTTTAGCAAAATACTACTTATGTAATATTTTCTCCTATCAAGATTAATGGCATTATAATATATAATTTCAAACAAATAGGAAATAGGTTATTATCTTGTGTCTGTCACCAGCATAATGTTTCCAGTAAGTGTCTGTGGAAGGAAGCGATGAGCAATTGAAAAAAAGTACATGAAAGGAGTATATAAAGTGCATGAAAGGTTTGCGATATTCTTGCTCTCAAAGCTTCTCAAGTGTGGCATCGGGGAAGTCAACATTGGAATGAATGTAGGTAACAGATCCACAATTCTATCAGGTTTGCTAGGGGAAAAATTATTCTGAACGGATCCACAGTCCGCTACTGAAGGAATCAACAAAACAAGGTAAAGAGCTCAGGCCTTATTCATGAGTTGTTAAATCACTCCCTCAACTCTCCTTGTCTCCTGGGAAGTATCTCAGCATCCGAAGTCTTAACCCATCTGGCAAGAGAAGAGAACTGGCAAGAGTGCACACTTCTTGGTCTTAATACACAGGTACCATCCATTTGTTGGAAACAGAATTCTGTTTTTCATTTCTTACTTGCTACCTTCAATTTTATTTATTTTATGTTTAGTTACATATTTTGAGAGAAACAGTGACAGTGTGAGTGGGGGAGGGGCAGAAAGGGAGACAGAGAATCTCAAGCAGGCTCTGCACTGTCAGCATGGAGCCTGACTCAGGGCTTGAACTCATGAAACCATGAGATTATGACCTGAGCCGAAACCAAGGGTCAGATGCTTAACCAACTAAACCACCCAGGCGCCCCACTACCTTCAATTTTAATGCCCCAATAAAGAAAAGTCCAGGCCAGGCACATTAGAAATGCCCACACTTATAGAATGAAAGGAAAAATTCAAGCAAAGTGATGTATGGTTTCTTCATTATGTGTTCTCCTCCCCAATCAAAGCAAGACAAAGATGGAAAGGATTATTCTTATTTTTAAAAATTTTTAAATTTAAAAATTTTGAAGTTTATTTATTTTTGAGAGAGAGAGGGAGAGTGAGAGTGAGCATGAGCAAAGGAGGGGCAGAGAGAAAGAGAGAGAGAGAGAGAGAGAGAGAGAGAGAGAGAGAGAGAGAATCAATCCCAAGCAGGATCCACGCTGTCAGCGCAGAGCCCGACATGGGGCTCGACCTCATGAACATGACCTGAGCTGAAGTCAAGAGTCTGACACTAAACTGACTGAGCCACCCAGGCACCTTGGGAAAGGATTATTTTTAAAATAATTTTTTAAACTATCTTGGTCAGAATAGTATTAGACATTTAGGGATTCTTTTCTTAAAAAAATCAGTAACACTGTTAGGTTTACTTTTCTTGAAAAATTTGACTGAAGATATAAGCATTCACCAAAACTCTAATAAAGAAAGGACACAAGCTTATAGGCCTAAACAAGTGCAGATCTGATATTCCCAGTCTATGGTTTTCAGTCCTTGAAACTTTCATAGTGCCTTTAGAATGGGAATAGCCACGCTGCCTCTACTGAGATAACTTGAGAAATCATAAATTTTATAAATACTGCACCTGTTGACTGTGAGGATGTTCTTGAGAGTAAGAAAAACTGGGAAGCATAAAGGAAAATAAAAACTGATGCCATATGCTGGAATTCTAACATGTCAAAGGAGCATGACAAATGAATTCCTGGAAAGAAAAGTGCCTTCCTCCTCTTCTATCCTGTCCACAGGGGTCCTGGGAATTATCCTGGGAGTGTGGCATTCAAACTTACAAAGTGAGTTTTTGTTTTCAGAATTATCCAGAATGAATCATGTCCTTGGTCTATGGCCCCTTTTATTGGATTACAAACGGCAAAATGTGTTGTGGCTAACACTTCCTCTGTTTTTCAGTATATATGGGGTGGGGTTGGGAGATATACACCGGGCATTCTACACTTTCCTGCCTCATGAGGGAAGAGGCAGGCAGGAAACTACAAATCTAGCTAGATACTTCCTGAAGGCCTGGTCTGGCATCACAAAAGATAAGACTTAGTTTGAGGAACCCATACCATGAAAAGCATCATTACTCTTCATTCCAAATAATAATGCCACCTGAACTATCATAAGACTGGCAATGGACAAACTTTAAAAAATAATTATTGGACTTGTATTTTGGAGATGGGCTGATTAAAATACTCTTATATGAAGGCAGAATTGACTCACATCATGGTATGGTATAAACATGACTGAAAGGGAAGGAGCTGCAGATGTAATTCATCAGAAAATGTTCCACTGATAAATTCGAAATATTAAAAAAAAATTTAATCATTATTCTATAAGCAGTACACTCGCCAGAAAAAAAAATGATCATTTTTCATCACACTTACACTTAACTCTCTTGTAGCAAACTTTATTAAGGATGTTGTTTCCAGCAAATTATTTTAAGAAGTGAAGACATCCAGTTGAGCTTACTTTAAAGAACTAAGATAAGGTAAGGTTATTTTCTGGTACTCAAAACTTCATTAGCAATTTCAGTAACAGGTAGAAGGCATTCATAATTATCCAGCTATTGTGAGCATATGGGGATTTCACTAAAATGCAGGACTGCATAGAAATACTGTAAAAGAGCTATTTTCTGAAGCACGTGTTTTCATATGCACACTGCAGAGCACCAACCAGACAATTGAAAAACACAAAGTAATGTTTCCCAATAACTTGGAGTACTGAAATTTGGACCTGACTTTGGAAATTCTGGCCACCGAGTCTGATCAGAGTAAAAACTTACTGCTTTGGGAGAGCAAAGGAAGTCACACATAGTTTCCCAGGAGGGAGTAGCTCATGGGGTGGTTACTGACTCTGGTATCATGCCCTGAGTGTGTAGGTTATCCTCGGTATTGATGTCACTCAGATAGGTATAGTCTTTTAAATTCCTGACACCTGAAAAGGTAAGGAATCTTACCTTACCTTACATGATCTTTCATTATTTGACAATTCAAGATGTGTGAGGAACTTCTGCCTCCAGTTAGGATGTAGAAAGATGTAAATGGCTCTCACAGAAACAAGAAAAGTCAGACAAAATAATCACCATTGTTGAATGGGCAAGTCCAATGTATGCAAGGACGCTTTGATAGAGTCTAGACAGAAACAAGCATCTCATATGTAAGTAAAGAGCAATGGCAATGTTCATACCTATGGTGAGTGCCTGATTTAAGTACAGGACTGCCAGGGAGAGACTGTTCAGGAATGAAGAGAAATCATTCCAAAATTATATGAAAATGTCGGTGTGTGAGACAGCATGCAACCTAGATGAGCTGTACACACAAAACCAAATTGCTTGGTCCGGTAATTCTCCAATCTCCAAATTTGCCAAGGAAGGGACATTACAGGAGGGACTGATTAGTAAAAAGAAACATCACATATTCCCACATATTCTTGTGGTGCTTGTATTCTGAGACACCGTCAGAGTTAAGCCCAAATGTGAACCAAAAATATGGGAAACTGCAGACCAACTTACTCCCAGATCAAATACCGATAATATTAAACAACAACAACAACAACAACAACAATGACAAAGAGCTTAGACACAGGTTGGGGATGTACTAACCTCAGATGAGTACAACCTAATTAGAGATTCAGCTCAGCATCAACTCAATTTTAGAAAGAATCTGATCAATCCACTGATCAAATATAAGATAAAATGCTTTCAGAGAAAAATGAATTCATGATGTTTATATTTCAGACTCTACTGTACTTTTTTACACTATGTCTAGAATACTATACACATTCCAAAGCATGCAAAAAAATAAATAAAAAGGGTGGAAAAGAGAATAATAAAGTGAAAATACAGCCTATGGAAGTAGATGGCTTAGTTATTAGAGTTAGCAGATAAAGATTTTAAAACAAGTATCATAATAGTGTTAAAAACTATATTGGAAAATATAAGCATAATAGGTGAACAGATGGTTTTTTTCAGGAAAGAAGTGGAAACTCTAAAAAGGAACAAAATGGGGCGCCTGGGTGGCTCAGTCGGTTAAGCGTCTGACTTCGGCTCGGGTCATGATCTCACAGTTTGTGGGTTCGAGCCCCAAGTCCAGCTCTGTGCTGACAGCTCAGGGCCTGGAGCCTGCTTCAGATTCTGTGTCTCCCTCTATTCTCAGCCCCTCCCTCACTTGTGCTCCCTCCCTCTCTCTCTCAAAAATAAATAAACGTTAAAAAAAAATTTTTTTTAAGGGAACAAAATGAAATTTGAGAATAAAAAGATATAGCATCTGAAGCCAATTCACTGGATGGACCAGAGTATTGTTCACTATACAAGAAAGAGTCATTGAACTTGAAGACAGGTTAATAGAAATTATCCAGAGCATCAACAATTTGTGTGCTAATAACAGGTCGTCTTCTATACATACAATCAGACTCCCAGAAAAAGAGATTCCCCTCTGGGGAACAACAGGATGCAAGCATTATTTGAAGAAATAACAGTCAAAACTTTTCAAACTTTATTATAAAAAAAGTCAATCCACAGATCAAAGTAGTTCAACAAGCTCTGAGCAAGATAAATACAAAGAAAATCATACCTAGTCACATCATAGTCAAATTTCTCAAAACTCAAGATAAATAAAAAAATCTGAAAAGCAGCCAAAGGAAAGAATGAGATGACACGTGGGAGGGCAGTGGGAAGAATGAGGGCTGGATTTTCATCAGAAAACGATGCAACAAGATAATGGAGCAGCATCCCAAGTGCGTGGGGGAAAAAAAGCCATCCTACTCTTCTGCACTAGTGAGAATGTCCCTTAAAAGTAAGGTTCAATAAAATTAATTTTAGATCATTTAAAACTGAGAGAATCATCCAGAAGCACTGAGCTATAAGAAATGTGAAGGGAAATTCTTCAGGCTGAAGGGAAATGACGGTGGATGGAAATTTGGATCTACAGAATTCAGATCCAAATAGAGTAAAAATAATCACAACATACGTAGAATTAAATATTGAAAACCAGAGCACAAAGGATGGAGAGTAGGTAAACAGAAGTATACTGCTGAATGGTTTTTAAGTTATATGTGAAGTGGCATATTTATTCAAGGTAGACTGATATATTAGGGATGAAAATGGTAATCCCCAAGCTTCTCTGTCCAGTATAGTACCCATGAGCCACATGGAGCTACTTAAATATTAAAATTAAATAAAATTTAGGGGCCCCTGGGTGGCTCAGTCAGTTAAGCGTCCGACTTCGGCTCAGGTCATGACCTTGCAGTTCACAAGTTCGAGCCCCACATCGGGCTCTGTGTTGACAGCTCAGAGCCTGGAGCCTGCTTCAGATTCTGTGTCTCCCCCTCTCTCTACCCCTCTCCCACTTGTGCTCTGTCTCTCTCTCTCTCTCTCTCTCTCTCTCTCTCAAAAATAAATAAAAAACATTAAAATTTTTTTAATTTTAAAAAATGAAGTAAATTTAAAATTCAGTTCCTCTGTAGCACTTGTCACATTTCAAGTGCTCAGTAACCACATGTGGCTAACGGCTGTTATATTGGAGAATATGGAAATACCATCCCTAGAAGGGTGTTCAAATTTCCCTTGTCTTTAAGACCCACTTAAAAGAAAATAAAGAAGAATCCATCTGAACTTTAATTTAGGTAAAACACTTCCCTTCTCTGGGCCTCAGTTTCCTTAAATGTAAAATGACAGTCTTAATCTAGTTCATTTGCAATGCCCCTTCTGGCTCTAAAATATTAGAACTCAGTAACTCTTCAAAACCTGAATGTCTCCTTTTCTCTCTAGAGCATGTAAACCAACTGAAGCACAAGGGCCAAATCAGGCCCACAGATATATTCCCATCTCCTGAACACCCCCGCTCTGGCAGTGTTAAAAAAACAAACAAAACGAGAAACAGTCAAACCTAAATGCTTTTAAGCAAGTCATATACTCTCCAGATTGACCGAGTCTATAACACTGGGCTGCTTCATACAGTAGCCTGCTGGGCCTCTGAGGACTTTTGAATTTACTACGTAATATAAAATATTTACAAGCACTTGGATGATGACATTATTACAGAAAATTATACATTCATATAAACCAAAGATAAACTTAGGCACTCTTAGTAGAAATACAGCAAAGGAGTGTGCATGGCCCAGGTTTCTTTTTCAGCAATTACGATTTAATATTGCCTCCTTAGTGGGGCAGTATAGATTCTATTTTGCTTGAAGATGACCAAATCTAGGGTTGCCTGGGTGGCTTAGTTGGTTAAGTATCCGACTTTGGCTCAGGTCATGATCTCACAGTTCATGAGTTCCAGCCCCGTCTTGGGGCCTGTGCTGACAGTGTGGAGCCTGAAGCCTACTTTGGATTCTGTGTGTGTGTGTGTGTGTGTGTGTGTGTGTGTGTGTGTGTGTGTCTGCCCCTCCCCCCTCACGTGCTCGCCGTCTCTCTCTCTCTCAAAAATAAACATTAAAAAAATTTTAAAAAGGTGATCAAATCTATCATTAAGCAATTAAAAAATCATCAGTGCTACTTTCATCGAAGTCATAGTAGCGGAACCTCCCCTTAGTTACCTGGTTTGCTGCAGATAATTAACAAACACTATTCCCAGAGCCCTCAGACATCAGTCAGTGAAGGTGTGCCACCAATAATGATGCTCTGGAATGAGCAGGTACTATGTAAACTGAACTTGTTAAACAAAAGGAGCCATGTTAATTACAACTCCATTCAAAAAAGAGAATGAATCTGTTCTGTTCTATGAAACAAGACCAGAGCAGCAGGAAGGACATCCCTTTTTCACAATTCAATAAAGAATGTAAAAGCCAGGAGATGAAGCAGCAGAAAACCTGAATGGGCAAAATTGTCAAAGCACATTCCAAAGGCTCACTTGTGGAATTTGCCAAACATGTATTTACTTAGCAGACAAGAGAGACCTGTTCAACATCATCCAGATCTCCAGGTGGAATGAATTACTCACTCTAAAAAACAAAAAACAAAACAACACCCCAAAAGTAGAGTAAACTATGACAAGTGACTAGAAAGTAAGTAGAAAGCCTCTTTAGAAATCATTACGGGCAGAGTTAATCACTATCTATACCCTTTGTGAACTATATACACGTCTATCGTTGAATGTATAACATTCTAATTATCTGCTTATTCAGAAGTCACTATTGGGTACACTAAAGAAGTTGTTCAGCCAGCAAACAAACATGTTTTGCTTTTAGGAATCACTGCCTAAGCCCTTCTGAACTGGTTAGCAACAAAACATTTTTTTTTAAATAGGAGATTTCATATAAAAAGCTGGCCTTCTCATTTCTTTTGAAATTTGGAATCTGTGGCAACACTGAGTCCCCATTCCCACAGGGTAAACAGGCTGGAACTGAGATACGGCTGTCTCCTGGAGAAGAGCCAGGCACTATGGAGTTTGCTACGTCCCCATCTGACCTACTTCACTCAGTTATGTGCCTCCTTTGCTGCTACAGAATCTGAGTTTGTGACTCCTCGCTTCTATGTTCTTCTTTCCCCATTACCTTATAAACTTCTTTAAGGATGAGGCTGTTTCTTATTCCTCTTAGTCTAAAGCAGGTGCTCAGAAAATGTTTGTTCATGGGAGCTGCTGAGCTGGAAAATACAGTCACCTTCTATAAATTTACAGCAACAGAAATACAGATTTTTAGAAAAAACATGAGTCTTGTAAGTAATTGCACAGATGAGAAAAGGAGGGTGCAGGGATTCAGGGTGGGGATCAGCCGTCATGCTGCTAATTATCAACAGAGCTACAACTGTGACCCAAGCCTCCTGAGTCCTATGTCACTGATCTTTGTGGCAATGACTTTGTTTGTTTGTTTATTTAATTTAAAGTGTCCAGTTCAAAATGCATTACCATGTGGGTGATAAGGAACTCTAATACTTTAGTACACTTTTAAAATGTCAGTGCCCCTGGGTGATCTATAGAATTGTTGAATAATTATATTGTACACCTGAAACTAATATAACACTCTATGTTAACTATCCTGGAATTTAAAAAAAAAAACAAGCAAAAAATAAAATGAAATGTCAGTGCCCAAGAAAGGCCTTTCCAATAATTTGGGCAAGAGTGGGACAGAATACAGTCTGAACACTTCTCAAATATTCCCCTGAAAGAACCACAGCCCTCTACAGAGAAATATGCTGTGATTTCACGGTCTTGACTGAAATACTTTCTGTTCTTCACAAATTATACAAACAGCAAAAAAAGTATTATAATTACCCAAATCTTTTAGCTTTAGTAGATTGTTGTATATTCAGTACATTTTTGTTCTTTTAAAACATAAGGGGCCAATTCTCCTACAGAATCATAAACTGTCTATCCCACTGACCCCTTTCTCCCTTCCCTATTCACATTGGCAAGTGAATTTGTTATTCTTAACAAATGAATCCGGGAGGTGGAAAATTTAATACATTTAGATTGTTCATTCTTGCTCTGAAAAGCAGGAAATTGGGAGATGACATTCCAACCTCCCCCCCCTCACACACCTACACCCTCACAAGTATACATTCATGGAAGAAAACATATTTACTTGGCATCAGGCCTATGTTCAGAGCAAAAGAGGAGAACACTTCACTCACTGTTCTAGAACGGAATCAGCGGCAGATAAAATCACTGAAGCTCGATAGTCATATGTGGATAAAAGATGATACTAAAGTTTTTGGCCTTGCCATTCCTTTTCTTGATATATTTTTTTCTGGACTTAATTCCATTCTTAATACGAACTGAAGCTAGAAGGGGGAAATGGCCTAAAGGATGGAATCACTGCCCTCCTTTTGATTTGGATACGTCAATATGGAAACATATGATTAATAGACACACATAGCTTGTGATCCTCAAGATTAAATACTAAAAATTATTTAAATCACATCAATTTGAAATAAGAACTGGCTTCTCTCACTTCCCTTACTGCTTCCAAGGTTCATTCATGTTGTAGCAGGTATCACTTCTTTTTACGGTTGAATAATATTCCATTGTACAGATAAACCACATTTTGTTAATCCATTCATCAGTCTGGATATTTTGGTTGTTTCTACCTTTTAGCTATTGTGAATAGTGCTGCTATGAACACGCATGTACAAGATTTTCTATGCATAGCTGTTCTGGGTATATGCCTAGGAGAGGAATTGTTGGACTATATGGTAATTCTGAGCTTGACCTTTTGAGAAACCACAAAACTGTTTTCCATGGTGCCTGCACCAATTCACATTCACATCAGCAATGCATGAGGGCCTCAATTTCTCCTTGGCCACACTTACTATTCTCCATTTTTAAAACTTATAGCCTCCCTAGTAGGTGTGAAGTAGCATCTCATTGTGGTTTTGAAGGTACTTCCCTAATGACTAATGATGTTGAGCATCTTTTCATGTGGCTATTGGACATTTGTGGATCTTTCTTTGATAAATGTCTACTCAGGTCCTTTGTCCATTTTTAACTTGGCTTGTCTTTTTGTTGTGGAAGCTGTCAGAGTGTTTTGTATATTCTGGATACTAGACCCTTCTCAGATACGTGATGTGTAAATATATTTTCTTATTGTGTAGGTTGTCGTTTCACTCTCTTGATAGTGTCTTTTGAGGTTCAAAAGTTTTAAACTTGAGTGAAGTGCAATTTATCTGTTTGTCGCTGTTGTCATTGCTCGTGCTTTTGGTCCTATCTAAGAATCCATTGCCAAATCCAGGCCCCAAAGATTTACCCGTATGTTTTCTTCTAAGAGTTTCATAGCTCTGGTTCTCCCACTTAGGTCTTTGATCCATTTTGATTTAATTTTTGTTCCTGGTATGAGGGAGGAGGCTGTGGAACTATTTTTGATTCACACTAAAATTCAGCATTCATCTGGAAAAAGTTACCTTCTTCTTACATATCTCAAATATTTTTATCAAATCGAACTTATACCCTAACTCAATGTTATATTTTATACAATATTTTTCATATGTTGACCCTTCTGAGCATGCTGAAAGCAGACACAGGTTGAAATAGGAAGAGGGAGCATGGATATATTGGCTAAATGGAAAAAGCAAGTTACCGAACCTGAAGTAGCACAGGACAGTGGGTACAGGGAGTGATTAGGCCTTGAACGTGAATGCTGCTGAATTTTAGTATTAAGAAACACAAAATATTGACCTAAAGTCCTCGATCAACCTTCGAGAAATATCAGGCAGGAAATCCTGGTGGAAGTTTACAGGGAAAGACTGAGAAAGTGAGAAGACTGATATTAAAAGTTGGCTGAGAAACTAAAGAAACGATTCAAGTTTGGAAATAAAATTTCAGAGGGGTGAAATTAGTTTCTTTAATTTTCAACAAAATGTCGTTTCTGCTACCCACATGTCTAGTGTGAGAGCCAAGTCAACAAACATACACCATACGGGCTGCCACTCTTATACCAAACACTTGGAAGATACTATTAATCAATCACATTGCCCCTGAATATGCCTTGTAACTACCCCTCTCTTCGCAACGCTCCAGGCAATCAGCTCCAATTGATTAGAGCGGGCACAGGGGATAAGACCTATCTGCTATCCTGGATCTATATAGCATTGGGGTCTTTCTTCAATTGACAACAGAGAATGCCCACTTTTCAGCTTTCAGCTAGTGCTCTCTTTCTTGAATTTTCTGCCATTTCTTTCTTTCAAAAGCCTGAGGGTGATGACTGAAATGCAGAGGGGATAGTCAATGACAATCTAGTAGTGTGCTTCTTTGTTTCTGGACTAGACATATTTATGGAACTTTTAATAAACAGAGTTGTGTAGGCCTCATTCTAGGCTGATTAAATTAGAATCCCTGGAAATGGGGTCCAGATATGCATATTCCTAAAAATTTCTGGGAGTCGTGTGAAACTCTTTGTCAAGGACTTCTAGCCTTTATTCCTCAACATTCTCTAGTACTACATATCAGGCTCTGATATAAATCTTTACCATTTCAACTCTGGGTCTTTGGTGCTCATAAGATTTATTTAAGAAATTATGAAAAAGGAATATTTCTATACTGTTTTAATCAAGCTGATTTCAAGTATAGGATTCATCACATTTCTTTGTCTTAAAAACCACCCCCACACTTCCTTCCCTTTCTGATTAAAACAAATTTTTTTTTGACGGTACAGGAAATAACTAATTTTGTACTATGGAACAATATAAGCTATGTAATCCAACATATTTTCTTCTTTGGCCTGAATCCTAAGAAGCTCTGGGTGAGTTGAATCCTTAATTGTAGGGCATTTCTCTAGAATTTCTTCATAGAGCAAACCTCTCCTCCACCCTCTGCCCCCACCTAAATCTTCCCTTTAATTCTTGGCTTCTGTCTTCTGTCCTCAGTTAATTTTTTCTGCTCTTGATATACTTGTCTGATCTTTTATTGTAAGACATTTCTTTTTGTGAACGTAGATGGGGCATAGGTCAATCAACGAAAGTAGTCATGTTGTTAAAACAAATTCCGGGGTCCTGCACCCACAGTTTCTGACTCAGTAGGTTTGAGGTGGGGTCCAACAAGTTGCCTTTCCAACAAATCCTCAGATGATGCTGATGCTCCCTGAGACTATGTTGTGAGAGCAACTATTCTAGAGTAGAACTCTGCAAGGGCCCTTCAGCCAGTCGAGCCCATGGCCTGTTTTTGTAAATAAAGTTTAATTGGAACACACACAAACACACAGAAGTAATCCAGAGCAATCTACAGAGGACTCTATAATCTAAGGGGGAGAATTTAGACTATATCATAAAGAAGACAAAAAGACAGAGCCGTTTCATTCCTGAATAACTCCAAGCAGAAGGGCCTTGAATTTTAGACATTGACATTTAGAGAGGTAGAAATTAATGAAACTCAAGGTAATCAGTGAGAAAAAAAAGGATGGGTGATTTTATGGAATATTATAGCAGAGTTTTAAGGTGATATGACCTCAGTATTATTTCTCAACTTGAGATGTATAGCTGATAAAGATCCAAACTGAGCTTAAATTATTGTCTTCATATATATATAAAGATATATGAGAGAGCTAAAGATTTCCTAATATTTATGCTATCCTTTTGACATTAAAGAAAAGGCTAAATAAATATGGATTTTGATAATCTAGCTCATCAGATGGTAACTGCTGGTCAATGTCAGGTGAAGAACAGTAGAGAATCATTCAATTTTGTAAACTGAAATATCAGTTTGACCTTAGAAGGACAGTATATTCAGAAACATGCACTTAGAGACTTCTTTTAGTGAAACTCCTAAAAAAGATACTTTACTATTGTTTGCCTTTCTTAGCAAGCGCTATGGCATTGGGAGTTTCTAAAATGTAGAATAAAACAAAGCCACTGTTCGTTCTAAATACAACAGAGAATTTATGGGGCTTCATTGGCAAGGCTGTATATTGAACTTATTAGCATAATTCTAAGTAGAATTTTTAATGGTATCTCAATAGGCTCTGTTAGGGAACCACTAAAATTGAGTCCTTTACCAAACTTCAGTGTAAGAGTATTAACAAGTTGAGATAGGACTTTTCTGAGGGAAAAAAGGCACGCAGGCTTGAACCCTTGGTGATGGAAAATGACTTCATTCATTCAATATATACCCAACAAAAGTTTATTGCTTACAGGCTGTGTGTAAAATACTGCAATGAATGTTTCCCTCCAGGGAGAGTATTTTATTTTGGGCCACTGTTTATTGACTGCTTCACTGAATGCCAGACACTGTGCTAAGCACCTGACAGATACTGCATTAAATCTTCACAAAGAGCAGATGAAATAGATTATTATTAACCCCTTCTAAAGACAAGGAATCTGAGGCTCAGGGAGGTTAAGTAATTTGCCATGGCTGGCCAGTATTCAAAACCCATCCGGCATCACTTGGTAAGAATTAACCCTTTTGAAACTAGACTTAGAAAAAACAAAAGAAAATAAAACCAAAAAAAGAAACCACCCATGTCTGATTGATCCTCAAGTGGATGGTTGTGGCCAGTGGCACACATACGCTTTCACCACCCCATAAAAGGCCAACATCACAGGAATTCTGGCCGAAGCAATATGGAGCAACACTTTGGACAAACACAGAACAAAAAAGGAAGCTAGACATTTTATGACTTCCTGAATGTCATAAATCAATTACGAGGATGAGAATATAAGGAAAAATAAAAATATATATATTAAAAATGACTCCTAGCCAAATGAAAGAAAAGCAAGATGGGTTTTCTAAGGCCCAAGAACCACACAGATTACGGTCAACTCCCCAGCTGGCTTGTTTTTCTAACTCTTTCTTTTACCCTCAATTTCAGAGTTTCCAGTCCCTCTCCAGCACTGTGTGCATTTTGTTCTTTGTGAGACATGCAGTGACTGCATGCTCACTGAGGCAATATTGGCTACCCACGTAAAGGCCATTCGTTTCTGAGGACTGAATTATCTCTCTGGTCTGTTTTCACCACCTATTTGCACTTGGGAATATCTTCATCGTGTTATTCATGAAGGTGGTAGGCTTTGAGTTCAGGGGGGGAACGTTATCTGCACTGAAGTGCAGACATTGTTCTAAGTAAGCACCAGCTCAACCACACTCCTGAGCCCCTTACATATCAGCTCTGATTCACAGAGTTGGTGGGATTTTTTTCCACCTGAAGCAAAGAAACATCCATCACTACAGAATTCTCAAAATTCTACTACACTCCACTGTAAACATCCAGCTAGGAGTCATGGCAATTTCTAAATGGTCAGAAATCAGGGTTCTAAGGAGGTTTCAGGAAATATACCAAGTAATAGTCCTGTTGCTAAAAACCTCCCTTTGATGAAGCAGGATTGGAAAAAGTGGACCTTCCCAACTCTTTTTCAACCTTTTCTTTCTTGGAGAAACCATTCTTGGAAATGGGAAGTCCAAAGTCCATTTATTTTTTTTCCTTGGTATAAGTCTGCTATCAAACAATTATTATTACTACTACTATTATTATTTTAATATGGACATCGATTTCATCAAAAAGAAACAGATTATTAACTATAAGAGCGGTTACTCCATTAAGAGGATGCCAATATCTTTTCTACCCAATTTACACATTGAGATACTACAAATTATTTTGCATTATTATAATCTCATCTGAAAGTCATCTAATAGGCCACTTAAGCACCAAAGAATTCTGAAGTCAGGGCTGCTCCCCTGTGTCGACCTTCTAGAGCTACGGAGGACATCATCCTAAATATAGCTGAGCACAACAGACGACTGGCCTTGAATGTTGCTTCGGTCACAGAGCAGCGCTTAAAAAATTATGTTTAATATAAAGAGTAGAAACATGGGTTAGAAAGTCAAGCTTAGCGGAAACACAAGAAAATATCTTCTATGTATTTAATGTAAGCCAAACTTCAGGAAATAGTAAGGGCTATTTTTAGTTTTGGAAATCTTCACTGGGAGGACATATTTAATGCGAAGGCTTTTTCTTTTGTAGCCATATTTGAATTTACAGAGACAATACTTGAAGAGGATTATAAGAACACATCTAAAACCTCTTCTAGCAGAGAGTGTTATATATACATCTGTATCCCCCCACCGTGTGCAGCATGTTGCAGAGCCCATAGTAGGCACTAAATAAATAGTATACATGATGCCATGTAATAAGCCACACTTCAAATTACTGGCACCAGTCCAGTTTTGGGGACCAATACACCTTGAGAACCCAGATGATGCCAAGACATAATGAAATTTCTTTTTTTTTTCCCCCCACACAAACAGAAAGCTCATGAAGCTGGTGAACAGCTCAGTAACCTAAAAAATGGCTGTGCAGAGCACTCTTTGAATACGAATTAGCAGTGGGGAATGGCAGCATATTTATGAGGTCTCTTGCCGGGTCCTTTCCTCCTGTGAATGCTGTATAATTCATTGCGCGCGCCCTGACCCCAGTGCGCTCCTGTTCTGACAAATCATACTTGATTAAGACAAATCTTTATTAGTTAGCTAGTCAACTTCCCCATTTATCACTGGCAAATCCCATTCTCCTCTTCAAGTGCAAGAAAAGTGACGGAAGCCTTAAACACACACACACACACACACACACACACACACACACACACACACACCCAAACACCTAAATACAAATAAAATTATTTGTTATACAGCAAGGAAAACCAGAAGTCTCAAGGTCTTAGCAGATGATTAAACAAACTATTTAATAGGTATATATTATACCCACTGACAAACTCAAACCCAGTACACATTTCACTCAGGCTGAGAGATTGTTAATTAGGGATTTTTATCTTCTACTAACTCTTGTTTGAAAGCAAATGCCATATTTAAAAAATGTATTACAAAGTTAGAGGCTCAGAAACCTGAAAAAAAAAAAAGAAAAAGGAAAAAAAGGACTGCTGAGTAGAGAGAATGTTTAAGGCTCCTACCAAAAGAATAACAACAACAAATCTTTGAAAAACGGAGACAGAATAAGGCAGAATGAATTCAAAATTATTCTTGATTCTTCAGTACCATAGGCAAATGCATCTCTTTTTGAACTGTCTGCAATGTTTTTCATGAACTTCAATGTTGGTTTACCCTAAAGAGGATTTAAGGTGTTTACAGTGGATGATACTCATTTTAGAGTCTGGTGCGCTGAGTCTGGTGCCAGAACTGTTCTCAGAAACCTGACGATGAAGCCATCAGTTACAAAGAAGCATGCCATGTCCTAGGACTGCCACTGAATATAATAAATAGCACCTTCTGACAAGTTTCAAAAATTCTCTAGTTTCACAGAGGTAGGAGTTGGCATAAACCATTAACTTTCTTCCCTTAGTGAGAGCAAGATGGAATGAGGATGAATATGGTTTGAGCTGATACTCATTTCTTATATTTTTCCTCTTAAACCCTGATTCTGATGAAGGTGGAGAATCTTTTTACTTTTTCCTACCAAGCTACAAGTCCATCCAGGTATGTAATTCCCACAGAGGTGAGCTCATTGTTCCCTTTAAAAACAATGTAGAGACAATGTGTAATATAGGAATTATTTTACAAGTTTCTACATGAGATCTTAAACATTCTGCGTTAATGATGAATGAATCTATATGTAGCTTACGAGGAAAACCCATTTTTAGTCTCGACAGCTTTAATGAAATGCCAGTTAACATTGTATAGTACACATATCATACTTTACCTTATCGATGCCCTTAAGTGTTAAATGGAAAGTAACATCCAAAAGCATTTTGTATGTTAGGGCTGCCATATATTTGCCAAAATCTCCCACTTAGACATTTAGAAAATGTGGATACATCTTGAAAAATGAGGTCGGAGCTTGGTATGACAGACTTCAAAAGAACACCTAGTACAGTGGGAAATAGTGTGTTGATGATTTTATAAGCAGACGGGCTCTGATTGTATCTATGGATTCAGAAGGGTTCACACCTCGACATTCCCTCCCCACTCTACAGGTCTTTCATCACAATCTCAAAGCACTGAAAAATATTCTGAAAGTGAAAATTGCCATGGTCACATTGGAGAATCATGATTTCATCTGGGAGTGGGCTGGAGAGTTAGGTAAGTAGTTTACAATATGCCTGCGCAGGTAAAGGAAAAGTCTGCATCACTTTCATTTGTCCGTGGGTTCGCTGTCCATTTTTGCTTAGAAATCTTAAGTAATTTGCCCATGGAGACAAATTGGACATCAGAGGTAGGAGGAGAACGTGCTTTGGTGCCAAATTCTTGAGAGTCAATTATTGTGGCAGGCACAGTGAAGATGTAAAGAAGAATAAAGCATGCCCCCAACAGGTAGCAGCTCACGCTTCTGCGGGGTGGAACATGAGTCACCACCACTAGGGCTAAGCGTAAGACATCGTACAAGTGCTAAACAGAGGAATGTGCCAGATGTGTTAGATCAGTTAATTTGTTCATCGTCTTTGCAGGTCTCCAAGAATCCACATTTCATGACTTCCACTCTAGGCTTCTCTCAAACCCCCATCATCATCTGCCTCACAACCATGTGAACATCTTTGGACATAATTTAAAAACTGACTGTCTACTGACAACCTAACTGTAACTGATACACTACTGTGCAACTCAGATTTCTTTCCAGATCTTAGATGACAAAGGTCAGGAGCTGTGATGACAATGATTCCTATCTATACGTATTTTTCACTGTAGCTTCAGATTCAGAGTGGACGTAATACCAGAAACTAACTGCAAACAATAAACACTGAAAACAGTGGTTTGGGCAGTTGGTTGATTTACAAGAAAGGTTTTATTTCTAGCAGTATTTGCAGGCAAAGATGTTGAAAGTCATCTGGTCCGGCTACTCCTACTTACAGACACATATCTATCACTCAGTGGCACATAAATAAAAGTGGATGATGAAAAGATAGTATTTTCTCCCACCAAGAAGCAATATATTGCTACTCGGTGTAGTTTCATTTCTACATAATGCCCTGCACATAATAGATGCTTAATATTATAGATGGAGGATGGGTAAACAAACGAATGGTGGGAAGGTCAAGAGAAACAAAGTAGGGGTGAAAGGAAAAGTAAAAAGGGAAGAACATTAAAAGTTAGAAAGGCTAAAAGCATAAAGGTGGTAGAGACTTACTCAGAGAGCTAGACACTGACCAGTAGAATTCTAGGGTCTGCACAGATTTAAAAGTTATTTATTCTACTCGGGGGGTTGGATTAGATCACCTGGAGAAAAGCAATTTTTCTAAATGCCTTCTCAGGCAGAGCTTGGATTAGAATCCAGACTTCTTAACTCTTCATTTCATATCCTATGTAACACATAATACACAAGCAGAAACTTCAAGACCATGTAATCAGTGTGGACTCTTTCTTATTAGAGTCAATGAATGGCCCTGGGGCATGGCTCCTTAAAATAGCCCTATCACTCCTGAAATCGTGGGTGAAATGCTGGAGAGGCAGATTTCCACCAAGGAGAATCCCACACAGCACTGGTCTAACTCATCATTTTAGTGATGGATGCTATCTGAAACCAGTCAGAAATACCAAATATACCCATTTATACCCTATAAGGAGTTACTGGGTCAAGGCAGGTGGCAGAGGGGAGAGGAAATGTACTTTTTCCTTATACTTCACTTATTCAGATTTTATTTAATTTTGAGAAAATAATTCAGGTAGGTTACATACTCAGCTACTGTGAACTGATTACTCATTCATTCAACAAATATTTACTTTGTGCTTATAATGCACTCACCAGGCATAGGAATAAAAACCCAAACATGCCATCAGATGATCACAGTGGGTTATTAGGTGAACAATGGTTCTTTGAAAGTAAAAGTTAAGAATATACAATATTATAAAGTCCTCTTATGGAATAACAGCAACAAAAATCTTCGGTTGAACAGTTTGAGGTTATTAATAACCTACACATTTTAACGAGATAGTTTCATATTATGAGTGATTTCGACTTGCAAACACATTCCTAGAAAGCAAAATAAATTATCAAGTAATTGTACTGTTTTGTGGCTTCGTCTAACTACTACTCCTGAAATCGAACTAGTCCTCGCCAAAGCATAATTTTGCTATTGTGTTTAAGGTTGGTAAGTCAGTATCATCAGATATTCTAATGCAAACACTCAACAGAGAAACCCAATTCTGCTGCAAATTTTCAGAATGTGTTAAAATTGATGTCAATGTCTCAGTAATATCGCAGTTTAAAAAACAGTTAGAAATGTAATGACTACACTACACTTGATTAAAGCATTTACAGCTCTAATCAAAAACTGACAGCAAGATCAAAGATGTTAACTTAAATCTCTCTTCTAATTATGTTTAAAATGCCACACCTCAGGCCTGTCTCTCCTCTTCTTTTTCAAACCAAATTCTGCTTAAGAAAGATCTAACACTTCTTAACAGTTCATTATCCAATAAAACTATTCAAAGCTTAAAAGCAATCTACACAATTAGTCAGGACCTCAGGGAGTCCACCGGTAGTCTTTATTACAGGACTTCATATTAAAACACCTTAATTATATTTGTCAAATGGATTTCATTAAAACCCATCGTCACGTTAATTTTCATATTTTGACAGTGCTGGCATAGGCATTATTACCACCTGCCAGGCTAGGAACTACAACAAAATTGTCAAATTCCTTCAAATCCTAAGCAGTTTCTTTTGTACCTGACTGATAGTTTTCCCTGTGTGGGGAATCTATCACAATTAGGAGAATTAAAACACTCCTACTTAAATTTGACTCTGAATATATATGTTTCTTGCAGGTGCAGGGAAAACAAACTACAGTCGTGCTGGGTTGCCAGGTGCACTTTGCAGAGAGGGTGATGCACATACTTTGCAGTGTATCTGAATAGCAAAGCCCAGACATCAAACAGAATGCACTATGATTCAATCACATCAAAACCATCAGGACTTGAAAGCTAGGACATTTTTTTTTTTTTACCTCCTATTCATTATGCTGCCATATTTCATAAAATATACGGTGTTTCTGGCCATTCACTTGAGATTCAATTGTATTTTCATTTGCCACTGCGATTTAGACTATTGAAATAGCAAATGGAAAAAATACATACATCCCTTTCTTTCCAGCTATGCAACGTTCAATGTCAACAGAGATGCAATGTTTATAGCACTGCCCTAATTTAGTTAGTTATGCAACTTTAGGAAAATGAGTATGTGTACACTAATAAGCAGAGCACTTTTGTCTATTTTTCTCTTGATTTTCTAAGTCTTTGGTAGCATACGCGATACAGAAAGAGAATTCCTCAATGATACTCCCTTTAGATTGTGCACATAAAATTCTATTTTTCAAGTATCTAAGATAGAACAGGAATAGCAAAAAGGATAGACTTCTTTTTTTTTTAACCTAACAGACTCATAAGATATAACAAAGGAGAGAGGTTTCTGGCCTATGTCTAACACACTTCAGGGCTTTGTACAATGGTCTCAAGAGTAATAATCACCTTGCTTTATGAATACTTTAAATCATAGTAAATGATCTCGGACTATTTTCAGTAAAGCTGGAGTTTTAAAGATTTACTTACAAAATCACAAGATATTTTAAAAATTATAAATGATCACTGACTTACATGTCTCATAATATAATATAATAGAAACAGAAAACATGCACAGAAAATTATGCACATGGGAAATACATTTAAATGCAGTTCCAATGTCACCACTGCCTAGAAGCCTTTCATGATCAACTTCGCTGGCAATGTTTCTCCCACTTCTAGACTCAGATCAATTTACTATCTGGACCGCTATTATGGCACATATCCCAAGGCTTGGGATTTTGCTCTCTCTGTGCCCAGAGCCTAGCAGTGTGCCTGACATTGTGTCCACTGTGCACATCCACCAAGGAATGATGACCATGCTCCTGCCCATCTCTCCTCCCAGACCATAAGGGACTCCCCCATGGCAGGGAAAACCTTAGTATCATATACTCCCCCACCCTCACAATTCCTCATAAATGGTAGTCATTTGGCATCTCCATCTCTACATAGATAGACATAGAGAATCTATCTGTATGCATAGATATACAGAAATACATAGATATATCGATAGTATGTTTATGAGTGTGTATGCATGAGCCAGTATACTGAATTCTATTGAAATTTATAACAAAAAGTTCCAAAACTCTTATATTAAAGAACATAAGGATCATCGACTCCTTTTGAATTTTCATTAACTCTCAGGGGTCCCTGGGTGGCTCAGTTGGTTAAGCGTCAGGCTCTGGCCCAGGTCATGATCCTGCAGTTTGTGAGTTTGAGCCCCACGTCGGGCTCTGTGCTGACAGCTCAGATCTTCGGATTCTATGTCTCTCCCTCTGTCTGCCCCTCCCCTGCTCATGTTCTGTCTCTCTCAAAAATAAATAAACATTAAAAAAATTTAAATTTTTATTAACTTTCACTACAACCTTGAACCACGAATCCTTCATGTTTGTCTCACTTTCCCTTGTCACCCCTTCAGCAACTCTGTGCAGGTGGACCCTGGTGAAGTAGATGGGTCAGAGGAACAATTTGGACACTGCAGTGGGGATCAGAGTTCTTTTCCAGAGAGTTCCTCAGCTGCTCAAAAGCATATTCCATTGCAGCCAGTCAATAATTTATTTGAAGCCATTATTATTAATAATCACAGAACACATGGATTTTTCTCATTAGGAAAAAAATTGGAACAATCTACTATTTTAGAAATGTTCCTAGAGGGACACTTCAAAAATGAGGCCAGATGCAGTCTACATTCTGCAATATTTGAAGTTTATTTGATATAAATAGAGGCCTACGGAAACCCTGCTGACACAAAAGTCGCAAGGCACATATAAGTTTATAAATACTGCATTTATTACATTTTAAATGCAATACATGTTAACTGGGTACTCCAAGAGTGATTTTGGTCATTTAAAAACTTTTCTGTCTTAACACTGTGCTGTCAATTTCTGCTCAGTGGAACCCTGGCCCTGGTCATTCACAAAGGCTAACATGGTTCCCCTCTCTTTGTGGTCTGTCTGTGTTCAAAGGGGTGCATGTGCGGGAGTTGGTTTTTATACCGAAAACTCTATGTGGTTTATACAATGGATCAACACAGGGATGTGTCAAATGTGGGCTGCGCATAAAATACAGCCTGAAGTTTGGGTAATCTAGGGCTCCTACTGGAAAGGGATCATTCAGAATGGGAGAAGGGCATCTAGAGGGGACAGGGCTACTAAAGGTAATGAATGGGTAGGGAAGATCATTTAAGGGAGAGCTCCCGCAGGTGCAGCTTTGGTATGGAGGCTGGGACCCTCACCATTGCTCTCTGGAATCTCTGCCTGGGAGCATGTCCACACTCTCAAGACTGCTAGGTCACGTCCCCTCTTGAGCCCACGCAATCATGCACATCATCACCTGATCACTTGCTATGGTCCCTGCAAGTTCCTTCTAGTCCCCCAGTTTCGGAGCTCATGAGCCCTGGTGAGAGTCCTCAACCTTTCTGAATCAGGCAAAATAAGAAAAGCGGCTCTTGTGGCTTTTCTCTCATAAACAGCAAGCATGGTGTGTTTGAGGCATGGGGTGGTAGGGCGGTAACGTGGGACATATGGGATCACGGGAGCCTGCAGGAGGACTGCAAGGAGAGTTGCAAAGGCTTTCGAACAACAGTGTGATCAGAGAGAGAGCCTGAAGTGCCCAACTGACAGCTCTACAAGCCTGCTCAGATATTGCTTTTTCCAACAGGAGAAAATCCGTGACTTTTGCTGTTTTTCCCCCCCTCCTTTTAGAATGATTACCTTGAAAAAAAGCTATTGCTTTTTCTGTAATAGTCAGAAGACAACAAAGCAGTATTTACTATTCTTTTGAAGTTATACAAAGACAGCCAATGAGAATATGCCTGATTGTCCATTCTCGGCTAGAAACTGAGACTTGTGCCTTCATACTGAGTAGTTTGGATGCTAAACCACAGCATTCATCAACATCTTTGTGGAGCCCAGACAATGAATGACACCAAGATCTGTTTCTGGATTGAGCCCTGTATTCTGCATTCAGACTACCCTCAGGGCTACTACTCTTTTTTTTTTTTTTTAAACATGTATTTATTTTTGAGAGACAGAGACAGAGACAGGGGAGGGGCAGAGAGAGGAGACACAGAATCCGAAGCAGGCTCCAGGCTCTGAACTGTCAGCACAGAGCCAGACGCGGGGCTCGAACTCACAATCTGCAAGATCATGACCTGAGCCGAAGTCGGACACTTAACTGAGCCACCCAAGCGCCCCGGGCTACTACTCTCTTATACACAAAAGAATACTGATTCTCTTTAAGTAAAACAATGACTGACTAATTCAATCGTTGCCAAATGATGGGCCAATATTAAGATGCTTTAGCTATATTTTTCTTTTGGGATTCAACACTGGAGCCCTTAACGTGGTACACTAATAAAGGCCAACAAATCACTTACAAAGTAGAACTCGATCTACTTAAATATTGATCTATAAAAGCGTGTGTGTGTGTGTGTGTGTGTGTGTGTGTGTGTGTGTGTGTGTTTTCTTGGAGTGCTAAGATTCCCCCCTACCCACTTCCGGGCCCTGCAACTCCTGATCCGCAAAGGAGCTGGTCTACTGGTTCTTCACCAGAGGTGGTGGTGGCGTAGGGGTGAGGCGTGGGGGCAAGCTATGGGCAAAGTAAGATTTCAGTCAGGTTCAAAGACTGACTGCTATAATTCTGGATAACTGGGGAGGTTTCTGTTTATTTTCTTTTTTAAACTCTCAGGTTTCATTCCTAAACAGTAGGATTTTATGCTTCATAGGTAGATAATATTCTAATGGCATTTGTAGATATTGCTGTTTAGAGACATACTAATATGACATTTTTAGCACCTCTGCAGCGTGTTTGCAAAATAAACACAAAATAAATCGTTTTTAAAATGATATATTCTTAAGTGAGCATTTAAAAATAAAAATTATTTAGGAGATATTCTCATGTTCTATGAACTTGATTCTCTGGGTAAAGAAAAATAATTTCATCTTTTTATTTTAACTCCAACTGGCCCTTTCATTATTACTCTTCAAAGTCCCCAGCTGAAGGTGGCAGGCAATGATTATTCCTAATTTCCTGGTGAAGAAAAGCTGCACAAAGGAGTTAAATTACTTTTCCATTGTCAAAAGTGAGGAACGAAATCATGAAATGATACTTTGTCTCCTGCTCTGTGTTTTAGTCTTCAAAGCACAAAGCCAGCACAAACCATATTGGGAATATGTGCAGTTTCTGGAAATTTGTTAGGTTTTAGCCTAATGTGGAGGGTCGATGAGGATTTCAAGTAGACCTGTCTTTTAACAGCAAAAACAAAGAATTAGACTAAGCTGGACTTTGTTGTTGTTGTTGTTGTTGTTTTAAAAAAATCCCCATATTCTGTATATACTTCTTCAATGTCCATAAGTTTCTTAAATCTTAACATCAGTTCAGAGGTAAACTGCCAGGACTGGCTGTTTCAGGGCTTGTAAGTCCAAAAATGTCACAGAATGTCAGCTCTTGAGCACTTCAGAGAATAAGGTAGTTCTCTGCATATGCATATTTATTGAATTTCATCAGTGAGTCAGCTCTGTAACTTTTAGGTATGAGAAGGCCAAAATGATGATGTTCATATGAGGAGGGAGATACAACCATGTTCAAAGACCTACTCATTTTGAAATTTTTAAAACATCACTGTTACAGAGTAACTATCCAATTAGTAATTGTCTATGTGATTCATCAAAAGAATAAACATCAGAAAATCAAAGTCTGTAAGTCCAAAAGCTCAGTATTTAAATAATCTTTTGCTTTTTATAATCATGTCAACTTTGATTATGCATTTTTAATTGTCAATGAAATTTGGTAATAGAAAGGGAAAGCCTTAATTGAAATGCTTGTAAAATCCTCTTACTTGGAGAGTTTGTGTGAGTTGATTAATTAAGAGACGTTCACAGTTTTCATATTGATTGCCTTTGTGTTTCTGAACTTCCTGTCTGCTGCTCACGTGCAGAGTGAAAGTAAGAAATCCTGGATACAAGGAGATGTAGGATGTTTTGAGATAGGTTTCCACGTTGATAAACTGAGTGGTTCTTCCCCCAGCCCCCTTTTTTGGAAGTATTTCTCTGTTACCCCATTTTGTGCAAAGAAACAGCCTTTTAAATGCTGACACTTTTGCCTCAATGTCATAATTTCACCAAATATTTTTAGGAGATAAGATCTCGTATAGTTTTTATTTATTATATTAAACTTGAACAACAGACCTGGAAAACAAATAAACAAGCTTGTTTTGCTGGGACCAAGACAAAAGACAATGTTAGTATCTCTATACTAGACCGCTGTAGCAGAAAATATTAAAGAAATTGGTATTTTCTGCCTATATTTGGGTGCGGAAGTACATTGGTGCTATAATTTTCCAATGATCCTGAGAAAGGGAAAGGTTTAAAATACAGGGAGCTCAATCTACTTAACAATAAAGTTAAATATTTCCCTATCCTTTATAGTATCACTGAAAAGTGTTTTATGGAATTTTACATAACAGGTTGCATTTCAAAATAATGAAAATAAAATTGATCTTGTTGGATTAGTCTTTCCTCCTCCCATTAAATATTTAGGAGGGCATTGCGAGATAAAATAGCTAAATATTTAGGGCGTTGCCACGAGGTAAAAGAAATTTTTAGGATGCCATTGTAAGATAAACTTGAAAATTTTCTAGTTTGTTTGTTTAGGAATTTTCCCCCTATAGCAAGACAAGATACTTCTCTCTTCTTTTGAACATTTCAGCATATTTGTCCAGCATTATTTTTTCATTCTCTTTTATCCCCGGGGCTCTCAATGTTTAAATAGCTCCCTCCCATGTAAAGCTTTGCACCGATATCGATCAGCCTAGGCTGGAAGTTACTATGAGGCATTTTCAATAATCAGCCCAGCTGTTCAGAGAGCTTCTTGAATATAACCCTTAGGTAAACAGCATAATACACTGAGAACTCTGCCAGCAACCAGCCCTTCTTGGCAATCTCAAAGATCGCTATTAATGCTTCACTAAACAAAGAACTTAATTCTGATTTTAACAATGGAGGCTAAAGGGTAATTCAAACAAATCCCATCTTTGATTCACATATGTAGAAACTATAAGGGGTCCCCCCTGCCCACATGCTTGCATATCTGATTAATTCGAACACACGTGTGCCAAGTCAACCATTTTTTACAGAACCAAAAAGCAACTGCATGCAAGGCAATTTTTTAGTATTACCATTTTACTCCTTAATCCTCACATGCAGATTTAATTTCATTCTTTTAGATCTTTTAGGGCAATTATATTGTCTACCTTTATGTAATGTACAGCAAAGAAGTAAAAGTACAATTATTTATACTTTCACCTTACTTTTTAATTTCCGCTTTCCTTATGAGTGAAACGCTAAAGAAAAAGAGAGACTTTTACATAGCACTCCTGATTGTGATCTCCTGCTGACATGCAACAAGGGAACCTTAAAGGAGCACGGAAAAAATGGACGCTATATATATATAAAGTATAATGTAAAAATAGCGGGAGGTAGCCATGCAGTGAAACCCATAATGTTCACACCCTTCAGTGGGTGAAGAATAAACATCATAAAAGTAAACAGCATTCCAAAATAGATGGCACCTATAAAGTCTTGTGAGTCCCCAAATTGTTTTGCTTTTAGAAAAAGAAAACAAAACCAAATAGAAGTTAGGTATAAACAATTCCTAATGTTGCAATTGGAACCATTCAAAAAGACTTTCAGTTCATTATTGAAGTCAAATTAAACATATCTGTTTGGTTAAGGCTATTCTGAGATGCGGTTGCCACAGAGGGCCCTAGGTTCTGGAAAAAGAAACTAGTCTTCTGATAAATACGAGATTTGAAATGTTTCCTCTGGTTTATGACCCACCCCAAATAGCATATCCGTGACAGTAAATCAGAATGACCCTGTTTTTTGTTGGTTTGTTTTGTTACAGTTGTTTGTTTTCCCTTTATTTGGGGAGAGAAGAATTGTTCTACTGCATTTCATTTATACCGACTGGGCCCTGTGGTAACAGGCCAAAGAACAGCAGACGCAGTCTCTGCCCTTCAAATCTATTTGAAAAGATGGGACTCCGCACTCACCTCCACACACTGTTTAATGGCAGAAAAAAATTAACCACCAATTACCACAGGTACCAGAAACAGGACCAAGCAACATTAATTACCATTGTGTAACCCTATACAAAGTCCTGATACTGAAAAAAAAAAAAATTAAATACATGAGATGGTTAGCTCAAGATTCCTGGTCTACACAACGCTACTTCACAAATCTCTCCTATTAAGGAGATGTGGCCTGGACTTGGGCAGCTATTCATCCACACGTGAATCTGTGCGGCCTGCCTACTGGGGGCAAAGCCCTGCTGTTGGATCTTTCCTCTTGCAGGTGCCCGTAAGTGTTGGCAGTTCGAGTGTTCTTACCGCGTGTCTCTTCCCCACGGTCTCCAAAAAATCTCCTTCGAGACGCTCATTCATTTCCATGGCTTTAAAAATATCACTTCCATTTTTATGCTTAATCTGTCTCTTAACCTCTTCCAAGTTTTATTCCCTATTTCCTAGCACATGCTGGCTATGTCACCCTGCTGGTCTCACCAGCTCCTTACACTCAGGCATAAAACAAAACTCCCATCTTCTCACTGTGCCTCTTGCCATCAATCAGTTAAGGGTAGAATCCAGGGGTCTCCCAGGACTGACACATATCAGTTCATTTGGAATCTTCCTTTATTTTGTTTCCCATGTTGAGCCAGGTATCAGGTCTTTTAAAATCTTCCCTGGACAGACCTCTCATATTTGTTTCTTCTTTTTCATTGCTGCCGCTGTAACCTCTCACACAGACTCGTGTCTCCTTCCTGACTTGTCCTCGTCTCCAATCAGCAATACATCTTGATTGCTTAATCTCCCTAAACCACCAGACTCGTCATGCTCAGAACGCTTTAAATGCTTACCAAGCAGACTCCAAGGCTTAAGCTAGCATTCAGAACGTTTCAGAATGGAGGCCTCACTACTTTCAGGCCTCCCTTCTCATTCTCTCTGGCAGAGAGTTGAGGCGCTGGTCCAGGGTTTTCAACCTTGGCACCTATAGACATTTGGGGCTCAATAATGCTTCACTTGATCTTAGCCAAAAGCCCGAGAAGCAATGGGCTAGAAAATTCTTTGCTGGAGGGGAAGGTCTGTCCCATGCACTGTAGATGTTCAGCGGCATTCCTGGTCTCTACTGACTAGATGCTATTAGCAGCCCCTCTCTACCAGTTGTGATAACCAGCAACATCTCCAGACATAGCCAAACATCCCCTGGGGGAGGGGGGCAAAATCAGCACTGATTTTCAGACTGAACCTGGGCACTCTGAACCTTTACCCATGTGGTTTCCTGTCCGACATGCCTCTTACAAACTACGATTTATAATCCCCACTTGTTGGTTCAGCTAAAATACTGCATCTTTTTTTTTTTTATTCTCAAGTTAGTTAACATCTCAGCAAGTGCCCTCCTTAATGCCCATCACCCATTTTCTCTACCCTCATGAACCCTCAGTTTGTTCTCTGTATTGGAGAATCTCTTATGGTCTGTCTCCCTCTCTGGTTTTTGTCTTATTTCTCCTACCCTTCCCCTATGATCATCTGTTAAGTTGCTCAAATTCCACATATGAGTGAAATCATATGATATCTGTCTTTCTCTGACTGACTTATTTTGCTTAGCCTAATACCTTCTAGTTCCATGTATGTTGTTGCAAATGGCAAGATTTCATTCTTTGTCATCTCCTAGCAGTATTCCATTGTGTGTATATACCACATCTTCTTAATCCATTCATCGGTTGATGGACATTTGGGCTCTTTCCGTAATTTGGCTATTGTTGAGAGTGCTACTATAAACATTGGGGTGCATGTGCCCTTTCGAATCAGCATGCCTGTATCCTTTGGATAAATTCCTAGTAGTGCAAGTGCTGGGCCAACGGGTAGCTCTATTTCTAATTTTTTGAGGAGCCTCCACACTGTTTTCCAGAGCAGCTGCACCAGTTTGCATTCCCACCAATAGTGCAAGAGGGTTCCCCTTTCTCCACATCCTCGCCAACATCTGTTGGTTCCTGAGTTGTTAATTTTAGCCACTCCAACAGGTGTGAGGTGGTATCTCAGTGTGGTTTTGATTTGCATTTCCCTGGTGATGAGCGATGTTGAGCATCTTTTCATGTGTCTGTTGGCCATCTGGATGTCTTCTTTGGAAAAGTGTCTATTCATGTCTTTTTCCCATTTCTTCACTGGGTTACTTGTTTTTTGGGTGTTGAGTTTGATAAGTTTTTCAAAGATTTTGGATACTAACCCTTTATCTGATGTGTCATTTGCAAATACCTTCTCCCATCCTGTCCGTTGCCTTTTAGTTTTGTTGATTCTTTCCTTTGCTGTGCAGAAGCTTTTTATCTTGATGAGGTCCCAGTAGTTCATTTTTTCTTCTATTTCCCTTGCCTTCAGAGACCTGTCAGGTAAGAAGTTGCTGCGGTCGAGGTCAAAGAGGTTGCTGCCTGTTTTCTCCTGTAGGATTTTGATGCTTTCCTGTCTCACATTTAGGGCTTTCATCCATTTTGAGTTTATTTTTGTGTGTGGTGTAAGAGAGTGGTCCAGGTTCATTCTTCTGCATGTCGCTGTAAGACATTGCATCTGATATAAATTCTTGTGCATTTGTCTCTGCCAAAGAGATCTCCTTCTCCTCAAGCTACCAAGCACTCTGTCTCACCTTACCCGGATCCATATGCCTGCATTATCCTGTCTAGCTGGGTGAAAGGTGTCTGAAAGCAGGAGCTGGGTTATCTTTTATTCCCCAAAATGATCAGCACAGTGCCTGGCTCATATTATGAAGGAAGGCAGCTCCAGCTTCAGCTTCCTAAGCCTTAAAGTTATAGGACAATGGCAAGGCAGTACAACTCTGGCAAATGTCCTTACAAGAGTCACAGAACTAGCTTCTGTGATGTTTCTGCTTGCCTATGTCAAAGGGCAAGAAAGATACAGAGCAAATCTTGACCAACCATCTAGAGCCCACCCTTCAGAGAAATAAGCAGGTAGATTATAGGGGAAGCAATGGGCATGGAAGGTTACATGGAAGACAACCTTAATGGAAAACGGACAAGCCAGGGTAAGAAGGCTTAAATGCCTTTCAGAACATGGCAGATATATAAAACAAAGTCATGATCAAGTTTACCATAAAGAAGGTGGAAGACTTGAGAGTCAAAAAAGCTAATTACGTGGCAGGTTTTTAAACAGCCTAATAGAGAAGTTGAGTGATTGAGACAAATAGCTTGGCAAGCTACCTGGTCACAGGGACATAAATCTGAAAAAGCAGCAGATTCTCCAGATGGGTCAGAACAGATCACATTTTGTGTTTAAAATGGAGAAAATATGAAGTTTGTGCGTAAGGGTGTGTGTGTGTGTGTGTGTGTGCATAGTAATTGGGAGGGAATGATATGCTATTGATAAACTTTGGAGAAAGAAATCATCTGTATTGGGAAGTGACTTAAAAGTTGAGGCATAATCCAAAGAAGAAAATAGTTCAGCATAGTGCAGTCAGCCCTGTACGAGAGGGTGCCTTCAGGGTAACACACACTGCTGCTAGAAACACCAACCAGAAAATGGACAATCAGGATCTCAAAAGAGAGGAGTCATCCAGAGAGCCTCTGTAGGACCAGCTTCGTTCCTTAGCCTTGAACCAATGTGGTCTCGCCACAGGCAAGGAAAACACTGCACTCCTGCCCAAAGTCGATTCCAAATACACAAGCCTCCGAAGCGTGTTTCTTATGGAATGAAGACCGAGAACAAAACAAAGACTCCGTAAAAAAGCAAGAGTGTAACACAAATGTTAAAGTAGTCAATCTTGCAAAAATAATTGCAAGTAAAAGGGCAGACATCTCCATGACTCTGGAAAAAGGTGTCCAGATACACCACTAACAAAGGAAGCCTGAGAGACATTCTCTTCTAATTTTGTTTGGCTGTGGTTCTTTTTTTTTTCCTCGCTGTTGCTAACTGGTGGTATACTCTAGGGTGGATCCTGCTGACCTTCGGGTTTTTATTTTGGCCTAGAACCATCCTGATAATGCTAAGCAAATACATTAACTGATTGAACTACTAGCTGCATAGTCTTATGCCCATGAAATCACAGAACAATTGGGAGGCCCAGGAACAGGGATAAAATGGGAAAGGCATATACTAAAGTTTGGCTAAAGAGACAGGGGAGCTCTCTTCATGATGCATTTACAGTTCCAATGTTCTCTGAATGGGGGAATATTACTTTCAGGGGTAATGTGCCTTTCTTCACGACTACGTTCCTCCAATCTCTTCTCTTCCTTCTCAGATGCTCAAGTATCCTGTGGTGTTATCCCCATCCCTGTGCTTCGCCCGCCATCTCCTTACAGTGTTTGAAGATTGCCCTTTCTTAGCGGCTAGAGTGGGGTCTTATTTCACAGTCACATGCTGACATGGGGTAAACAGAAAGTACGGGAACCACTTTTCCAAAATGTCTGAAAAAGGACAGCAGCCCTCACTTGTAAAATGGAGAATTCCGGGGCGCCTGGGTGGCTCAGTTGGTTAAGTATCTGATTGGTGATTTCAGCTCAGGTCATGATCTTGTGGTTTGTGAGATCGAGCCTTGCCTCAGGCTCTCTGCTGACAATGTGGAGCTTGCTTGGAATTCTCTCTCCCTCTCTCTCTGCCCGTCCCCTGCTCATGCTCTCTCTCTCTCTTAACATAAATAAATAAACATTAAAAAAAAAACTTAAAAAAATGGAAAATTCAGAGGTTTCCTCCTAGGCTTCTGGTCAGGCATAGCAGAGAATTTACTTATAGGGCTTGGCTCAGTGCCTGGCACATAGGGAGAGCTTAAAAACTGTTAGCTATATTCTTTCTAGTGTTATTGTGTAAATCCCTAGAATTCTCTCTGACCTACTATACGCTCTGGATGATGCTGAAGACCTAGAAAAAGCAGCTTTCATTCCCATCAAACCTCCTTTTTATAACAAATAGTTTTTCAATGTTCCTTTATCATCTTGAAATGAAATTCAGAGCTAATACAATCTATGGACACATATAATTTAAAGTCAATATAATGCCCTTGCTGTAAAATACGGAAAACATACAGGAAAGTAGTAAGATGTATTTCTACATGGAAATGTGCAGGCACTGCTATACTAGCAAATATAGCATAACTTGTACTCATATGTAAAATTAACATAAATGTGACAGCTACACATGCAAACCAATACATGTACATTCTAATGATGACTCAAATACTGCAGGGGGCATTACCATGAACATTGTATTGCCAAGCTTCCCACCTGCTCCTCGTTCCCCAGCCCTCTGTGCTTTGGAGGGACTATATCTCAGTTCTGGCCATGGGGCTATAGATGTGTCTCACTTTTTGGGCAGAATCCCTGAGGAGCTAGTGTGCAAGTCCCTTCTACCCCTGCCTAAGGTGGCTGGGGACACCCCCCACAGTGGAGCCAGTCGTGGACCCCCAATTAACCGTGAGCACAGCCTGCTGCCAATACTTGATGGATTTGTAGCATAAACAGAAAATAAACTTTGTTGTGTTAAGGCACCAGGATTCTTAGGCTAATTTGTTTCTGCAGCATAGCTGTGCATATCCCTCCATCATGAGCGATTCTTTTAAAATATACCCTGATTTGGGGCACCTGGGTGGCTCAGTTGGTTGAACGTCTGACTTCAGCTCAGGTCATGATCTCACAGTTCAGGAGTTCAAGACCCACATTGGGCTCGTTGTTGTCAGTGCAGTGTCCACTTTGGATCGATCCTCTGTCCCCCTCCCTCTGCCCCTCCTCTGCTTGTGCTCTCTCAAACATAAAATAAAACATTGAAATATATATATATATATAATATTTATTATATATAAATTGTATATATTATATTATATTTAATATAATTATATTATTGTATATTATTATACACACACACACACACACACCCCGATTTTACACAATTGTTGTATACCTGGAAATTTAGTAGATGCTAAAACCATGCAAAAAAACTTTGTGTTTATATGGCAAGCTAGGTTCAGATAATTATACACAGCATTTTCACCTACATAAATGACCAGCAGGATATTTGAGAGTTTGTGTAGACCAGGGACTGTCTGTGTTGAGAAAGAACATCCACTGAATTGTAGAACATTTATTATCCTTGCCTCTCATCACTGGGATAGCCAAAATGCACCTGCACAGACTATAGAACGTCCCCTGGAGGAAGAATACCTCTGAACCAATAACCTAGAGACAATATCAACATGGACTCGACTTAGCCAAGCTGTGCCTTGTGGGGTTTCATCAATGAGTGGTTCATAGATTGGAGAATCTTAGAATACTAGACTGTGTTCCACAAAATGAAAAGGAAAAAAAAGGCAAAATAAAAGTTCTCGGGTCACAGTTTGGGAAATTCAGGGCTAAAGAGTATAGAGCAGGTTTCAGAATCTTTAAGGCATGGAGCACGGCAAACCTCCACCTGGGAGATACAGCACGCACTCTTCCCCGTGCTTCTGGGAGCAGGCCGGCCTTTTATTCCAGAACTTCCTGAAGAAGTCAGGTTCTATGGGACATGCAACCTCTGCTTCACAGATGAGGGTGCCAATGCCAAGGCCCAGAGAAAGGGAGAGGCCTGTGTCAGGTTTTCAGTGAGTTAGTAGCAGCGCTAGGCCTAGAACCTCACTTAAAAATCAATACTCTCAACCATAAACAGGAATTAAGTGAGATACATGCTCCCATGTGGAAGAACCTCAAAAACATTACACTAAGTGGAAGAGGCCAGACACAAAAGGTCACATATTATATGATTCCATTTACATGAAGAGATAAATCCATAGAGACAGAAAGAAGAACGTTGGCTGCCAGGGGCTGAGGGAGCACGGGAAGGGGAACAAGTACTTGATGGATACGGGGTTTCCTTTTGGGGTGATGAAAGTATTTTGGAACTAGATAAAGGAGGTGGTTGCCTAACGCTGAATGTACTAGATGCCATGGATTTATGCACTTTAAAATGGTTAATTTTATGTTATGTGACTTTTATTAAGAGTGAATAAATAAACAAGGTTAAACAAATAATATTCTTTTCTCTATTCTATGCTCTTACCAATTTGAGTTGTCCAATACACTAGAAAGTAGCATAGCGGTATGATCTTTTCCATATGCTTTCTCATATTGTTGGTACAAATATGATTTTATTACTTTTCATTTTCTGGTTATTGTGTAAGAAAGTGGATGCCATAAACCTACAGTGAATAGAATTTTATGGGGATTGATTATAGCCTGAAAAAGATAATTCAGCTACTTTGAATGGAGTAGAGTGGTTTTCTATCCATTAGCTACTACGAGCTAGAGTCTGTGTTCTGCAGAATAGAAATATCAGGGAACTGGAGTTGGATGAACAGAGGTTCAAATCCTGACTCCATTACTTCATAGCTATCCAGTTACAGCAAGTTACTCAAATTCTCTGACCTTCAATTTCCTCATGTGTTATGCAGCAGTAACACCTACAACACAGTCACTGGGTCAGTCCGTTGCAATGACGTAAGTAAAATGCCTAGAATGGAACCTGAATCCATAAAATGAAATCAACCCAAGTTCTGGTATCTCCAAGTGTGCTATTCTCCTGGAGAGCGTACCAGCGGGGCCTCAACTCTCCTTCAGAGGGCCAGAGAGCTGCCTCGATCCATGCTAGGGATTTTCCTTCTGAAGTTGAGGACATATTTGGCTCCAGGAAAGAAATTTCAGAGTGAAGATTTTCTTTGTTCTCTGACTCCATGGGCTGCTCTGTTGTACTGTGCAGATCAGAAAGTGGGAGTATTGGGCAGAATATATTATGCATATGCATGTGTTTATAAAATAACAAGTATCTCTAGAAGGGAACCCCTACATAATCAAGTCTGTCAGAAGAAAGACTCTCTGGAACCTTCATCTTTTGATCAATTGGGAACTAAGTGGGCATTTTAAGAAAAAAACAAACACCTGTAGGCACAATTAATATGTTTCTTTAATACGTGATGGTTCCTTTCACCTCTACTCAGTTTTAATGGCATAAAATGGTATTTTAGAAAAAAATGTTGAAAAAGTCATCTTTATTTTATAATAATGCAGTAGCCACACAATTGTGCACTGTACTACACAGAAGGACTAACGGATTGTACATGGCAGGTTGGGGAGATTTGGTTCATATGAGGACGGAGCACACCGATGGCAGTAGATTTACCTGCATCTGAATCACCAAATCGGTGCCATCATCTCATTTTAAAGCAAATAAGCAAAGTTAACTAATTCTAGTCACTGGAACTCAGCAAGCTTAATTCAGTGCTGCTGAAGGCATTCAGGAAAAGTGAGGAGTAAACGAAAGCATTTCGAACTGCTGTTACAGAACCTCATTTCTAAACAGGAATTGCTGCGTCTAATAAACATTCACTCCCAAATCACAGAGTGTGTTACACTGGCCCACTGTGGGCTACGCGGGAGCCCGAAGACAAGCAGCCCTCTCCTAGGAGCCTAACTGGACAGAAGGTGAGTTAGATCCTATTTTTCTAAGATTCTGTTTCTTAATTCTAAGATCAGGGAAAACACAAATAAGACTCCAGTGAAAGGCCAGCTCTTCTCCCAGGAGTTGAGTGGTGGTGAAAGAGAGAATGGGAAGAGGGAAGGGCACAGGATCAATCACATGGGAGGAAATCCTTTCTTAAAACAAAACAAAACAAAACAAAACAAAAAAACAAAGCAAGCTCCCTCAGGGCCTAGAATTGAGAAGGGGCCTAAGAGGACTTTCTGGCACCCTGTCTCCAAAAAAGAATGTGAATCATAGGTTCAAACATTCCCCACATGTAGACGGACCCAAAACTCTAATGACAGTCCTTGAGCAAGTGTCCAGGAGTGCTGAGCGTTGCCGTTACATCACTTGCCACGCAAGAAGCCATTCCTTGGCGATCTGCAAGGTGCGTCTATTCGACTGACAATACAGAGAGAGTCTGCCGGGTGGTTCATAACAAAGTGAGTAACCAGCAATAGAAATATGAGACAGTTCATGGGTCTGTTCCCAGCATGAATTATGAGATAGTCTGCTGTATTAAAGACAGTCACTGGAACTCGGTAACCCAAAATGATAACTCAGATCTAAATGAATGAATGAATGAATGAATGAATGAATGCAAAGATGTGCATTGAAAAAGAAACAACAAAAAACAAAATGGAAAGATATTCACCAAAAGTTTAACAATGATTATTTCTGCGTGATACAGTTTTATTTGAATTTTATAATCATGGAAAAATTTGAATAAGAAGTTTGGATCAAATACTTTGGGATCAAAGAACAACAAAAAGGCAGCAGCACTGAAGAATAAATGGATGATCCAATATTAAGAAAACAGACATAAAAATAAACCAGTCCCAAAGTATCCCAATCCAATGACTGAGAATCAGTGCATAGGCAGTAGGCTGAATAACTTAAAACATGGAAAAACAGTAAAAATATGGTCTTTTATGAGAGAGACATGATTTAGAATTCTTTGATGGCCCAATTTAAAATTAAAAATGACTAAATGTCTCTTACCTATACCTGTAAAATGAGTATTATACATTTTTGTGCCCCAAGGTCTGGTTCCTGTATTCTCGAACAGTAATTCTGTATTCAGCTGATATGATCTAAATATTTAAAACAATCTCACTTTGCAATAGAACTAAAGTATTAATCCTATAATACCTAAATATTAAGATTATGATCCATACAACTTCATGCGGTATTGTTTGTAAAGGTAAAATGTAAACAAAAAAATGTCCAATAATATGTGAAGAGTTAAATTATGGCACAGACATATTACGGAATACTAAGCCAACCACTAAAAAAGAGTAATTAAGGGGCCCCTGGGTGGCGCAGTCGGTTAAGCGTCCGACTTCAGCCAGGTCACGATCTCGCGGTCCGTGAGTTCGAGCCCCGCGTCAGGCTCTGGGCTGATGGCTCAGAGCCTGGAGCCTGTTTCCGATTCTGCGTCTCCCTCTCTCTCTGCCCCTCCCCCGTTCATGCTCTGTCTCTCTCTGTCCCAAAAATAAATAAACGTTGAAAAAAAAAATTAAAAAAAAAAAAGAGTAATTAAGATCCATATAGTAATTAAGTCCACATAGACTCTAGAAATCTGTATATAAACTATTGTTGAATGGAAAAAGCAAGGCACGGGACAATATGCACAATATAATTTTATTTTGTTAAAAGGATAAATTGTGATTTTTGCACATAATCTAGGAAGAACTTGACCTCCTCTTCTCTAAAACACGCACAGAGTTCATTCTCTCCCTTCCTTCTGGACCCTCCCTAAAAGTCATCTCAGAGAGGCTTGCCCTGACCGTGAGATAAAACAGAACCTCCTGGAATTCTCTATCCCTTTATCCTATGTTTCTTTATATGCATCACTACCACATTTAATAGTACATTTTTTATTGATTTATTGACAATCTCCCTATCAGAATACAGGTTTAATGAGGAGCGGGACCTCATCTGTTTGGCTACTGTTGTTTTCTTAGCACCAATTCCTGGTACATAGTAGATGCTCAAATATTTATTGAATGAATGAATGAATACAAGTATGTATATATATATATATATATATATATATATATATATAGGCAGATAGGTATATGTCAGATAGGTATTTATACACATAAATCTACACTTACATACAGATGAAATGCATAAATACATAGGAGAAAAATCCCAAAGCATATGTACCAACTGTTAATAGTGGTTATTCTTAGGAGCAGGACAGATGGATGGGTAGGGAGGAGGGCCCTTTTACTTTTTACATTATTTGCCTCTATCTTGTGTGAATAATTGGCAATAAGGAAGAATTCTGTTATGATAAAAAATACAAAAAATTTTTTCACATAAAGACCAGTGTTCATAGAACCTACATAATTGCTTTAAAATATGTCTGGTGATTACAGTGAGGCATCCAGTCTCTCAGCCGGACTGATCAACTAAAGGTATTTCAATCAGTTATGATTTCACTCTTTTTACCTTAGGCAGTGGTTCTCAAACTTTAGTGTGCATAGAATCATCTGTCCAGTTTGTTAAAAATACAGAATCTCAAGGTCTATCCCCAGAGATTCTGAATAGGGGCTGGGTAGCAGGAATTTCCATTGAAAAAAAATATCACCCAAGGCGACTGACTGAAAGCCCACCATTTGAGAAACTGGCTCAAGGTAGAGTTGAGACAGGGAAGATGGAATCAACATATATTTAACGAGGACCGATTATCTGCCTGGCAATTGTGCTTAATTAACATTAGATAAGTTTAATTAATTGGTTGTTAGTGGATGAGCATTTCAGCTGGCTGTATTTGCAACTAATTGGTAAGTGGTTAAACACTCTAACAGCCTGAATAAAACAAAATACCTTGGAAGTGAAACGTTATGATGCAGGTTTTGTGGTTCCATTTGTGTGAATTTTTAAATAATATTAGAGTTAAAAAATTTATTACATTATGCCTTCATCGACATATGGGGGATGGCAAATGCACAGTATCTGGAAAAAAAAAAAGGCCAGCGAGTATATCCCCACTGCGCATTAACAGTAACGGACTACCAGGGCGGCTGGGTGGCTCAGTCAGTTAAGGTCTGACTTCAGCTCAGGTCATGATCTTGTGGTCTGTGAGTTCAAGCCCTGCATCAGGCTCTGTGCTGACAGCTCGGATTCTGTGTCTCCCTCTCTCTGCGCCCTTTCCCCACTTGCACTGTCTCTCTCTCTCTCTCTCTCTCTCTCTTAAAAATAAATAAACATTGAAAAAATTAATAAAAAAAAAAAGTAGTGGACTACCAGTCGGAAAACCTTATTTCTAGCTCCTTTTGACCATCACATATGTCCCTTCCCTAGGACTCAGGTTTCTTATTAAAAGCTGCTAGAGTTGAACCAGATGGCTAGGAGATCTCTTGTGGCTCTATCCATCTATTTTCCAATACAAACACATAGCAGCTTTTCCTTTGTGTTACACATGATACTTCTGTGAAAGGCTCTTCCATGTGAAATGGCTGCTGATGCACTCCCACAGTCTTTTACACACACACACACACACACACATAGGCAAATACATAAAGGTTTCCAGTACATTAAACTCAAACATGCATTTAGCCCTTATTCTATTATAAAATATCTATCACAGTAAACAATTTCAATAGTCTAAGTGAAAAATAACTTTGGGATGATGTGGTAAAAAAGGTAGCAGAAACTACTGACTTAATAGACTTAAAACATAACAACAGCAGGAACAAACTGGTGATAGGAGACTACGAACTTCTGAGTCATTTTAAGTACTCTAACATTGTATCTGGAATTTTCGCCGTCTGCTATCATATTTATACTTCATTGACAAAGACTTATCCCAGTTAGACTGTTTTATAAGAAAACATTAAAAACGAGAAGGTATATTAAACAAACAAACAAATGCCCTTCCCAGGAATCCTAGAGATCTCTAGGTAAAATGACTCAACAGCAAATATATCAGCATCCACGAAGATATGAAAATAACATCTTGAGAACGAGGAGACACAATGGCTCATTTCATACATTTTTCCCTTTCACATTTCATTCGGGACTAATCGGGGGCTCAAACTGCCCTGCTGCCAGAATAATCCATATTCCACTTAGTGTTGCTGATGACGGAGAGGAAGGGAATGAAAGAAAGGGGATGCCTCAAGAGGACGACAAAGAACAAGATCACAAGGACACTGACTGCTAATTAGCAACATATTATAAATACGGGTAAATGCACTAGTCTTTCAACTCGCGAGCCCCTAAGTTCATATCTTAGATGGAAGTGAAAATGTGTTTGTCAATACCATGCTGGTCTCGTTCTCGAAAGATGACGGACAACAAGGGGCTGGGCTGAGGGCCGGTGCGAATAGATGTGCTACGGCAAGAGGTGCCACGGTTTAGCAGCAGGGGCTGCCTCCGACCAGGGCTGATCTCTCCTCCCTCAGCAACTGTTTATCATCAGTTCTTCCGAGCTTAAAACAATCTGTTCTTTCAGCAGGGGCAATTTGCCCCCTTTCCCCGAACAGTGCCTAGATTGTTCATCAGCAACTGAGAACCCTCACTGG
This sequence comes from Prionailurus bengalensis, assembly GCF_016509475.1. Lineage (NCBI taxonomy): Eukaryota > Metazoa > Chordata > Mammalia > Carnivora > Felidae > Prionailurus > Prionailurus bengalensis. The sequence continues at coordinate 69,354,748 of NC_057351.1, read as the reverse complement.
TAGTATTTTTTGAGACCCTCCTGAAGCACTGAAGATTTTGTCTGAGTCAGAGGAATCCTGCAGGAATGGATTAGAAAGCACCTCCAGGCTTGGGTACTAAGTCCCAGTGCCTTCTGGGAAGCAGAATTCAATCAATTTATAGCCCCAATCTCTTGCTCTAAGACCTGTTGGGGAGAACATCCTCTGGGCCACACAGGAGCCAACCCTGTAGCTGTTTAAGATGACGGGATCCAAAGAGAGTTCTCAGCCAGGAGGCTGAGGATAATGGCTGAGACATCAAGTGGTCCAAAGGAAAGAAAAGATTCAGGGAGTTCTTTTTTGTTTAAGAGTTATTTTAATACTGTTTAGAAGAAAGAAAAATATATCTACACACACACACACACACACACACACACACACACACTTTGACTTTTTTGGGCTGCTCTAATAAAATGGGAACGTGGTGTTTTTAGTCTTCTCTTAAAAGCCTCTAGCCTGTCTCTTTCCTGCTGGATTTACAATGCTAAAAAGCAAAATCCCAGAAACCTATTTCTGTTTACTTAAGAAGGATAAAGTGTTACCCCAAAACAGAGGGTCTTTTACAGAGATTGGAAAACAAATGGTTTAAGAGCATTAAGATCTACATATCTCTCATGCCAGCACATTTAAGGTCATCAATCAAACATAATCCTGAACATACAAGGTGCAAAAGTGCTAAAAAGGCCCCATTAAAATCCAAGCCTTTTCAGGTGTGCCACCCAATCCTGAGAGTTATACACAGGCAGAAAGGGCTCTGGTTTATACACACAATACCATTAGGGACAATTTATCATGTCTTTAAAAGTGATCTATGGGACATTGTGAAATTGCTTATTAACTCCAGAAATAACAAACCCAGCTTGTGTTAATGTACTTGAATACCCAGAATTGGAATTGTGAAAACTTAAGTTAGAATCTATTCATATTTACAGCTTAAACTTTCTATTAACCTACCTCCTAACTTGCATTTCAGATTTTCAATTCATATTTTTCAATTAGCATTGGATGCTAGAGCTATTTTGACATAAAGTTTTAAGATGTTTGAAATAGATTTGCTTCAACAAATGCCTCAAAGAGCCAAGGTTACATGAACAAATTCATTCTGGGTAAAAACACAAATTATAGGACTTTATAATTTTATCCTTCAAATCTTATTTTCTTTTAAAAAACTGCCACTCTGCACTTATTTCCTGATTTTTCTTTAATCCATTATAAAGAAATACGTATGTGACTGTCCATAGTCCTGGCTCATCTACCTGACTTCATTACACCTTCTTTTAAAAGGTACTTTTTGTTCTATAAATACAAGATTTCATACATAAAAATAGCACCCGTGGTCTGCATTAAAATCTACCAAAGCTAAAAATTGTAGAAGTAAAAGGCAGAGGAAGCTCAAACCAAGGACAGACCCGACCATATCTGGGTGTGCCTCATGCCCATTAATGTTAAACCTGTAAAAACAACCACAGATCTTCCTCGACTTATGATGGGGTCGTGTCTTAATAAATCCTTTGTAAGTTGAAAATGCATTTAATACACCTAATTTAGCAAACCTAACAGCTTACCCTAGCCCACCTTCAACATGCTTACAACACTTACATTAGCCTACAGTTGGGCAAAACCATCTAATTCAAAGTCTGTTTAATAATAAAGTGTTGAAGATCTCTTGTGGTTTACTGAATACTGTAGTGAAAGCGAAAAGCAGAATGGTGGTATGGGTACAGAACGGTTGTAGGTATATGGACTGTGGCTGACGGGGACCTGTGGCAGTAACTGCCTGGCAGCACGAGAGAGGATCGCTGGCCATATGGCTGGCCAGAGTAAAGATCCAACTTCAAAATTCCAAGTGCGCATCCTACTGAATGCGTTATCACTTTCTTGCCATCATGAAGTCAAAAAATCATGAGTCAGGACCATCTGTATATTCTGAGGCATCTTCAGTCAGCCCAGGTCCTGGTTTCCGAGTTGGCTTCCATTCAGGTATGTAGATTGGCTGACTACGTGGTGTTGGTACAATTTTGTGCTCGCGCTTTGATAGGACAACTGTATGTTTCTGCATTGGATGACTGGCCAGCCTACGTACAGAAAATATCACCTTCCGTGTTTTTTAGCAAGCTGACCATTTCGCACAATGAGAACCAGAGCTAATGAACGTCCAGTTCTCTCTGTGTTGACCCCCACACCTGAGAAAGGTTCTCCTTCCAGTGCTTATTTAGCAAACAAGCACTGATACTACAGGGCAAGAATTGTGCTAGATGCTGTACCTACTAAATGTATACCATATTTAAGGAGTATTTAGCCAGAAAATGGAGGCAAGTGTGCAAAAAAAAGTATAATGTTGCCAGGGACTCTGGAGTGGTCAGTTCCACATGGAAGAATGTGGGTCAGGAAAGGTGCTGCAATGTGGATGATTAGGGACTTAGGGCTACATGCTATCACTGGAACAGTGAAGGTAAAAGCATATATTTAAAACTTTTGTTTAAAGTTGATTTATTTTTGAGAGACAGAGAGAGACAGAGCATGAATGGGGGAGGAGCAGAGAGAGAGAGGGAGACACAGAATCCAAAGCAGGCTCCAGGCTCTGAGCTGTCAACACACGAGGCTCGAACTCATGGACCATGAGCTCATGACCTGAAGCCGAAGTCAGACACATAACTGACTGAGCCACCCAGGTGCCCAGAAGCATATATTTTAAAAAGACTCCTACTAAAGACAGAGTCCAGAACCAGTTAGGTTAGGATACATTGGTGCTCAGTGAAGTGATATACATGAGTCGAGGCAGTAGCACAATGTGGTGAAATGGTTCCCAGGCTAGGAGAACTTGGATTCACAGTTTGGCTCTCCTCTTGGTCTATGAACTTGGAAAAGGTACTTAACCTTCGGTCTTCACCTGAAAGATGGGAATAGCAATGCCTATTTTGTAAAGATGTTGTGGAGACTTTCAGACATGTATATAAAAACTACTCACAAAGTGTACCTTAATCCACCATTTCTCCAATCTTGTTTTGTGAGATATTTGCTTCTCAGAAGCATGGCTATGCGAATGTATAACCTGACTCTTCAAGAGAGAGGTGCAGTGGGTAGCGGCGCACAGACACTTGACCATGAAGCCCTCATTTGGTAGAATACCTACTTCCATAGGGAGACACGCCTGGGAACCAGCGTCTTTCGTCTTTAAATATATATCTACTTAGAGTTTATAAGTGAATATTAGAACAGATGGCACTTATTAGAAACTACCAAAAAAGATGATGAATGACAATAGGTCATTTCCCAACAAATTCCAGCTGTGGCCAGCAAACAGCAACCGACTGGGTGTCTGAATTCTCTGTCCATAGAATGGGGAAAATCATAATGCCCTGTATAGAATTAAGCCCTTGCGTACAATCAAAGGCTTCTGACACTGGCCCTGGCCCAATACAGGGCACTGACCATCTGTACCCCTACCTTCGCTTCTGAGGTAACTCATGCTCCAGGATCCCAGCTTTCCTTAAGGACCACTTATTTCTTCTATTTCCCAGCCATGGCTCAAATTTCCATTTGCAAAGCATTCCTTCACTCTCTCCAGTCTATCTAAGTCCAACTGTTCCTTGAAAGCCAGGTTTAAAACTGACCCCAAGCGGAAGTCTTCTGAGTTTTCCCCAATGGAATCCATTTCTCCCTTTCCTATAAACCAATGATAAGTGGTGTGCACCTCTGTTGTAGCTGTTAGCCTAGCAAGCAAGCCTTTCCCAGAGCTATGCTTCATCTGGGTCTCCACTAGACCGTATACTTCTCCAGAGCAGGACTGTGTCCTTCCCCTTCCTATCTCAGTGCCCGGTAAAATGAATTACACAGAAATCAAAAAACACTTGTTGGATCAAATGACTTCACTTTTGCTCAGTAAAAGTAAGAGCTCAAAGCATAAGAGACTACATCCCAATAATGAAATGTAAATTCTACTGAAGTCCAATAATAATTAATGAAAGGAAAGACATGCTAATATGACATGCAGTTGCTTACCAGGCCTAAAAACACAGCGTGCTTTTACCTGTCACAGAGGTTTCCACATTGTTGCCAGAATTATTTTAATGGAGAGTTTTAGAAGTCCTAGGAACACTTCCAGATTGTTGTTAAACAGTTTCAAAACTAAAAATACAGTCCAGGGGGTCGAGGCCTCCCCCCGCCCCAACCACTGGAATATCTGTATTCCTGTGCAGGATGCCCTTTCAGTGATGCCCTTCCCCAGCTGGTGTCTCCTTCTCTTTCATTCTAACTTCCATCCTCCCCACCTGATCCCTCCACTCATGAGTGGGCAAACAGAGCACTTCCACTGTCAGGTAGAAGGTAAGAAAGACCCCTGTACTCTTTATCCCAAGCCTTACTAACAAGGAAGGAAGTTAATTAAAGTCCCATGTAGCAGACAACATTCTTCCCCCAGCTGTGTCTAGTCGTGAGTAGAATGATGATTATGTGCATCTGGGCAAAACATTAAAGAGGAATGCTCTGTCAAAATTAGGTATGGTTTGGAAATAAGAAACAAACATAGGCTGTATATTCTGTAGAAACAACATTAAACTAGCACCAAGCCAGCTCTGTAGCCTGGGTGCCTCCAAGGTGGAGGCAGGGAATGGTTCAGAGAAGAGCTGTGCGGGTGTCAGGCCAGCTCCTGAATGAGAATGTAAGATCTTTGAGCACCGGGCCCACATCGGTTCTAGCAACGGAAAGCTCCCCCACCCCCAAGCCGGGCTGTTCAGCTCGTTGCCTATGGACAGGTAGTTGAGTCGGAGGAATTATCATCATTAGCATATCTGCCCTATTTCCACATATTTCATTCCAATAAGCCCCCTTCTACTGTTTCTCCCAAAAGAACAATTTCATTCCAGATGCGATGGATTGGCTCAGACCACGCATACATTCATCTCTTCAATCATGGGAGCCAGCCGGAGGGAAAAAAAATAAACAAAAACCAAAACTAGTTTAGTTTGACGTGATGTTATCCTTATGACAGTTTTCTGAACCCACCGCATGGTATACATTAGTTCTTTAAGAAACAAAGAACAACAAAAACCCTGTTTACTGATGTGTCAGGCAGTATTCCAGAGGCTCTATTTACCTTTCCTTAGAGATGCTCCTCGACATTTACCTGTTATCTGACAGCTAATTAATATTTGGCTTAGTGTCATTGTGCGTTGTGCTAAGAAAGCTCACTTCCATCATTTCAGTGTACTTTGCTAACCTATGCTTCCGACCTCATCTCTTCTCAGCTAGCCGAGCTGGACTACCCTACCCCTCTCATCCATCATGCTTTCCCACCTCCCCACTATTCACCTTGGATGCCCTAATAATACGCAGTCAAGGTAGACTAAAAAATGCATGGTAGGCTCAGCATGCCCTTGGCCCCAGTGCCCCACCAATGGCATACATATTCTAGATATCTACTGATAGTTTTAAGTTTTCAGGCTCAACTTGAAAATCATTATACTCCCTAAATTGAAATTACGTTAGATATTTTTTAATGGTTTATTATTTATTTTTGAGAGAGGGGGAGAGAGAGAGAAAGAGAGAGAGAGAGAGAGGGAGGGAGGGAGAGAGAGACAGAGAAAGAGAGAGAGAGTGCCCACGAGCGGGGGAGGGGCACGGAGACAGAATCCCAAGCAGGCTCTGAGCTATCAGACCAACACAGGGCTCAAACCCACAAACTGTGAGATCATGACTTGAGCCAAAATCTAAATTATAAATATAAATTTTACAGTACTTGTTTATATTTGCATTTAGGTTTCATAATTTCCTTGTTCACTTTTACTTCTTATACTTTAGATCTTCCTTCTGGAGTCATTTCCCTTCTTTCTGAAGTACTTCTTTTAAATTACAAGCTCCTTTGGTGAAAATCCACAGATGGGTTTTCTCTCTTAGTCTCCGTTTATCTAAAAATGCTGTTTTGCTCTTACTGTGGAAAGATACTTTGCTGAAACAATTCTAGGCTTGCAGTCATTTTTCTCTTACAACTTGGAAGCCATTATTCTACTGTCTTATGCCTTACTTCTTGAGATGCCTACTTTCAATCTAACTTACCCTTTCTTTATCTGCGACGTGTCTTTTTACCTCTGGCTGCTTTTACTTCTTGCTGGTTCTGGTGTTCTGCAGTTTCACTACAATGTGTCTAGATGTGAAATTCTTTGTATTTATTTTGGTTGGTATAAATTGTGTATTTGTTGATTTAAGTCTTCTGCCAGATGTGAAAATTCTCAGCTATTACCTTTGCAAACGTTGCTCCTCTAACTTCTCCTTCTGGAACTCTGATTTGATGTTTTCTAGATCTTCTCATTAGATGGTATAGGACTCAATATCTCCCTCATGTTCTCTGTCTCATTTGTTTTTGTGCTTGGTTCTGCCTAATTTCCTTGAATATATTTTCCACTTCACTAGCTGTCTCTTCAACTTTGTTTAAACTGTTTTTAAACTCATTCATCCAAATTTTAATTCCAAACATTCTACCTGGTTCTGTATGATCATTTCAATAGTTTCATGTTCCTTGATCATTTAAAAATTCCATAGATTTTCTGTAAATATTATATACACACTCCTATTCATAGTCTATGTTGATAATTCCAATACTGGAGAACCATGGGAAGCCAAAATGTGTTGTTTGCTATTTGACTCCTATTTATAGCAATGATTTTTTTTTCTTTGTATGTTTGGCAAATTTTTTATTGTAAGCTCATATTTTATTAAACTTAACCTGTAGGAATCCAGACAGCCTAATACAGGATGCTTTTCTCCAGAAAAAAAAAAAAAAAGTTTTTGTTTTACTTTTTCTGGAAGCCAGCGATCTACCCAGGACTATTTTAACCCTTTGAATTGTCCTGGTTAAAGAGAAGAGTTCCAAGGTTAGCTCTCCCACTTTGTGTATTTAGGTGTGTGTGTGCATGTGTATATGTGTGCGTGCTCCTCCAGCTTGGGTTCCCAAGTGCAGTGCTGGTGGTCGCATTTAGTTTCTGGGCCTCTCAGGTTTTCTGCTTCACTTATAGCTCACTGCTCTCTATTCTGATTTTAGCTTACTGTTTCCCCCTTTCCCTCCTTGGAGGTTTCCCTCATTTTCTTGAGAATACTTCAGTGCATCAAATAATGTGTTTTAATTCATCTCATGTCCGGCTATGTCATAGGTTCAGATACCTCATCTGTCTCAACTAATGTAGCTTTTAAGGCTCAAAAGTTCTAAGGTTTGAGTGTTCAATAAAATCACTACCATTAGTTTCATTGTGTTCTGGAGGTATGCATTTTACTTTTTATTTACAGAATAATAGACTGTTAGAGTGGCAAGGCGCCCAAGTGATTATTTAACACAGCATTTCCTGTGGGAGGCACTGTTGGCATTTTGGCCAGGATGATCTTCTGTCCTATGTGACTGTCCCAAATACTTTAAGGCATTTAACATCCCTGACCTCCACCTGCCAAAGACAGGTAATTGAAGTGATTAAAAATATCACTCATTTCCAATAGCCTCCTAGGTTGAGAACTTTGATGGTTAATCCTTTCATTTTACAGATAGAAAATGTCTGCTTTTAAGATAAAGAATAAAACCCAGAGATGACCCATGAAGAGGCTACATGGGATCCAACTCTCATCTGTCTCTGGGCTCACTCCACCACATTGTCTCAGTTCCTTGGTGTGCCATACTCCCTCCTGCCACAGGGCCTTTGCATTTGGCTCATTCTTCTGCTGGGTGGCCTGTTCCCATCTTCCACTCTTTCCCACACACTTGGCCCACTACTACTCACCTTTCCGATCGCATATCAAATGTCACTCAGTAAAGTTTCACTGACCCACTCCCCACCCCCAGACTAGGATCAAGATCTTCTTTTCCATGCTTTAATAGCCTCCTGGACTCCTGTCAAGCCGTTTAATATAGTTTAAAATTTATATACTGTAGCGACTATTTCCACCAATAGACCGTAAAGTCCAAGAGGGGTAGAAATCGCTCTTTTGTTCACCATTGAGTCACCTCTACCAAACAAGTGACTGCTACATAACAGGGGCTCAAAAGTATTTGTTAAATACACGGACAACCTAAAAAGTCATTGATGTGTGACCCATCTAAACAAGAAGGGATGTGATCTCTCAGAAAAGTTAAAGACACTATCCATCAGGACCTGAGGTGTAAAAGAGATATTTCCAAATATTAATTTAAATTGCCTTTTTGCTGCCACCTGTTCTCTAAATGGAAATCTCTTGATCTAGAGTATCTCAGAAAAAAAGTTTTCTTTGCTAAACTACTGTGACAGTTGATTCTTGCAAACAATGTTTATTCATGATGTTCAATAACTTCACATTTAATGCTAATATATATCCTCTAGAAAGCCAATATCGTGGACTGCCACAGTCTTATTGAAAATCCTTAGCTTATTACCAATATGAACTTTGGATAATTATGGATTTTTAACTTTGTCAGGTAACAATTTCAACAATCATCCATTTGCCATATAATCTGGAAATGTGAATCCCACTATCTACTTCATCTGTTTTCTTGAATTGATCCATCAATAGGATTCTATTTAAAAGCTATTTATCCATGCTGGTCATATACTTAAGAAAAAGGAAGAAAAAATACCCACATACTTTTTTGTCTACATTTTCATCCGTGAAACTGACCTTGCTTTCCACTCACTGTGAACCCCTTCTGCTGTCAGAACCTCAGAGGATTTACATTGTTGTGATTCTTTCATACTGCACCTTGTGACCAACATCTGATAACAGCCCCTTTGGTTAATTTAACTTTACAAACTGACCAAGCCCATAAAATCCCCATAAATCCTCAAGACGCCCAACCATCTCAATGTCTATCGTAATGTCTATTAAAGCACACAGGACCTCTTTTGGGTGCTCAATAGTTATCCAGAGAAAAGAAAAGAAAATTCTTCTCAAAGACTCTTACTTTTTGAGGATGCTCTCCAAAAGATAATTTCTCATGAGACTAACTTGGTCAACCATCCACCCAGTATGATGAAGCCATGGGTGGTCTTTTTGTTTTTCCCATAAACTTTTGGTAAACCACAAAATAGTGAACCAAATATAAACTACTGCTGTCTACATTTTTTTTCCCCTTCAAGTGTAGTAAGGTTTCATTCTACTCTTAAAAAAAGCAAACCACCACCTCCTTAGATGACAAGGGCATGAGTAAGCAATAGGTTGTGGAGAAAGAAGAGAAATACCTCATCATTTGATAAAGCTGGATGCCAATGCCCCCGTAGTCTTAAAAGGCCCAAAGAAACATTATTTCATAAGACTCAAGACCCAGCTTGGCACAGGTACAAAATGTCAGGGAGGGTTGCCTATAATTCCCTCCCTTAAACAGCAAACTCAGTCAACTGAGCATATTTCCGTGAGTTAAATCAGCTTTTTGGAACCTACATAGAGAGCTTATTTCCTCTAAAAAACATTTCTCTGTATAAAACTAAAAAAAACAAAACAAAACCGTGACAATATTTTCACCAAATGAATCATGGACTTCTAGAGAGAGTTGAATAAACAAAAAAAATGGAAGGAGAAAAATGGAACAACAACAAAAAAGATGGCTAACAGGAGGCTGTTGCATTTCCCAAGCAAGCAATATGAGTTTAATTGAGGCTGACGCATGACAGACTCGCATGTGCAGTATCGCCCAGGCCCCGACTGAAGCTGCTGACAGAGGGTAAATGGTGCGCGGCGGCGGGGCCTGCCCTGGCCTGGCATGGTGACGGAAGTGCCCTGAGCCTGTCAGGAGATAGCATGAGGGCTAATGAAGGGCAGCCCTTGTTTTTAAAATTCTTCTCACTTAGTTTTGGATCAGACTCTACACCATAAAGCCTTCTCAACCTTTTAGTGCTCAGTTAAGGATATGTGACACTTATTTAAAAATTAATGCATTCTAATCAATTTCAAGTTAGACAGCAAAGAGTCTGCAAAAGAGGGGAGACGAAAAGAGAAAAAGGCAGAAGGAGAAGAGGAAAAAAAAAGCAAGAGAGAATGAGCTCTATAAATATGGAAGCAGGCAGAAGGCATAAGAAATACGGCATAAGAAGTACCTAAGTGTTTTTGGGCATCTTTGTAGAAAGAATTTTGTAGAGACAGACACGCCAACATCAGAAGTCGGTGGCAGGCATTGGTCGGGGGGGGGGGCAATAAAACATTCTTCATACATTCTCCCAATTGTATAAAAAGTCCAGGAACCAAAGAGTGAAAAGACAAATGCAAAAGGAAATTTTAACATTTGTAAAAAAAAACAAAAAAACAAAAAACCAAACACAATTGTAACTTTTTAAAAAGACCGACTTTTTTTCCCCCAATCACTATGAGATTACTGCATATCCCATTGCTAAAAATTTTCTTCAGCACCCCATTGTGGAAAGCCTTCCAAAATGATTGAACATGTGTACTGAATATGTGCTTTAATAGAAACAGTAATATATATATATATGTATATATATATATATCCCATTGAATAAATGTTATTATTAAAGAGAAATTATCACTAGTTTTAAATAAGTATCCAGGCATGCAAGCATGAGTCTATATTATCTGTTTTATTTATCCTTTTGCTAATATAGGTAAGTGCTTAATTGTGAATTTTATTTACATGTTTTAGGTCCTTGAAAATCACACATATGTAATCTGTATTTTAGAGATTATTACCTACAAAACAGACTTCTTTAAAAAAGTGTTTGCCATTTTAGTGTAAGTAGTGGAAGGTCGAAAGAAATCGCTCTGGACTATAGGTATAAAAGATCAAATTTATGTAATGAAGACCACAGGTTAAACTGGAAACTCTGTCACCTTATTTTCTATTAATCCTAACTAAAACCAAACTTGCCTTTCTAGACCTTTCTAGGGGACAAATCTCTACCTAACTAGATCAGATCTTGATAAGAGAATATGAGAAAACACATTTACAGTCACATGAAAATCCTGATACCTGTTTTCAAGCTCATAATAAGACTTTTTTTTAATTTAAGGGAATTCATGAATCCATAGGTTTGTACCCAAAGAAAAATAACTCTTTAATAATAGTTATCTTTCTCTCTATATATGCTATACCAAAAATGACCATTTTATCAGATTTTAAAATAAGCCTCTTTTTTTTTTTTTGCACTATCTAGATTTGGTTTTTGTATTCCAAAGATTTCAACTTAGGGTATTAATTATTTTTCTAATGACCTCATCTTGATTACCTCTGAATAACGGGAAAAGCTGTCTATAGAATCTCATGCTCACCTTTACAATGTGCATTGAGAAAGGTCATGCACATGTAGAATTTGAACAAATGACCAAAACCGTTTGCTAAATTTGTAGGAAGCTTTTAAGGAATTTACATGCTGGAAAAATGGGCAACCAATCAGAACTTCTAATCTTTTCACAAGTTACTTGCTCAAAAATAGCATGATAATGAAAAGAAGAAGAATGACAACAGGGTGTAGTCAATAAAGCTGGGCAGATGCACCTCTTACTCTGTTTTACTCACGTCTGGCAGGAGATCTTATTTGTAATTCATTCCTAGAATCCCTGGGCTTTAGCCAGAGCAAGAAACAATTACGCCATTACTGTCTCTTACCGAAGGTTGGTATTTGTCAGTGTTACCATGCGGGGTCAGCTTTCATACAAATGGCTATGATTAAGAGCAGTTCTTAGTTTCTTTACAGTGAGCATAAAGCAATCTATGAGGAGGTGAGAGTCAGTCATATGGAGAAAGTAGCAAAAATCAACCTGACAACAAGTGACATTTTCATTTCGTGTGTTTACTGGACAGTCTAGATAGTCTATATGCATCCTAAAATGTAAAGAGAAAGAATTCTCAAATAGGTGTTTCGTCTACAGTCCTAGGTGGTAATAAGCTATCAAAGGAAAACGAAAGAAATGGCGACACAAATTCAATGTTTCCTTTTGGTCCAAATTATTTTATTAGTCAGGTTGAAATATCAGAGTCACTCATCTAAGAAATTTGGGTGGGAGATAAAAATTGGACTGGATGACTTCAAAGATCCTTTCCAAAGCAAGGATTCTTTGACTTTATGCCACAGTTTGGTTGGTGTTTTGGACTAGGAGATGCCCCTGAAAGGGGAATGAGAAAATAAGGCTCAAGAGATTATTGATTTGGGGCTTTTACCTAGAGCATCAACAGTAATCACTGGCCCTTTTGAAGCTCTTACAGACTCTACTGGGGCTGCCTGTGTTTTCCAGAGGCTTACTCACAGAGCAGACCCAAGCGGATGATCTTGAAAAAACCTGAAAACAAAATGACTAGAGAAGGATGCATTTTCTGACTTCCTGACACACTGGAGATGATTTTAACCAGAACAAGACCAGTTAAATGTAATACTCTCTTTTGTATACCGAAACTAATACAAGATGGTGTGTCAAGTCTACTCAAATAAGATAGATAGATAACATATACACAAATAAAATGAAATAAACTGATGCTACATACATATAACAAGAATTCATTTGGTCTAGCACATCCCAACCCTATGTATCTTTATAAATTCAGTATCTGTGTGTGTGTGTGTGTGTGTGTGTGTGTGTGCGCGCGCGCACGCGCGTGTGTGCTTGGTGGGGGGGGGGAGCAGCTTTTTTTTTTCTTTTCCCATGTTTTGCAAATATTTTACATAAAAGCTGGGATACAGTGTCCTAAACAGTCTAAGAAGAAACTGTCATTATTTCATGACGATAAGGCCAGCTTCCTTTCACAAATGAGATTCACAGTCCCGTTCAGGATAGAGTGACCTGCCTAAGGACTGCCTGGGTTCTCTCCAGCAAGCCCCCTTCTGTGTGGACTTGGGGCCACTGCTCAGTGGGGCACCAATGAGTCTGCCAAACAGAACCCCTGTGACTCACCAGCATGATTTCATTATTATTATTTGAGAGAGAGAGAGAGAGAGAGAGAGAGAAAGAATGGGGGAGGAGCAGAGGGAAAGAGGGAGAGAATCTTAAGCAGGTTTCACGCTGAGTGTGAAGCCTGATGCGTGGCTTCATCCCATGACCCTGGCATCATGACCTGAGAAATCAAGTCAGAAGCTCAACCAGCTGTACCACGTGGGTGCCGCTAGTCTTTGCTTTTCATGGAAGGATGATAATGTGGCAGGGAAAGGTGAATATTAAATAAATGCTTAAGATAATTTCATGATGACAGAATATTCAGAAGAAAGACTAAGTATTAGGATGTCTAATTCTTAAAATGAAAAACACGGCTTCTATAGAAAAATAGTCATGTAACTAAATTAGTAAAACCTACCATATTATCATCTATCTTTTTAAGATTTGTTGTTGGTCTACTATATTCCAAGTGTTAGATTCAGGAAAGGCATTTTATTTATTTATTTACTTAAAAGTTTATTTATTTAAGTAATCTCTGCACCCAATGTGGGGCTCAAACCCACGACCCCGAGATCAAGAGTCGCACACTCTTCCGACAGAGCCAGCCAGGTGCCCCAGGTGTTTTAAAAATTAGTAAGTTATGGGGCGCCTGGGTGGCGCAGTTGGTTAAGCGTCCGACTTCAGCCAGGTCACGATCTCGCGGTCCGGGAGTTCGAGCCCCGCGTCGGGCTCTGGGCTGATGGCTCAGAGCCTGGAGCCTGTTTCCGATTCTGTGTCTCCCTCTCTCTCTGACCCTCCCCCGTTCATGCTCTGTCTCTCTCTGTCCCAAAAATAAATAAACGTTGAAAAAAAAAATTAAAAAAAAAATTAGTAAGTTATAATGCTTGTCCTCACAGAGTTTAGACTCTGTGTGAATAACTGTAATTATTTTTAAGGCTATTTTTAGCCACCCCTGAAGACATTTTTGTGTATTTCTAGTAATCTTTTTCTAAAGCCGAGGCCACCTTCATTAATTTAACCATTTAAAATGCTTGTTCAATATTACTTGCTTCCTTTACTTAGCCTAAGTTTTGATTTTAATGAATTCTCTTTCAAAGAGCAAAAATATACTTCATCACTTAATCCCTCCCCAAAGCATATACCAAGTTTTTCAGGAGCATTAAGCAGCATAGTAAAAGAGGAACTTCTTAAAATTTACTGATAGATAAATAAGTTAAGATCCACGAAATCTTTATCACAACCATATATTTCACCAAAAATTTTTTTTTTTTCTGATGAGAATTCTATCTATAGATTTTCACTTCCAAGCCCAATTTGACTAGTTAACCTGGTTAAGATGGTTTCTAAAGTACAAATATTTGGCTAAAGGCATAGTGACGGCAAGAGCTGCTACTCTCCCGATCGCTACACCAACCGACAAAGTCGAATTAAAATGCAGAAGGAGTGCAATCACATCCTGGTCATTTCACATCAGTTTCCAAGCAATGCGGAAGGAGTAGAGTGAGAAACCAGAGGTGTGCAAGATTTTCTTTTTCTGACCAAGAAAGGTCAGACATAGTGCATCAGGATGCTGCGTCTTAAGGAAATCGTTATTTTAAATGCTGAGATCCCAGTGAAGAGAATAGTTTTCAAATATTAAAATCTCTGTGGTAGGCTCTGACCTCAGAATAACAAGCAAATGACAGGCGCTTGTTTCTCCACATATAAAAAGGACACTTACTTTAAGGTTGTTGGATAAAAGTCCTATTACCCCTTCATGAAATAAATAATTACACCACCAATTCAGTACGTTTGCCAGCGTGTCCACATGTAGTTTAAGCAGTTATTTCAATCACTTAACTACAGAAAAGAACTAAAATCTACAAATTTAAAAACTATGGTCCAAGAGGCCCACAGTCCTCACGCATCACTCTTCCCTGGAAAATCACTTTCACTGCTTCCTCAAGACCCCTGTAAGTGTTCTATTTATACACGTGGTGCTTTACTGATCACATCCAGAGGACCGGGTGTGCTTTGTTTTAAAAAGTAAACAGTTGGTTATACAGATATATAACTGTATTGTAAAAATGATGTGGAAGTCGTGTCTAATTCTGCTGGAAGGGTGCCTTCTTTAAAAAATTCTAAAAGAGGTTAAAATGAAAATTTTCAAAGGAGGAAGATATGAGGTGACTATTTGTATTATAGAAATGGTTTACAATAGAGCACTGTGGTAGCCAGCATCTAACATCGGCCCCAGTGATTCCCACCACCTGATATATAGTCCCTGTATAGCCCCCTCCCACACTGTATCAGGGTTGGTCTATATGACAAACAGAATACTGCAGAAGTGATGATATGTCATTTCCAAGATTGGGTTATAAAAGACATTAAGGCTTCTGTGTTGGCTGTTCTCACCTTCAGTCTCTCTTGCATCACGTGATCTGGTAGGAGCCAGCGGCCATGTTGTGAGTACCCTCAACTACGAAGAGGCCCCAAGGGGTGGAATAAAACCCTGAGGTCTCCAGAGAGTAGCATGAGTGAACTTGGAAGCAGATTTTCCAGCCCCAACCGAGCAGCCCCAATGGGGTAGTGAAAGTAGGAAGATTTGGTGAAGAAAGGGAGACTCAAGCTGGTAGGTAAGATTTAGATCAGAGTAGCACATCGTGACTGAAAGGCCGACAGATAAGTTTTGTTTGGCCCACATAGTTTTCTAAAAATTGGCAATTTCCACGATAATATTTGAATCTCAAGCTTTGCTTCAGAAGTCGGACCATCTAACAGCTTCAGATTTACCCTTCATCACAGCCGCCCCTTCTAGGGACATGATACATGCCCACCACTCCCCTTTGTCCTATGCCTGATCTACATTCCTCATTTCCCTTACTTGTCAGGCCCTTTTTAAGTAAGCATTACTGCTGAGGCAAGAGTTACATGGGACAGCAGACACACGCTGGACATGACTAGGTAGGTATTAGTCTTTGCTCTATTGTTTTTACCCTCTCTGTCCTGCACACGTGTATCTCCTAGTGGCCTCAGATATTTGGGTTACAGACTCCTGATGTGGATAGACAGAGAGGTGAGCATCTAGCGTATATAGAACTATCTTTGGAGGCAGGCAGGTCCATGCAAGTAAAAGCAGCATGTTTGGCCAGTGGCTCAGGAGTAGGCGAGATCATGGTGGGGAAGAAAAAAAAAAAGGCACTATGATCCTGTCCTCTTCCTTCTGTCTGGAAAACTGGAAGGAACCAATTTTCCTTTCTTCCTCTACCTTCTAGATTACTTATTTACCCTCCTGTATGTTCCTTCCCCTTTCAACACCATCCCTAGCGCACACTATGGCCCAGACTCCTCCGGGTGAATCTGTCGGGGTGAAAGGAGGAGAAGGAAACACTGAACAGATTGTCCCATCTCTGTTACCCCCAGGAGCCAGGCCTGGATCTGTCACACTGCTGGATATGAGGTGACCTGGAGAGGGTAAAATGAAAACCTATAGAAGGTGAAGCTTGAGTGTGGTGAAGGATCAGGTTGGAAAGGCAGCTGGGGGACTTTGTGGGGGTCGGGAACACAACTGAAACCAAAAATAACTGAGCTCCATGGGGGAAAAAGTTGTAAGGTACCCTAAAAGTAATTTCTGTTGATTTGCACAAATTTTCAGAAGAGGCTCATCACAAGCGAGGTATAATATCCAGACAAATAGATGGACACAGTTATATATTTAACTAGTAAATTAATTCAAAATGGATAACTTCTATGTGGTGAACCTGCTTTACTTGAGAACAATGTCCATTTGGACACATTTTATTACCTTATTCTAAGTGAGAAGAATATGTCATTTAGCTAAATGGGTAAATGATTTAGTGGTCACTGCTGTATACTAAAAAAGGTCCTATTAATTTGACAAGGTCATCAATCACAAATTAAACATGAAGATTCAGAAATTTGATGTTTTATATCTCTTTAGCTTTTAACTATCACACGGTATTTATTTTTTTGAAGTTCATTCCTTTATTCTCTAGAAATAGCCTGATACATGATGATATGCCCAAACAGCTCCATAAGAAAGAGGTGATATGTAGAACCAGACTGAAATCCAGAAGCAACGTAATCGGTAGTTTCTGTATGTACAGGAATGTCAAATTATCTGAAAGCCTCAACGGCATGTCCAAGGACTATGATGAGGCAAACATATACATACACCATGAAGCCCTTTTAACTAGAATGCCGGATTTTCTCTTTTCTTGAACCTTCCAGTTTACCACATTAACATTCATAGGCAATCCCCACTTGTAGAAATATTGCATCTGGTGGAATGCCAGCTTAGCAAGGTGCTCTGTAAAGAAAGAGCTTGTGATCAAATAAATCTGGGAGCCCTGCCTTAGTCCCATATTTGTTTGCCCTTGAGGAACAGTAGGAAGGAAAAGGTTGAAGACATTGTCCATCAGGTCCCACGGCATCCCTGCAGTGAGAGCCCATGACAAGAATGGCATGTAAAGCTTGGGGTTAAGGAGAGCCGTGCTTTCCCAAACCAACGGGTATTTTTTATGTTTTAGTTACTTTGATTCTTATAACTGATCAGACTGTTGTCTTTGGCCAATAGAAAGTTCAGAGGCAAATTTATAATCCACTTCCAATGAATGAATAGGGCCTTAGAGAGTGCAATTCTGACCGACTTAATTTTGTTATTATTTTCTCTTTGCCCTGCTTTTCTTTAATCCTGGTGCACCTTACATTCTCTCTAGAAGAAAGAGAAAGCAGAAGTGGAAAGAGAGGAAGATGGTGGGGAAGGAGGGGGAGAAAAAGAAGGGTGGGTGGGGGAATAGGCTTAATCATGATGTACTGAGATCCTACTTTGTGTTAGGTGTTGTTCTAACTCTTTACATGACTTTTAACCTTTTACATGTATAATTCTTTACATGTATCTTCTTAACAACCCATGAAGTTAAGAGCTCACAGACAACACAAATGAGGCATAAGGAGATGGGATAACCCACCTAAACTAACATGGTTGGTGGGGTTCAAACCCAGGGAGGCAGGCAGAAAGGTTCCAGAGCATCCATTATGCAAAATTCATGAATAGATTAAAGGGTTTGACCTTCGCTCTATATTTAGTTTACTCTTATCGTTGAACCTTTGCTTAAGTCCCAGACCAAAGAATGAGTTTATGTCTAAAGCATGTT
The DNA here is from genome assembly GCF_016509475.1 of Prionailurus bengalensis. Taxonomy (NCBI): domain Eukaryota; kingdom Metazoa; phylum Chordata; class Mammalia; order Carnivora; family Felidae; genus Prionailurus; species Prionailurus bengalensis. The sequence continues at coordinate 69,336,749 of NC_057351.1, read as the reverse complement.
GAGCAGGCACTGACAGCCCCCAATCATAAATGGTCACGCACTGGGTAATGGGAGATGCTACAAGGAAATTGTGAGCCAGGATTTGATGTCATTGTTTTTAAGGGGGATGACTCATGAAAGTTTTGCTATTGTTTCTGGACATTGTCAAATGCCAGCAGTAACTGTTTTCTCTTTTATAGGTAACTGGACACGTAGCTAGGCCACGTATGTCTGGTAGGGTGGAGAATGAAGGGTGAGGTAGGAGGTCAGGGGCAGTAAGGTTCGTGATAGAAAACTATTCTTGTTTATCATTTACTGAGCTAGTCTGAAGAAGTAATGCCCACTTGACTATCTAAGAAATCTGCGGGCATCTTACATAAAGGGAAGGGATTTTGGAAACTCCTACGGCATATTTGAGATCCAAAGTGTGAAGAAGTCAGTTTGAAGTAAAATAGCATCTAGCTCCTATGGGGAAGACACGTGAATGAGACAAATCTTGGCAATGAAGAAAAATACTATCACTGTTGAAATGGTTCAAAAGCAAGCCAAGTCAAACACAAAACAAAATAAAACAAAAGAATGACTTTCTGTACTCAGAAATAAAGACAATGAATGCTATGCAACAATTAAACGAAATCGCCCACGCCTCTGCTATACATCAATGGCCAACAGCAGCCCCATACCCTTAGGCCCGAAAGACTTCTACGGACAAATGTTCCTCAAAGCCTTTGTGGTATTAAGAAAAGGGCTCTTAATCTCATTACACTGTCAACAAGTTCCCAGTTAATCAGTTGTCCACATTCATTTGGGGTTAGCCTGTTATACTTATGCTTTTGCAATTAAATGCCACAAGGTCCAAATCAGCTTAAACGAGTCGTGCCCCCTCCCCGTATGGTTGAGTTACCAGCCTGGCGGTACAGCTTGGGCAAAATATATCATAATTAATTACCAGAAGCCTGAAGAGAACCCATTCCATAAGTCTGCACAGTTTATTTAACGGATTAAGAGTAAAATGCTATGAACAATAAATACTCCTGACCCTAAATAACTATTTAGCTGACATTAAAAAATGTTTCAATCATGTAATAGGTTTTTCAAAAATTAAGCAGCACATTTGCTTAGCAGACTGTATGGGCCATATTATCAAGTACTTCTATGTGACCAAATGATTTTTAAAAAATCGATCCTTGATGTGTTTCTTCCATAAAGGTGTTTCTCTAAAGCCTAGTCAATCAGGAAAAATCACCCAAATAAATGTTTACAAAATTAACATAAATATTGATGTGAACTAGCTTGAACTCTGCTGTTTTACTGTTTGACATTTGACCACAATTTCCCAGCTTATGCATCCCTTATAAACATATGTTAGTAGCTGCTTCCTAAAGGCTGCCTGTTAGTAAAGACTCTTAATTGTAAGTCCACAGGAATGTCTTATAAATCCATTAGCCCCAACAGTTCTGTATTAAAAACATAGCAATCAGAATTTCACAGTTATTTGAGGCATTTCAAAATTTGTTATCAAAAGGTATTAGAACTATTTTAGCATTTAAAGGGTTTCAAAATTAAACATAAACTTTTCACGATTAATGATCAATCTGAGAGAAAGCTTTGATAAGTCTCCATCCTCCTTAATTTTTCGAGTATTATTCTTTAAGCCCTGGGTCGCCTCAGCTGAATTTCACCAAACTTTTGCATATCAATTGCTCATTTTCAGCAATATCCAGGGTATGCCCCTTGCCATTTGTGGACCTGCCTAAGCAAAAGATTTGAGGAGAAAAAAATTTTCATTCGCTCAATGAACATTAAATCCTGGGCACTGGGCAAGGTTGAGGTCAAAGGGTGAGTAAGACCTGGTCCCTGGTATAATTACTCTTAATTAGGAAAGGAATATGTTAGAATTAATGATTTAATTTTCACTTTTGACATTCCATTGCTCACGTTAACTTTAGAAATGCTCACATTAGAAAAATGCAGTCTATGGAATGAATGGTCTGCTATTTAGAGTGACTGTCACGTGAGGAACGAATGCCTTCATTTTTTCAGCTCTTCCCATTCTTAATGGCCTTTAAGCCCAGCAATCAGAAGAATGTGGTTCAGACCCCATCCACATGCTTTCTTAAGAATTTATGGAAATGCACTGTCTTTATCTGTATGTGAATAGTTCCAAGCCACCAAAGGACGCTAGATGTGATCATTATTATCAACACCTAAACCCAGTTTCAGATGTATTTATATATTCCATTTCACAAAGCCCTTGAGAAAATTACTCATAAAAAGGCTAAATTGTGGACAATTCTCATTAATTGATAATGATACCTTATGGCACATGTCACTTCCCTTTTCAATGATATTTGATACAGAGAATCCTTGTTTCATGACTGAATAACCGGTGAATTCCTATTGCTCATCAGCTTGAAGGTCAGGAATTATGCTGGTTTGTCACACTTATGAACACAAACAGGGCAGATCCCCTCCTAGGATGAGGCATGGAACAACTAATAAAATTGACCAAATGCCCAAGAAACAGTAAATAAAGAGTGTTGACAAAGCCTGGAGCACCCGGTTGGTACCAAATAAATTAGGCCAGACACATTTACAAAAGTTTCCTTATAGAAACAGATATTTAAATACAACAAATACAGTAAATAATTTGGAGTTAAAATTTCAGTCCAGAACATTCTGAATATTAGCAAAATTGTTTATGCATAGCAGACATGCCAACTGGTTTTTATTGAACGTCAATATTTACTGTCATTGGGTATTATTGACTCTGGTTTCTTGTTGGTCAATATTTTCCTTTAGAAAAGCACGGTGGACTTTCCTTCCTCTGTACCTTCGTTTAGGTGGTTCCCTTGACCCAGAATACCTTGTCCTTACGTTCCACTTAATACTACTCACTGTCCAAAACCCAGGCCAATATTCAACTCTCCTTTCATGAAAGTTTCCCTAATCCTAGCAACTAGCTATGAATGCTCTCTTTTTTGACTCCCATCGAACTATCCTTGCAACACATGGTTACAGTATTCAGAGTCACGTTGTTATACTTGCCAGCCCAACGTTTACTGAAATTCATCTTTATTAGACTGTAAAGGCCTTGAGAGCATGCCAGGAACTGCACTTTATTCATAGTTGCCTATTCAGAAGTCCTAGCATGAGGAATTGCACACAGCAAACGAAATATTTTGCACCCACATTTGCATGCTCCAGATGAAAGACTGTGAATAATTGTCAGGATGTAATTTACACCAAACACGAATTTTAAACAGTTGTAAAAATTCATTCATTCATTCATTCATTCATTCATTCATTCATTCATGATTTTTTGAACATTCACTCTTTCCCAGGCACTATGTTAGGAGCTAGAGACTCAGCAGGGAACAAAACAGATCTTGTCTCCTGGACTTGACACTGTGATGGCCAAAAAGACGATAACAACAAATATAGACTATGAAGTCTAGGTAATGAGGTGTAGAATAAGGCAAAAATGCAAGAGAATTTATCTTAGAGTAGTCAGGAAAGAGCTTTCTGAAGAGGCCACACTTGAATGAAGTGCATGTGAGCTATGTGAATATCTGGGAGAGGGAAGAGGAACTTCTGGGCAGAAGAAATAGTGAAAACAGAGACCCTAGGGCAAGAACATGCTAGGCATTTTTGAGGAACACATAAAGAATACAAGTAGAAATTATGGTTGGAGGGAAAAGTGGTCAGATAATAGGAGGCCCTCTGGGCCACACACAGTACAGATTGGATTTTATGTCAACTAGGCAGTCTGATCAGAGGTTGACTTAATCTGAGTTAAATTTTCAAAGTGTCCTTCTGGCTGCTAATAAGGACAGAGAAGACTATTTTGGGATACTTGTGGAAGGGGGAGCAATTAGGAGGCTACTATGGCAGCCCAGGGTGGAGGTGTAGGCGGCTCGGATCAGAGTGGAAACGGTGGTGGTGGAGACAAGTGGTCAGACTTGGAACATCCTTTGAAGGTGAGTCTCTAGGATTTGCAGATGGGTTGGATGTGAGGCTTGATATAGATGCAGGAATCCAAGCTGGCTCCAAGATTTTGGTTTGAACAACTAAATGGAAGGTATTACTATTAACTGAGATGGAAGAGATCAGGGGGAGGGTAGGATGGTGGGGGAAGGGAGAGTTCTGTTCTGGACACATGAAGCTTGAGCTGACAAAGAGCATTCAGTTGGACATGCTGAGTAGGCAGCTGGATATATGTCTGCAGCTGGAGATATAAATGTGAAATTGATGGGAATATAGCTGCAATTTATACATATACGTGCTTTGAGGCTATAAGGTTAAAATTAACTGATGTACTTTTAAGTCTACTTATAACCTATTAAAGCATACTAAATTTTAAAAATAAAGTCACTTTAATATGTTGCCTACCACATCAACAGTTGACCCTAATCCCAAGGGCATAAATAAGCATGCACATTTGGGGCAAACTTTAATCATAAAAAAGAATAAAGTATATTCTACCATGAATATTTCAGCAAATAGTCATGTGAAGGAACATGAATGTTTAATTTAGACATCACCTCTGTCACTGTATGTTAGACAGTATGTCTGTGATATCCTCTGGAAATTCCAAAATGCAGTCAAGTTTTTCCACGTATAACTTAAAGTGATATTTCCCCACTATGTAGCCATCCTTTTTTCTAAATTCCTTGTCCCCCAGTCCCAAGCTGTAGCACACAGAATGCTTAAAAGAATAAACATTCTTAAAGTTTTTTAAAATTAGAAAACAGTTTAGTGGCGCCTGTGTGGCTCGGTAGGTGAAGCATCTGATTCGATCTCAGCTCAGGTCTTGATCTCAGTGTCATGAGTTCAAGCCCCACGTTGGGCTTCCCACTGGACATGAAGACTACTTAAGAAAAAAAAGTTTATATTGTCCTGGCCAGCTCTGAGCCACAGACTCAATGGAAAAACCAGCCCAATACAAGTACCTATTCAATGTCATACATATGTGTGGTAGAAGAAAGATTTGGGGAGACATGAAAAATCATCATTTTCCCCCTTACATAAAAGTAGCTAATTCTGCCCATATCTACAATCCCCCACAGAACAATTCCTCTCACTTACTTTCAAGTGAGGCTGTTAAGAAGAAGAAACAAGAATGGGAAATTCACCTGTTCCAGTTATGACTGGTCAACGCAAAGACCATCTATGTTAGGAAGGAAATAAAAAGTGAAGAAAGGATACATTTCCAGGTCACCTGAGGGGGGTGGGGGGGTGGTTGCAACAGCCTTCTCAGTCTCACTGTGTGGATTCATTTTGTATTTCACGGCTGGACCCATCTTTTTCGAGCACTACCTGTTAGCGTCCTATTGCTACTGTAACAAATTACCACAAACTCAATGGTTTAAAAAAACACAAATTTATTCTCATATAGTTTTGGAAGTCAGAAGTCTGAAATGGATCTTACTGGACCAAAATCAAAGTGTCATCAGGGTGGTGTTCCTTGTGGAGGCTCTAGGGGAGAGTCTGTTTCCTGGCCTTTTCCAGCTTCTAGAGGTCACCCCCATTCCTTGGCTGTGGCCCCTTCCTCCATCCGCAAAGTGAATGGTACAGTCTCTTCAAACTCCTCCCTGTCTGACCTCGGCTTCTATCATCACATCTTCTCTGACTCTGACACTGTTACCCACCTCTTATAAGGACCCTAGTGATTCTATTGGGGCCACCCAGACCATCCAGAATAATCTTCTCATCTCAAGATCACACACAATCATATCTGCAAAGTCCCTTCTGCCATGAAGATAATGTATGAACCAGGACATCTTGGGGGAGGAGGGCAATATTCTATCTACCACACATTGTTTCCAAATAGTTCATATCTCAGAAGTGTTTTGCAACTGTGGTGGTTAATAACTAGGGCTCTGGAGTTAGTCAGTTATGTATTTAAAACCTATTTCAGTACACACCCAGCTGTGTGACCTTGAACACGATTCTTACTTTCACCAAACCTTAGTTTCTGATTCTATAAAAGGAGGAAAACAACAGTATCTACTTCACAATAATGACATAGTATAATTAGGTTTTAAAATACTTACACATAGCATATTTAATTTTTAAAATATTTCCTTGAGTTGACCTCTATGTGCCAGGCCCTGTGCTGGGATATTATTGCTCTTTATTCTTTTTTAAAAAATTTTTTTCCTAATGTTTATTCATTTTTTGAGAGACAGAGAGAGACAGAGTGTGAGTAGGAGAGGGGCAAAGAGAGAGGGAGACATAGAACCTGAAGCAGGCTCCAGGCTCTGAGCTGGCAGCACAGAGCCCAATGCGGGGCTCGAACTCACACACTGCGAGATCATGACCTGAGCTGAAGTTGGATGTTTAACCGACTGAGGCAGGCAGGCACCCCATATTCTTTATTCTTTTTGAGTATAGAACAAAGTCTCTGGTATCGAAGGTACTCCACAAAGGTTTTCCCCTCCTGGGCTTATTGGCTCTTCACTTATTGACATTCATCATATGCTGTTTTGTCCTAATATTTAACTTTGTGTATGTGTGTGTATATACACACCAAGACTATTTCAGCAAATAGTCACGTGAAGGAACGTGAATGTTTAATTTAGACATCATGCACATACATATGCATACACACACACACTCACATACCCTAAGCCCTGGCTCTATTTAAAAATAAAAAATAAAGTCAGTCCAGTTTGACTTTCCAACACCCACCCAACACCACAGGGGGTTATATTCCGACCACCTGCCTTCTCTAGCCTAACCAGACCCCTCCTTGTGGCCTGTTTCCTACCTTACTGCAGCCTCACGGATCCCTGAATCCTAGCCTGCTGGCTGCTTCACATTTCAGGCCTTTTCAGACATTCAAACCTTGGCTCTTTACAGTGGCCTTGACCTCCTGTCTCTCTCACCCTTGTTTCTTTGGGAAGTTGTGAAGAAAGGGTGAATGGAGGACTGTAGGAAAGAAGGAACACAGTGGAATCTTACTGTGATCCAGCTTCTTGTAATTACTAAGTCAGATATAAAGTAGGTTGATTCTTTCCTCTCGAAAGTAAAATCATTTCACAAAAGCAAAGCCTGAGAAAACCAGATAAGCCAATTCACGTATGAATATGTAGCAGGCCTTTCCTCACATAGCAGCATTACCAAGAGGGTATATAGTATATAGGAAATCAATCATGAGTCCAGGTTATTTAAAAGAATGGAAGCTTTTCCATCTGACACCTAATGGCGGCAGCAATAATACAAAATAAGCTTTTAAAAATTGTTCCCCATTGTTCTCCATTATTTGGGTCTTTGATGTATCCTACATTATGAGCTATCAAAGCAAAGGCAATACATCCAAGGGAGGGAACGCCGCTAATGAAGGAAACATTAAAAGGTTATGCTTTCTCCCCATTACTTTTGTCTTCTTTGCAAATGGTTTTAAAGGTCGTTTTAAAAATAGCCTGCAAGGCCACAAAGGCCTCTAAATATTTAAATAACACAATGCAGTTTATTTTTACATAGTGTTGTAAATGCACATCACAAAATGCTTCACAGAAATGTCAGTCAAAGGCTAAAGCGAATAGAAAGGTACATTTGAAGACTAAACAGAGGGAAAACAGTGGTTCAGAAGAGAAAGAAGAGGCCTTTCAATAAGTGGTACATAAACTAGTTGCATACATGAAAAATGCAACTGTACCCTTTGGAGAATTAGAGAGACCTCAGGGACCAAAGAGAGAAAAGGGTTAAACTGGAGACAGTCCAAAATCAAGGTGTCAGAATTTACTGGAGGAAACCTGACTGAGAAATGGTCTTGGATCTTTGAATGCTAGCCTGATAATGCTACTCTGAAGAAAGCAAGTGGAGGAAATGCCTTTTTTTTTTTTTTTTGAGCATTCACTATGTGCCAGGCCCCGTGCTCAGTATTTTTTTATTTATTTATTTATTTATTTATTTTTTATGTCATCACAGGCTGGGTTATACTTGTAACACTTACAGACAGAGAAACAGATCCCCAGAGGTTCAATCAATTTTCACAGGTAATGGTAAGTGCTGGAGTCCAGACTCTCTTCCAGAGCTGTCTCATTCTCAAACCTCCAATTCAAGTTCGTGTCAAAGGATGAGAACCAGACAACAACCCAAGAAATAAAACCATAAAGGAATTAGAAGGAAAATATGAGTTTCTTTTTGATCTTAGCTATGGCAGGGAAGGCTTCTCTCAGCAGAAATTCAAAGGGAAAAATAATTAAAAAAATTTTCATCTGATCAAATTTAAAATTTCAGTACTTCAAGAACAGAAGAAAAGGCCTACTGACAAATTTGAAAAAAGTATGCCACAAACATGACACACAAAACAGTTACTAGAAGAGCTCTTATGTAAATCAAGGAGAAAAACACAAACACATCAACAGAAAAAAATTAACTTTCAAAGAAAAAATAAGCAAAAGAATTACAACGATTAATAAACATAAGAGAAAATATCAGCCTTACTTGTGATAAAGAAATGCAATAAAAAACCACAAACACATTTTCACTCAGTGTGAGCGAAGGTTTAGGAAAGAGAATTTAAACTATTATAGATTTATAAAAGATAGTTGGGTATTACATATAGAAAATCGTGAAAATATTCATGTTCTTTGGCCTAGCAATTCCACTCTTGGGAATATACCATTAAGAAATAACCAGAAATTTATGCAAAGAATTATGAACAAGTATTCCTATTGCAAAATTAGAATAGCAAAAAAGTTACAGTCAGAAAAAGTCCAGTTATAGGGGTCTGGTTAAATAAAATTTATGGTATACTCATAGGATGAGATAGTAGATAGACATTAATTTTTATTTCTCAATAGCATATTTGAAAATAAGGAAATATCTTCATATTCTATTAATTTTTTTAAATATTTATTTATATTTGAGAGAGACAAAGATAGAGTGTGAGCGGGAGAGGGACAGAGAGAGAGGGAGACACAGAATCTGAAGCAGGCTGCAGGCCCTGAGCTGTCAGCACAGAGCCCGACATGGGCCCAGAACTCACAAACTGCGAGATCATGACCTGAGCTGAAGTTGGCTGCTTAACTGACTGAGCCACCCAGGCGCCCCTATTCTATTAATTTTTTTTTAAAGCTGGCTTTAAAAAACGTGATCTGTATTTCAGGGGTTACTACCTTAAATGCATTCCATCGGTAATGAATGTATGGTGTGACATGACCAAGTTTTCAAAAGGGCAGCCACATGTCCTGTATGAATGCATTCACACATCCACACATCCAGCAACCTGTGACCCCAGAATATTTGTCAAAAAATACTTAGAACAGTTGGTAGAATTATGAGTGAGTTTTACTGTCTTCTGCGTGCTTTCCTATTTTTCCTAAATTTTTTTTAATGTTTATTTATTTTTTGAAGGAGAGAGAGACAGAGCGTGAGCAGGGGAGGGGCAGAGAGATAGGGAGACACAGAATCTGAAACAGGCTCCAGGTTCTGAGCTGTCAGTACAGAGCCGGATGAGGGGCTCGAACTCACAAACCGTGAGATCGTGACCTGAGCTGAAGTCGGTTGCTTAAGCGACTTAGCCACCCAGATTACTTTTCCTAAATTTTTATATGAAAACAACAACAACAACAACAACAACAACAAAAAAACCCTCCAAACCCTTCACTTTTATAATTAGAAAAATTCTAATCAATGTTATGGAATAAAAAAAAAAAAAAAAGACGATCAGCTCCGGCCGGCTTTTAGACAGAACCATTGACCCCAACCCATTTCAAGGAGGCTTTTTCTAAAACAAAAACAAAAACAAAAACAAAAAAAAAAAAGGAGGCTTTTTCTATCCTAGTTGGAGGGCTCCCTCCGAGGAGGGGGTTTTGCTGCCCACATTTCACAAGCTTGTCTATCCTCTGACCGTGACATCTGAAAATGCACTGAAAATGCCAAAATAGTGGTTCTCAGTCTTCATTGGCATCAGAAGTAGCTGAAGAGCTTTTAAAAATATTGTTGCTTACACCTCACCCAGGAGATTATGATTCAATTGGTCTGGGATGGGGCCCAAACATTACTAATTTCTGAAAGCTCTTCAGTTGATTCTAACGTTGAGCCAGGGTTGAAAACTCCAGGTCTGACCGCAATTCCTCAGACGTGCAACCCCGTTTCACTTCTCACTGCTCCTTTAAGAAGATGGGAAAGATCATCCTCCCTCCTGATATGACAGTCCCTAATTCTAACCTATGCAGTCTCTCCTTTAAGATGAATAATCTTCTTTCTTCAGGTACCATACAGTCCCTCGTTTGACAAACACTTCGTTATGATCTACTGCATCCACAGCGCTATACCCCTTTCCTTCACGGCACTTAACCAAGTCTCTAATTTTAGGCTTACCTTTTGGGTTACTTGACTAATGTCTTCCTTTCCTCCACTGGGTTGTCAGTTCCATGAGGGTAAGAACCACATCTGGTTTCATTTCCCATATAGCTCAATAATTTGCAGACTGAGTAAATGTATTACGGGCGCCATTCACGTTCTGAGGATGGCATTCAGAATGCAGCATTTATGGATTGCGCACCTACTATGTACAAGGTACTATCTGAAATAATGTGTCCATACAAACCAAAACACAGACAGATTCCAAGTGCTGTGATTTAGTAGGGAAGAGATGGATGCAAACAGCTAAAGACGACACCAAGCCTAATGAAGAAATGCCATCAGACAGACAGAAACCCAATGGCATCAACAGATGGAAGGGTGATTTTTCTGAGTGGGACTTCTATGGAAGCCTTCCCAGAGGAAATGCCACTTGAGTTAAGAAGACTTGGAGGATGAATAGGTAATTACAAAGATGAAGAAAGGGCATTTGCCGCTATAAATAATTACCCCAAAGGGCACCGGGGTGGCTTAGTCGATTAGCGTCCGACTTCGGCTCAGGTCATGATTTCACAATGAGTTTGAGCCCCACATCAGGCTCTGCACTGACAGAGCCTGAAAGCTACTTCAGATTCCCTGCTTCGGATTCCCTGTGTCTCCCTCCCTCTCTGCCTCTTCCCTGTTTGTGCTCCTTCTCTCTCTCTCTTCAAAATAAATAAGTAAACTTAAAAAAAAATTACCTCAAACTTAAACTTAAGGCTTAAAACAACACAAATTTATGATCTCACAGTTCTAAAGGTGGGGGCGGGGGGGGTCTAGGTGGGCATGACTGCTTCTGCCGTGGGTTCTACAAGGCCACAATTGCAGCCTGGGCTGTGGCCATTTCTGGAGGCTCTTCGAGATGAATCCATTTTGAAACTCATGCGTGTTGTTGGCTAAATTCCGTTCCTGAGGCCCCTGTTTCTCTGTTGGCCGTTAGCCAAAGATCTCTCTCACTCAGCCCCTTATGCTCTCCGCCCTCCTCATCACCTTGCCCCCTCCGCCTTTAGACCAGCAAAGGTACTGTGAATCCTTCTTACAATTCAAATCTTTCCAGCTTCTCTTCCGGCTGAATCTCTTCTGCCTCTAATCACAGAAAGTTCTTTGCTTTAAAGAGCTCATGGGATTAGACTGGGTTCACCAGGTTGAGGAAACTCTCCCTATCTTAAGTTCTGTAACCTTATTTACATCCGCAAAGTCCCTTTTTTCGTGTTTATAAAATATTTTCAGGGTCCAGAGATTAGGCAATGGACATCTTTGGGGGCCACTCTGTCTCCCAGGTAACGTGTGGGATGGCTGATACGGTTGGAGCACAGATGTTGGGAGATAAGGGGAAGGAGCTTGGGGGCCTTAAATACCAGCCTGAAATGTCTGGATTTTATCTTGCCAGCAAGAGGCAGTAAAGGCTCTGAGAAGGTAAATTTCATATACTAAGAAATATAAAGTTGTTTTTGAAATATAACCCTTATAACATAAATCTGAGAAAACAAAAGGAAGCTGAGTTCTTGGGGTTCCCATGCACAGCACATTACATGCTCCTACAATTACAGCCTGAAGCAGAGATATGTTAGCTGAAGCTAATTCTTCCTTGAGTTGTGGCTATCTTTCTGTACCCTATTATTCCAGAATCTTCTGTTCTTGCTTCCAATCTCTGGTCTAATGCAATAAATAAATCTTATATATTTATATGTATTCCCAACGCTCTACGTTCCCCTTTAGCACTTTCTCTGATTCACTGAACATACATTTCCATTATAAGCTCTGAATGAGAAAAAAAATTCTTAATATCAATTCACCCACATATAAGCTTTTCAGTGAAACTCACGCTAAACATCAAGAAACATGACTAGGACCCAAAATAACTCTAATAGAGATTCAGTAAAAACATCTGACTGGAAAAGTTACTGAGTTCATATTTTAAGTACAAAAATATTGTGTCATGAAAACTAGAAATCTACACTTAAATAGCACCCTAACATTAAGGTTTGGCCCTTCAATCCCTATACACATTAAATCTATAAAAAGGCAGAAAACTATAAATCATCATCTTTAAGGAAATGCACATTGCAATTGTCATGAAATAAATCCGGGCTTCTGTAACATAGAACTTTCTCTCTTCTGACTTAATACTTGTGTGTGTTGTAATAATTTCTGGTCAAGAATGCAGATTCTGATGTCAGACTGCTAGTTTAAATCCCTGTTCTACTATTTTCTAGTAGTGCTATGTTCGGTGAGTTACCAAACTCCCTGTGGCCTCCTCACTATAAATGGGGGCAAAAATAATACCTCCTTCAGAGGATCGTTAACACATAAAGCACTTAGAAGAATGTCTACACATAGTGAGGGCTTGGCGAATGTTAGCTGTTATCATTACTATTATTTTTAGATATGTCTGATGTTACTCTTTGCAATGCATTTCCCCTCCCTTTTCTCCCATTTATTAATGAAGACAAGTGAGGTTTTAAAACGTTTTGGGAAGACAAACCAGTTCTCAGACACCGTAAGGCAAACAAAATAGTTCTCTTTGAAGTAAAGATCATCAATATTCGTAACTTCATTTTTATAGAACTTTGAAAAGAAACAAAAGAAGAGGAGGAAGCAAAGAGTAGAAATATGTAGGGAAAATGGTTACAGGAAACTGCACTGATGCATTCGACTGAAATAAATACTTCCATCTCTGCCAGGAACTGTGTTCTGCAAGTGAGTGAAGGTGTCGGGAGAGGTAAGAAAGCTGGACAAAGCCTGGAATAAAGGAGCGATGTGATTAAACACACTCATGACGCAGCGATGACGCACACGGAAGTTAATGCTGCCAGTTGAGGGAAAGTGTTGAACGCACATTACGGTGCATGAAAGCCCCACACAATGAGGGCCTATGTGAGGGATACGGGCTTGCAAAGCTAATAAAACTTACCTTTCATGCATTTCTACTCCCCACTACTTTCTACCTGCAGTTCTAAGGCAGACTCGGGAAAGAGCCTGCCTTGAAACCATCCGGAGTGAAACATAGCCTCATCCTTCTTTATGCTCTCGATTTGTAAGGGGGGTATTGTCATTCATTTCAAAGAAACTGTAGAATCGCTCCACGCTGAATAGAGAAACCTAATTTTCAAACATGTTACAACATAGTATTGTCAGTCTTTCACTGAATGACTTGAAACATTCAACAAGTGTGAACACGCTATCCTGAAGTAATATTCTGAAATTTTTTATATTTACTACTTTTAGTACTGATTTGCTTTAGAAATTAGTCTTTTTTTTCAAAAGAAAAAAAACTTCATAATGATCCAGCCTAAAATACAACTATTTTAGAGGAAATGGAAAAACTATATTTATTGCTGTTTGCTCCAAGCCACTCACACTTCCATTTCTGTTGCTTGTCTACTTTTTTTCCTTTCGAACAACCAAGTTCACCGTGGAGATGGTGAACACACAATCGCAGCTTAGTTCAAGTTAGAAGACATCGCACAAGCTCCTTTAAAAGCCTCATGAAGTTTTCTTTACACAATTTTCCTGCCTAAATCCACCTCATTTTTCTTTCATGACATCACAGCAGCAGTGGTTTTTAATTTCATTTCAGTGGAAAAGACTTGGCTTTTAAACCTTATTTTACTAAAACCAACAAAGCACAAGTTCAGCATAAATACACACACACACACACACACACACACACACACACACACACACCCTTCTGATTAAAACAATGCATTAAGAATGTAAGAAAGCATCAGAAGCACTTAAAATAGTTCAGGAATTTGGAGGGAGGGGGAGAAGAAAGGAAGTCTAAAAGTCATTTTCTTTCTTAACCTCGAGGGAAAAATAACCTTCAAAAAATCCCATTACGTTTTTGTAATACATTTTTATAATTCCAGTTATGCCACTCAGAATCTAATTCTGAGTATTAGGGGTATTTGTACATTTACTAATTAATCCATTCAAAATATGGGAATAGCCTAGATAATGTGCTCATTGCATTTAGTTCTTCAAGAAATGTAACTTAATAGAAGTAAATTTTCAAAATTTTCTGCCAAGGTATCTTTTGATATCGAACGTCAAGGAATTCCATTTAATGTAGCCACTTCACATCTGCTTGTTCATCAAAGCTTTATTATCTTTTCCTTTTTTCCTCTTCATTAATGTACAACAGTTAGAGCTAGGTCCTTTTCTCTCGACTTTCTTTCCAGTTCCTTCCCAAGTCACTCTCACATTTATTCTCTGAGGCAGTCACCACCCCAGCTCTTAATTTGGTATTGTTTAACTCTCCTATCTATGTTATAAACTCTTGAGAACATATATTATACTCCTCTGAAGTTTCCACAACTGCAATGGTATGTACATGGCAAGAATTACATTTGTTAAATGAATCTTTGGAAAATAGTGTTCACTCAGAACATTCATAGAGCTGAGCGACCTTGAATATACTTTTGGAAACACCAGAAACAGAAATAGTATTTCCCCACAAATTTTTAATTTAGTTGAAGGATTCTTGCAACAACTGATTTTAATACCTATTGAAAGGGATATGTATTCCATATACAGCATCCAGACCCATTGAAACATGTGACACTTTCCTAAGATCCTACATCTAATGACTAAGAAAGACAAACAAATGACAATGGGAACTTACATATATAAATGGATGGTGCTGGAACAGGGCAAGTTTATGGATGTGGAATTTCTGAGTTTAAATTTCAAGGTCCCTGAAAGAATAAAACATGTTTGCTGCTAAAAACCACTGGCCATTTTTAGACAACTAAATCACCAGTGGTTACCCTAAAACTAAGTGCCATAATAATAGGATGTGCAAAGTGGAGATGTTGGAAATGAGAAATTGTGAATTTGTTTACTTTGGTCTTTTTTACCATGGCTATGAGAGAAACTATTTTGACTTCCGACTCTGTTAACCACAATTGTTTCGAAGGAGGTTGGCAAGGGAAGGACAGGCAGGGCAAAGTGACAGGGATGGAGAAAAGGAAAAGATGAAAAAGGGAAAAAAAGAGAGATAAGAAAGTTGATGTCAAGAACTGGTAATAAAATTATTCATTCCTTTTGAGATTATAGGTCATATGCCATCACATTATCCATGATCTTAACTGGAACTCGCATGTCTCTGTTGAAAAGAATCTGCTTTATTCAGAGCACTGCAGGAAAACAATAAAGGGGTTATTATTTTTTGCATCTCTTATGTTCACTTCTTATTCCTTTCTAACTAATAATGTAAAAACTTATGCCTCCCATCATAATTAGATATTTTATTGGCATAGCAGTTCTAAGAAACAGCCTTAAAAAAAAGTAGTTTATTTCTCATTTTAAAATGAGATGAGTTTATGCCGATAACGTGAAAGGTCCAGAATAAATAGCAACTTAGGAGTACAGAGCTTCCTTGAATGCTTTTTTGGCTGCGAAGAAGAATGTTGCCACAAAAATCTGTTTTGCATCATCTAAATGCTTGAAACAAGAACACATAATTTAGAAGAAGAAAAAAAAAACGGTGGCTGCCACTTAGCCATAAAGAGCAAAGTCGTGTTAGAAATAGCTTTCCTGTGATATTTTGGTACATTTCTTGGTTTTTTCAGCAATCGACGTAATTATGTGGTTGGAGGGGGCAGTGTTTATCCACATTACCATTTATACACTGTATACAAACAGAGGACTTGACTCCAACAGTCTGAGGAGCACATGGGTTTGTGGCCACATCCTTGACCTCAGCCGCTGAGGAAACCCAGGTGGTTTTATCAGACGTAAGTGCAATCTTTAAGCTACAGAATATTGATCTCTGACTCCACTTCTGTCTGTCCAAAACACCCAACACTTTCCCTGCTTGAGTGCTCCATTACAGCTGTGGAATACTGTTTATATGCAGCACGTCAACATGCTAATTCATTCCATAGTTACTGACATTATAATGCAGAGGCGGAGGAGAAAATCCATAATCTTTTGTTGTCTCTTTGTACAACCCGATGCCAGAAATAAACCCCTCTATCTTTCTCCTTGGCTACTCTGCAAACTTTGGGATAATTTCTAGGAAGCAGAAAAAGGAAACTTCTGCCTATTAGAATATTCAAGCTTATCAAATCATTGCATATGTTAGGATGACTATAAATGCTAACTTTATTGTACAGGGAGTTCTTTCGTGAAAATGACATTCTTTTTCAGTTAAGAATGTTCATATGTCAAAACTAGTGCAAAGAAAAGTAACACGCTGTAATAGCTGTTCTACACAGCAAAGTACAAAATCATGTTTTAAATATCATCCAACTGCATCTATTCAGTTGGCACCCTTGTAAGTGACACACCCGTTTCATTGGGCTGATGGCCAAAGCTCTGCGTGAGTGATTCAGAACAGTGGCGCACCTCGCCCATTCACACATGTCTAGTACTGTCTGCAGCACTATTTACACAAGTTAAGAGACATGAATCGACATTTTGTGGCATAAATTTTCTTCTGTGTGGCCCTTTATTAAAACTGGGCTGGCTCCCAGTAGCATTATATACTCTACACGTAAAGTTTCATAACGGACCTAGTTCATGTAGCTCATGCTATTAAAATGATTTGTGGGACAAAATGCTGATACTTCATTCCATGATATGCTTCTGGAATCTTATGACTAATTTTCACTATTCAGTTTCCAAAACGTTGTAAACTATCATTACAAATACATCATGGTTACTTTGTTCTAAGACACTAGAATTAAGTATGTGTTTGTATACACCAAAGTGTGCGTGTGTGTGTGTGTGTGTGTGTGTGTGATCTATATATAAACTTTACACACATAAACATGGAGAAAATGTGAAAACATCATTCCAACTCACTGCATATAAGAAGGCTATGGGAACTCCCCGATCCTCTGTTTCCTTATCTGTTGCATGGGGATAGTAATTCTACCTATACTCCACAGGTTGGTGCAAAGACTAAATGTGGAAATGCTTATAAAGAGCCTAGCACCTTGCCTGGCCCGTAAGAAGAAATCAATGTCCAATCTGGGAAGAGCACAGTTTGTGGTCAGTCTTTACTTGAACTGGGACAGCAAAGCAAGCAAGAGACAGGTGGAGGATATTCCTGCTTCCAGCGACTCATCCTGTATTATCCCTGACACCACAGGTATGATACGCCTGGCGTCGTAAGGGGATCATGCATCAATGCAGGCAATCTGACATCCTTCTGGGAAGGAAACCCAGGACACGTTATTTGGGGATGCTAAAGTCCTCTGGGCACGTTGGATCCTTTTTGTCATGCTTTCGCTGATTCCCTTCTCTAGTATTTCTCAGTAGTGTCAGCATGACATCACAAGTTCTTGAGGTAAGCTGAAAATATGCTTCCTAAATTCTTACTGTTAATTTCTGTTACCTATTCTGATGCCAAAGTTCAGCCTTAATTACACAGACTGTTATGATGCCAGAATTTTCAGACCAGTAGCAAAACCATCCATGATATTCAATAATACTAAGGAGAACAGAAAAATTAAGAGGAAAAGGACATATGAGTAGACATTCTTTCTGAATCCATGGTTATGTGCTCTTTAGATACTGTTGCAGGGGGTGCCTGGGTGGCTCAGTCAGTTAAGGGGCCCAACTTCAGCTCAGGTCATGATCTCACAGTTCATGAGTTTGAGCTCCATGTCGGGCTCTGTGCTGACAGCTTAGAGCCTGGAGCCTGCTTCAGATTCTGTGTCTCCCTCTGTCTCTGCCCCTCTCCAGCTTGTGCTCTGTCTCTCAAAAAATGAATTAAACATTTGAAAAAAAAAATTAGATACTGCTATAGACTGTAAACAAGCGGTTTTCTCAGACTTTAGTGCATTTGTCCCCTATGCCAGTAAGATCTGAACTTTGACACAGTATATGTTTACATATAGGGGAAGAAAAGAGTACATTATATGTGACTGCCGCATGACAAGGCAACTTTGACTGAGTATTTTGAAAAGAAGCTCTTTTGGCAGTAGGAGAAAGTGCTGGCAATGTGCACCCACATAGCCCGTCTGTCACTTTAAGAGCTGAAACAGGAAAACCTGTACCATTTTTGTACTTTTGTTCATTCTTTTCAACTCATTCGAAGTTGCCCCCTGGGAGTTAGCCCTCCACCAAAAGTCTCTTTCAGTACACAACTAGCTCTCTCTATTAAGCGTACCCACCCCTGCTCCACTATAACACTGCTTCCTTTGTACTTGCCTGGTGAACTGACCAGCCACACAGTACAATGGCCACAATTACTAAATTACACTGCCTGTCACTGCCTTTTGTATCACACCTCTAACAGGTGCCATTACCATGATAGGCAAATTGTAATAATCCATTCACAGCATCCACTGCCTTAATAATGTATTTTTTTATTTTACATAATCTGTGTGTGAATACCGCAAGGCATCTGAATAGTTAGTAAATACAGGAGGCTGAAAGACCGAACTGCATGGAATGCGGCTACAAACAAAGGCGCTTAGGACAACAGACCTGAATGCAACCACATTCCTGATAAAGCGGACAGACACATAAATATATCCAATGGAGAAATGGCCTCCAGATTTGAGAGGTTTCGAAAATCCAACTTAGAGAACCGAGGGAGCGAAAAACAAGACACTGCCAAACTCAAGTTGTTATCCCAGGCTTAAAACTACATATGGCGTCTGGGTTGAGTAGAGCCTGTTGTTAACATCAGCACCAGGGCCAAGTAACACAAGAGGATCACAAAACCAGGAGTTGAGCCTTGGGAACTTTGCTCAAGATCACTGCTTACCCTTTTACCCTTACCCCCTCTCCTCCTGAATCTCTACGCTATGCCTACCCACATGCACCCAGGACATGAAGCATGAAACCAATGAAGCAATTTGTGAAGTTTACAGAACAACTCCAGGGAATACATGTGAACACATGGGAATAAGTGTATTAGCAGAAATGCCTTCTTCCTAAGCATCATGGTCGGTGGCAAACTTGAGTGGGCTCTTGATGAAGGTTTAAAGGGCCTTACTTGCCTAGAGGCTGCAACAGATAAGATACACTCACTGGTCTCCCTCAAAGTCTGGTCCATGATGGCCGTCTCCTGGTGGCTGGCCCGGCAGAGGATTCATGTTCATAACACGACAAGGTCTACACTTTTGAAAAGTGACTAAGAACACTTTCAAGTTAAAAGACACTAAGCAAGTGTATGATGGCATTATTATTATGGGTTAATAATTCAGAACACTTAGCCAAGTCTAAGTATTGTTTTGTTAAGTCCTAACAAGTGAAAGAAAGTAAGTTTCTGAGCTCCTCCACCAAAGTTGTTTTTGAACCAAAAAATTTTAAAAACCACTACTTTTGTGCCACTTCCAAGGCACAACCATGGCTTCAAAGGCTTCCCAGTTAGCCACGTTATCAGGAGAACCAGAGAAGGCTCCAGTCAAGAGGACCAGCATTGTCTCTACCATTTCTACACTGGGTGGCCACTCTTGGAAAGAGTTTGCCAAGGATATGGGTCAGGGAGGTTGTCCTGAAGCTGCATTTGCATATGAAATAAGCTAGTTTTACTTCCATTGCATGTAAGAGATTCCGACTGTAGTGTAGAGTACTTTGTATATTTGGTTTCTTCTTTCCATAAATTATCAATCTCAAGTGACTCTGGCAGGAGGGTCTGATAGAGATTGTACAGGATTTGTTTTTTTTTTAAAGAGATCATAAAGGTGGCTAGAGTTTCTCCTTCTTCAATTTGTCCCTTCAATTCTGCCACCTACGAGGACGCATTAGGAAATACTACTTGCAGGGCGCCTGGGTGGCTCAGTAGGTTGTGTCTGGCCTTGGCTCAGGTCATGATCTCGCTGTTTGTGGGTTTGGACCCTGCGTCGGGCTCTGTGCTGACAGCTCAGAGCCTGGAGCCTGCTTCAGATTCTGTGTCTCCGTCTCTGCCTCTCCCCCACTTGCACTCTCAAAAATAAACATTCAAAAAAAAAAAAAAAGGAAATGCTACTTGCTAATATAAACATTCAGTCCCTGATCCATAGATCTCTATAAATCTATAAATGGATGAATGGAAATTCCAGACTTTATACTACATCATCATCATCATCATCATCATCATCATCATTTATTAAGAGCTTACTAAAGTCCCTGCATTATGCAAGGATTTTACATGATCACATCTAATCCTTCTAGCCAAGCTATGAAGTAGGTACTATTATTATCTCAATCTTACAAATGGGAAAAGTGAGGCTGAGAGCCTAAGTAATTTGCCCAAGGTAATTTTTATCGGAGTACCAATAGAAAACAGATCACATAATCAAACTGGGTAATTTAAGTAGACTATAATAAAGAGACTGTTTAAAAGTGTGGGAAACCACAAGTCCCGGCACATCAGCCTGGGGCAAGTAACAGTGGGCAGGTTACCCTCCCGAGGCTTGAAGATGGGAGGGGAGAAAGTGGTTACCGATGTTCTCAAAGAAAGAATGATGCAGCCAGCCCACTACAATCCCACAGGAAGAGAGCCAGGATAACCTGTACCCCAACCTTACTCTCTCCCTCTATTCTATGTTCTGTCAGGGCTCCCCGCTGGGTGAACCTAACTGGAACCCAGAAGGCAAAAAAGCCCATTGGTGTGGTCTATACAGAGTTGGTCATCCAAGGAACAAAGCAGAGTGGATGTGGGGAGGGCAAACTTATGTCCAGAGTGGTCACACTGTATAAATGCTAGTCAGGCTTGCATTTAAATCCAAATCTATTGCTATTAACCACCAGGCTACACACTGCCTTCTGGAAAGACATATATGTACCTAATTCTGGGACACAGTTATTCCCAAGTCTTCTATTTTTAAAATCTCTAGCAATTCTCAAAATCTCCACTCGGTCAACTGGATTCCCACATTCCTTCCCTTTCCTCTTGGTTCTCTGCACACTGTGAGTGTCAATCACCCAAGGCCCCCCTCTTCTTCCTGTCCGTCATCATGATTTGGCCTCCTATTGCCTCCCCATCTGGCCTACCTCCCACAGTTCACCATTTCAACTTTGCACTCACCACTACCCTACAATCACTCTCCTTTGTTCTCCTGTCATTCCTACTCTGCCAGTTCTCAACAGGCATTGACTTTCCACTGTTTGCTTTCTTGGCTCCTACTCCTGGTCTGCCAGGCAATCCTGGGGAGGACTATGAAATCATACTAGTGAACTCATGCTCCCGAAACTCAGCTGGGCTCCTGCCTAGTTCAGCCATTTCTGACCCTGCTCATGTTGAGTCTCCTTGACATTTCCTACGGCAACTGTTCTGAGGCTTTTCCACACTCTTCCTAAGTCCTGGACCCTGTCTTTCACCTTCAGGGAGTAACTCGGTTCCCTGTTTGGAATCATGGTGATCCTTCCAAAGTTCTTTCATTTCTAACTCAAGACTATTCAAAATCCATTCTAACCTTCCTCTTCCCTCACCTCTGCTTCTGAGGAGTGTTTCTCCTTTCTAAGGTTACATCTTCAACTTATGGTGTTGGTTCCATCTCTCTGCACATCTTCTGGGCCTTAGAATGATCAACTATTCTCCTTCATGATGGCATCACTAGCTCTCTGCTAAAACATGTTCAGGGCCCTCTAACCTGAACTTAAGGAAAAAGAAATTAATTCTGATCCTTATGAAGAATCACCTTTTTAGTTCTCTATTCACTTTTCCTTAAACAGCAAAGTCTAGGATTAACCCTCCCCACTACTCAAGCTCTCTTAATCCTGAAAACTGCCATTTCTTGTCTGTTTGAATACTCTCCAGGTCTTCTGAACTATTTGATTGTTCTAAGTTACTTCTCTTTCTTGAAAAATCCTTCCTTCTTTGGCTTCCATGACACTGCACCGCCCACAGTCATCCACTAATCCTCTTCGGTTACTTTCTTTGACTCCTCTTTGTCCCATAAAATGCAGACTTTCCTCAGGGTTCTAAGGCTCTTTTCTTCTGTATAAATATTCTCTTGGTGATCTTATTTATTCCCCTGGCTTAAATGTGATTCCATAAAGTAGTATGTATGAGATGACTTTCAATAGCACATGAACTGACATTTTTTTATTTGGATACTTTGTTTAACCTGATCTTGGACAGCATCCATTGTAAGAAGCACCATTTTTTATATACTACTTAGAAAATGGCTGCCAATTTAATTATGACACATGGCTCTCTTATCTCTTAATATTTTTGTTTTATACGTATTCAAAGAGCTCTGTTAGATTACTCACTCATAGGGATTGTCTTATACATCATTCTTGTGCATTCAAAGAGGGAAATATAAGCAAAACAAATAGGTTACAGTTTTCCTAAAGTTTTCTCACATTGTCCAACTCTTGTGAACCACTTTTCAACTCAGAGGCATCAATATCCTCCCAGCCATCAAGGGCATCAAGGATGCAACATTTCTTAAATGGCTTCAACTACTCTCTCTAGGATTCTCTTCTGTGTTGCCAATACCCATTCTGCAAGTTTCCGTGTTGGTGTTTTTTTGATTCTACTGGAAGGTAAGGTTTTTAGACAACAATTAAAACTTACGTTCTTTTCTCTAAAGACTTTTCAGTGGTCTGTTGATTGAAATGTTGAGAGGTTGTGGGGTTTTACTCATGCCATGGGGACTAACAACCAAGATGGCTCCTGTGTTGGCAATGACAAACACATCACCACTATAGTTGGTAAGATGCCATCAACTGTAAAACACCCTAATTTCAGAAACAGTAACTCGTGAAAAGATGTGCATCTTACAATCGTGAAATATGGTCATTATGTATTTGTTATTTATCCTAAAAGACTATCACAACAAACCCAAGAATTCACAGATACCGTCTACAACGGGGCAATGCTTGAAAAGAGTGACTTAGTTTCGAGTATATTTTAAAATATTAAATAAGAGTATCAGTATTGTTCAAACATGGCAAAAAACTTACAAGTAGGACTCAAATGGCTAAGGTTTAGAATACAGAGGCTTTAATGATCATCACTCCATGGATGATTTATGTTTACACATCCAACTCTAACTTCATTTTTAAGCTTTAATTCTCACATTGCAATTGCCAGCTCAGTGATATTACCTGGGCACCTTGCTGATACCTTCAACTCAGTAGCTTTTCCCCACAACCTATTCCTCCTCCCAGGTTTCCTCTACCGTTAATGGCATACATTCCACCTTGAAACATGTTTTATTTTCTGCAGATTCCAGAGTTTGTATTTTGTGAATGGCACAGTTCTGAGACTATTAAATATGGGTGTTACCTGCACATTAGCACAGTACCTAGTGCCTATTAGGTACTCAGAAATGATCTGATAACTCAATACACGCTAAAATAGCATATATGTAGAATGTATGTTGGAAAGAGCCACTGAAATATAGAAGTAGATAGTTCGGGCCCTTTTTAGAAGAGGCGGGATAGAAATGGGCAAAAGATAAACATCGAATGAACAGAGAAAAATCATTAAGAAAACCCTGAGAGCTTTATGTTTTTCTATACAATAAACAGATAACTGTAAATGATTCACTTTAAGAAGACATCATCTAAAATAATGTAATAGCATTAATTTAACAGAACAATTTAAATGCTTAAAAATATGAAGTCCATTAGGCAAAATGACTCAAATGGCTCCAGTGCTGCCTAGTAAATAAGGCAATGAAATAATTTTATGACTGTATCATTGTAAATAACAAGAAAAACAGAGTGCCATCCTTCAAGTCATATATTAAACATTAATTAATTTCATAAAGTAAAAGATAATTTAGTTCTGTAATTACTTTAAAAAATTTCTAATTTAAATGAAGGTGATATTAATTCGACTGAACTATAAAATAAAGCCAGCACGATTCTCTGGAGGGCACACACGACGGGGACGAAGATGAACCAAACATTCTTGAAAACATGATGGACGTGAACAAACGTTTACTGAGGAAAGAAGAAAACCACTCCACCTCTAGCTGTTATCAAAACCCACTCTTGCAAAGAGAGGATGAGTATCGGTGATATTTATTTCTTTAAAAAAATTTTTTTTTTCAACGTTTATTTATTTTTGGGACAGAGAGAGACAGAGCATGAGCAGGGGAAGGGCAGAGAGAGAGGGAGACACAAAATCAGAAACAGGCTCCAGGCTCTGAGCCATCAGCCCAGAGCCTGACACGGGGCTCGAACTCACGGACCGCGAGATCGTGACCTGGCTGAAGTCGGACGCTTAACCGACTGCGCCACCCAGGCGCCCCATAGTATCGGTGATATTTAAATACACATGAAGAATATGTTGATTTGTACGTTTATAAAAACATCTACAAAGACTATAATGAAAAGACCCATGAATTAGATCTGTGTATCCGTAAATCAGACACTGAAAATGAGCTGCAGGAACACTACCAACTTTCATCAGTTTGCAGTGTCAGGGGAAAGACATCATTAGGTGAGGGAAAGCAAAAAGAGGTTTAGGCTGTGAAATCTCAAGAGAGAAATCAATCATTCATTCCACAGATATTTATTTAGTGCCTACTATTAGCAACAAAGAGAGACACAGTAGTGAGCAAACCATACAAGGTCCCCGCGGTCATGGAAATTGCATGTGAGTGAAGCAATGTACAACGATGACCTGGAATCTAGAGCTTTCTTTGCCACTAACTGGCTGTGTAAACATGGCCAAGTCACTTCACACATTACTCAATTACTTTATCTGTTAAAATGAAATGGTGAGCTAAATCATTTCAAGGAGAGAATGCAGATATTGGGGTTTACGAGTGGGGCCCACCATTCAAACAGTTCAGCCAGAGAGTCTGGTAGTACCAGCCAAGTCCAATTCATCTAGCATTTTCCTTTGTATACCTGGAAACTTCCATAATTAAACCAGGACATTGAAGGCTTCCCTGACCCAGGACATCCCTCTACATTCTACTCACTGATTTCGTTGTCCTGCCTATTTGATTTATGCCCTTCCTAGTGACTAATACAGTACTTGTCACTCGATGTATTTGATTTGATTTTCTGAACTCAAATTTCTGGGAAACGATGGTTTAGAATATGCAAGGATTTAAAGTATTGTAACATAAGCAACTAAGATAAAATGGAATTAAAACTATAGTATGTACTAGGAAACCACAGAGATCTATGAGGATAAAAGGTTACGTTCAGAAAAAGAACCTAACGCTTTAACAATTTATTTTATCGTACCCTGAAGCTTCTGGGGAACACTATTAAAGCACAAAGCCAAAGTTAAGGTAGAGTCTGGCCTTAGTTCTATTCCATGTTTAAAAAAAGAGAAAAAAGAAAAGGGAAGGAGTTTTATTGTTTATTGGAATAAGACTGCCTCAATTCTTTAGGCAATTTTTGTTCTGAAGGGCCCTCTCCCAACCAGAGCTTGGCTATACGTCTATTACCATGAATTTTAAATGCGTTACCCCTTGCTAGAAAGTATGGGGATCTCCAGGAGAAGTAAGAGGAATTGGAAAACGAATGATTTTCCTAAAGGCACACAGACAGTACATGAAGCTGGAGTTAAAATTTGAGTCTCTTTGATTCCATGGTTTTTCCACTTACACCACATTGCCTCTCGGGTAAGTAGGACAGATAGCAGCTAAGTAAATCTCCCCTGTGATATATTATTACCTCTTCACTTCCTGGCGTTGAGTATTTTCACCAAACATGCAAACATACTATCCTTTTATGTCTAAGAAGGAAACAATTTCATGGATATTGTTCGGTGGGTTTCACGAATATGGATTCTCCCAACAACCGCGCCCTCTGCCATCAGCAAGAGCTGTAAAACCACGGAGGACAGGGTCCTGGGCGGGATAAAGGGGGTGACAAAGAGGTCTAAGCCTTCGTCTTCACTTCCAAAAGGTGCTTAGAGTATTTCAGGTAATGGGGCAGATAGTGCACCAGGTGAACATGCACACAGCTAGCGAGCATTAAGGGACACGACACAGTTCACTGGAAGGCAGCCGCTCTGGGCTGGGTACTGGCTCCAATCACATCTGTTTGGCCAGCACGATGTTTTTAAACACCAAATGTGTTTAGGTGGGGGCGTGCTCCCTCACGTTCAGTCACGGTAAGCACAATTCACTATATTACACGTGTGAACCTCACAGCCTTGGTGTCTGTCACCCCTAATAAACTTAAAGCACGACAGGGGTTGGGTACCAGCTTATTTATCTGGTATCGTGGTAAAACGAGGTGTTTCAGGAAAGAGAGCTTTCCAGACGATTAGAACGGATTTAACTTCAAGCAACATTTATTTGATTAAGTAATGAGAATCTTCTAAAATACACCATTAGCATACACTTCTTCGTCTCCTTAAACAAAGGATAGGGAACACTGCCATTTTTAATTGACTTAAAGTTATTATTATAAGCAGCCATTATTTGATTGTTTAAAAAACAGTTTTACGACGCTTTATTTGATGGGAATTCTCTTGTTCCATGGTGTCTATCCTCCTTCCTTTAATTTAACCCTTCTGTGGAGGGCTGAGGAAAAAAAATTAGCAAATAACTAAAGAACCGTAAAAACAAACATTTTCAAGGACTTAACTGTAGGAATAACATCAACAATGCCCACCACCACTAATACTTTTCACTGAGAGCTTACTAAGTACACAAAAATACTACCATTAACTTCATTTGACTGATGTTTGAAACTCAGGGGTAGAGGGGCGCCTGGGTGGCGCGGTCGGTTAAGCGTCCGACTTCAGCCAGGTCACGATCTCGCGGTCCGTGAGTTCGAGCCCCGCGTCAGGCTCTGGGCTGATGGCTCGGAGCCTGGAGCCTGTTTCCGATTCTGTGTCTCCCTCTCTCTCTGCCCCTCCCCCGTTCATGCTCTGTCTCTCACTGTCCCAAAAATAAATAAATGTTGAAAAAAAATATTTAAAAAAAAAAAAAAGAAACTCAGGGGTAGAGAGATCAGTTTTCCCAAAGTCATATCGCTAGGAAAGTGGTAGGGCAGGACACAACCTGAGGTCTAATTCAAGCACATGCTCTCAACAACCACCGTGTAATGGATGTTTTTGTTGTGGGTTTTTAAAATTTTTTTTTAAGGCATCCTAAGATATCTTTCCATGTTCGTGTTGTCCCCTAGAAAAGAACTGTTTCCTTAAGATGGACCACTGGATACGTGGGATATTTACTAGTCTTTTCTTTGGAGTATAAACAGAGAAAGAATAAACAAGATAGGAAGATATTTTAAATGCAGCTTAGGACAACCATAAAGTAGAATGGGGAATCAAGGGGCCTGGAATCTCTAATATCTACAAGTTACTTGTCATTTTAAATAAGCCACTTGGTCTCTCCACTTCAATTTCCTCATGTGTGAAATAAAGATAAATACCCAAATACCACAAGTAGAAAGCTTTGAAGATTAAGATAACATAGGGAATAGCACAGTATAGTACCCAGCACAGAGAACACGTTTGATAAATACTAGCAGCATTGGTTGCTGGTTTTCTCATCTGTACCACGAGGATACTAACAATACTCAGAGGCAAATGTTTCAGAGGCAAATGAAATAATCTACATAAACTCTTTAATGCGATGCCTGGCACACAGTAACTGCTCAATTAATGTTTACTACTGCTGTTATTATTAGCCTGTTATTTGTTAACTGTCTTAACTTCAGCTCTTTTCAGCAAAAACTAGGAAGGAGAGATGTGGAAAAATTCTAAGATAGACAATAACTTCAATGAGATAAAATGTGCTGACTTCCTATACTGACACCAGAAATTGGTGAGAAAATGAATCTGAAAATTCAGCTGGCATTTGAGCCTGCTCAGGGAAGCACTGTGCATTAAGATACTCAGGATGTTACATGAACAACACTTCACTTCCAGATTTAAACTTTATTGAAATACTTTTTTCCCTTAAAGGTGCTGCCTTTTTGTTTATGTCTCAAAATACGCGCCAATATTCACTGAACTTTTAATCTGAATATATTGTGTACTAATTTATCAATTGAACATTACAATTTCCAATATTCAAAAGATTACAAATTCCAGGCACAATCTTTACCAATGGAATGCCAATGTTAGGCTTTCTTTTCTCTTTCTTTTTTCTTTTCCTCTCCTCTCCTCTTCTTCCTTCCTTCCTTCCTTCCTTCCTTCCTTCCTTCCTTCCTTTCTCTTCTTTTCTTTTTTCTTTCTTTCTTTCTTTCTTTCTTTCTTTCTTTCTTTCTTTCTTTCTTTCTTTCCTTCTTTCTTTCTGCCACAGGGTTAAAATGAAGGAAACAGGAAAACTGACTTTAAATATGCAATCTTCAGGAAGCTATCAGTTTCCAAACTTAAAAAAAAAAATTGTGTACTCAGTAAGAGTTTGTTGGATTTCCAGATGTATGCCCTGATTTCATTTTTCACAAAAGATAATCTTATATTTTAAAATGATGCTGTTCAGGGACGCCTGGGTGGCTCAGTCGGTTAAGCATCCGACTTTCACTCAGGTCATGATCTCGCAGTTTATGAGTTCGAGCCCCACGTCGGGCTCTGTGCTGACAGCTCAGAGCCTGGAGCCTGCTTTGGATTCTGTGTCTCCCTCTCTCTCTGCCCCTCTCCCAATCTGTCTCTGTCTCTATCTCTCAAAAACAAACATTAAAAATAAGTAAGTAAATAAATAAATAAAGTGATGCAGTTCAGGGCAACATTCACTTCATATTTAAAAAAAGGACCAAAAAGTAAACAAGCCATATAATTGTATGAGATACCATGCAGTAGGCCTTAAAAGAAGAAATCCCTTTAATTATGTCTTTGGGTGTTTGAGCACCAAAATGCAGGGCACTGGTGGTACCAAATGGACACTTTGCACAGAAAAGACAATTCTCTAGAGAAAAATAGACTTTGCAGACAGGCACGTGGGATTTCAAAGCATAGGTCCTCCAAGGTTCACACATGCTTCATACATGAAAGCAGTAACAGTCGGAAGTTAGTATGCTTCAGAAGCACCTGAAGTTACTTCTTAGAAGTGAAGATGTCTGGGCCACACTCCCAGAGATCTGGATCTGGTCTATTAGCACTGGGGCACAAGAAGCTGCATTGTTAGTAAGCACCCAAGTGGTACGGATGCAGGTTTTTACCCACTTTCCGAGGCATGCTCATAGCAACATCACATCACCACCTTCCAAAGTGTTCCCTGGATACCCTCTTTGCTAGTCAGTTTTCATGCTCATGAATGTACAGATATCTGCCAGCAGCATTATAGATAACGCTGCTATGAGGGTTGGCTTAGGGAGAGGGCAAAATGCCAACCTCTGCCTTCAAAGTATTAATTCAGGAGATGTTCCAACTTGCCTTTCAATTCTGTTTTCTACACTAGAAGTCAATCGGGATAATTAAACACTTTATCTTTAGCACGTGCTAGTGAAAAAAAGGAATGGATATGACTTCAGGTGGGCCTTCATTTGGATTGGGTACTTCTCTGAACCTCAGTTTTCTTATTTGTAACATGGGAATAATAGCACCCACCTTCCGAGATAATTGTGAAGATCCAATGAAGTGTACGCGTGGCACTCAACAAAATTATTACTAGGGTTTCTAGAAAGCGTGTAATTAACCTATTTGAGTTTCACCTCTTGAATGGGCCTGCTCCTTGGCAGAAAAGCACAAAAGCAGAGAGGTGGTCAAAAGAGAGTTCTAGGAAGCAGGAGGAGCCTTGATAATCCCCAAATTGAATAAACAATACAATTAAGTAAAATATGACCATTTAAATGAATTTCAAGGAGAGAACATAATTGTAGGTGGCAATTTTTAGCTGCTGGGTGGTTGCTATAGGATAAGACCGGGAATCTTATTTGGAACTGTCCAACCTTTTAAAGGAGAATCATTTGCCATCATTTGGTAAACAATTCTCTTGGCTCCACACCTGGAGTGTGGCTACATTGAGCTGCTGATGTGAAAAGCAGCTCCATCACATCTTGGTGTGTGTAATGCCTTCTGGGATTTGTAATTTGGTGCTTATATTTCAAACCACACACTTTCCCCCCACTCTGTCCATAGTATCCTCATAGGTATAGCATATTTCTCTTGATATCTAGGTTTGAGCTACTCTGAAACAGCTATGAAATTATCACCTTGGGACCCATAATGAATTTTGGGTACATTATGTAGTCTTACTTTAAGTGAGATCACTTTAAGTGATGATCACAAATATAACCACCAAACAGGGAAAATCCACCTAGTCGTTTTCAAATGGAGTAACATACAAACAAAGGCCAATCTAGTCCTGTGTACTTCATAGATGTGTGCCCTATTTAAGTGTTAATTCTTACTACTCCATTTCAATCCAAATAGTTCTTCTTTCCAGAAAGACCCATAGAATCTAAGGTTTATTAACAGAAAGACATGTCATTAACAGAAAGGTATGTTCTACCATACCTTTTGGAATAACTGCTATTCTCAGCTTTGGACAGGTTACCAATACAGCCCTAAACTGTCTCAAATCATACCACAGAGATACTCTACAAGTAACAGCCTAACAATATCAGTTATCCAACTTGGCAGATTCCCAATGCAAAGTTTAAGTTACAAGCAGAATCATTTCCCCCAATTATACTGCTGATGCTTTGATGCCATTATGCACTCTCAGAAAAAAATTTGATTACATAAAATACGCTAGGATATAAAATACGTGTTAGTCTAGTGCTGTAAATTTCAAATCACTCTGTTAACCCTAATATGTTTATTTGATATCACAGCCTTATATTTCTTAATAGCATTACGATGCTAAAATGTAAGCGATAATAAATTTTCACATCATACAATTCTTGGTAATGAAAAATAGAACTGTGTGCCCGGAATTCATTCATTTATGAATTCATAAAATTATAAAAATTATACCCCTAACAAGCTACATTTTATAAAGTAAATTACATTATAAGCTATAAAAATGATGTCTTACAATATATATTGTACTACATAGAATAGATTTTTACTAGCTGTTAGTTAAGATTCCTTTTTTCTTATGATAAACTTAGATATTATGTCCAGATTGGCTGTAGGTTAGCCTGAGTATAAATAAACATTGGGAAGACCTCCCCAACACAGAACCGGTTGAAGAACACATTTTCTATAAACTCTTCCCTGAAGATTTGCGTATGGAGCCATAGAGTGTTCACGAGGAGGCATTTATGAGCAAGAGCGTGTGGGGCCTTGAATGCTGGGGATCCGAGCAAGAGCCACATCTGGCAACAACACTAACACTTTCAGAACTTGTACCACGGGTTAACTGTAAATATCACCGCTTCAATTTTCAATCACAAACTTCTCCGCTATTAGCAAAGAGTAATATCTCACTTTTCTCAAGAAGTCTGACTACTAAATATGAAAACAATGATTTAAACAAGATGTATTTATGCAAAGAAATGGTCCCGGAGCACTCTGCTTCCAGAATGTGTAGATCTACAAAATGCAAAGACCAAAGAATGGCGTTTTACGCTGCACATAAAGTTTAGTTTTCTCATATATTTAACAAAAGTACTTGATTACACTTAAAACTTATTTTCCAACATATAAAAGTTAAGAAACATTTAGGTTGATGTGTAATAGAGTTGCAAAAATTATTTTAAATCTAATATTTTAGAGAATTCCTAAACCAAAGGGTAAAAATGTAATAGAGACATTACTACAGTTTTTATATGTCCATCAGTCTCAATATTAATGGAAATTCAATGTGTATTCACAATAACAAACTAGTTCTTAATTTAGATTTATTGAACAGTTCCTTATATTCCATCAGAGAAGAAACAATATTCACTTTGACTACACAAATTTCTCATGCAGAGATGGAGGTTAAATAGTTAGATGTTAATGTAAAATTTCTAAGCACTCATTTATGTTAATTATATTTGACACTTCAAAGTTATTTTAAATAGCATATCTTTTAAATTACAATAAATTTTAAATAATCTTCAGTCACATAAAAATATTAAAATGACATCACATGCTTAAATGAAGCATTGTAGTTCTTGTAGATTTATGTTTTCCTTATACATTTTCTAATGTCTGTGGGAAGAAATAAATAATTAACACTTGAAAGAATAAGTGTTTTAAAAAACATTAAATTTAAAATTATTAGGAAATATCTTAAAAGATGGAAAAATGTTAGCTGGGTATATCAAGATAGGCTTTTTTTCCCCCGTGTTAATTTTGGTAACACATTTTTAAAAAGCTGAAAACCAGTCCTTTTCACTCCCGTTTACTCCACATTTCCATTTCTCTGTACTGCAGGCAGCACAGGAAATATTCCTTTAACTAGTGGCTCAATGGCGCCGCCTATGTGTAGAAAAGTAGAACACAACGTTAACTGATACCCCAACTACAGTCAGTTGTGTAAGTTTTAAGCAGGGTTTACAAAGACAACATAGTTTTTAAAAATGGTAGCTACACATGAAAGAATTCAGTTTCTATTGCATAACTACTTCACGGCTATTTGTGAAACTAAAGTAAATCGAGGAGAAAGATAAATAAAACATAAATAAAGTCCTTTTCATTAAACATGAAGCATTATAGTTTTTAACTCATTTTACACAGCCTCCAAATAAATTTTAAAACTTTCTATTTCCTCCACTGCCAACAGTCTAAAGAAGCACAGTGTTACGTGGCTGAGTTAATATTTCTATGGTTGTTTTCTGTCAGGTTAACTATGACACTGTGATTTGTAATCTTTTTAAACAGTCTTCTCCCCCAAACACTAAATATATACATTATGAATTTTAAATCAGAAACATTTCAACTTAGCAATTGTATTAAGCTAATTAATTTTGTGATATAGGAAGGCTGAATAAAACCTGTTCTGCTACCTCGTGTATGAACTTGATAAACACGTTACCTTCCATAAATCTCCTTCAGTCAACACATCCTATGGGTCTCCAGTCAAACATAGAGGGGGAGCTGTTTCTCTTTACGGCAGCACATAACAATCATCTCTGACAACATTTTTAACATTAACATACAATGAGGGGAAAAGATACGTATGTGTATACATGAAAATTTAAACTAGCTCATCTCCTCAAAAAAGAAAAGCAAGAAAAGAAATAAAAAATTTGGCAAAGACCTATAGATACTAGTAAAGTCTGAGCAAAGTCAATGAAATTGTTTTTAGACATATGACAAAAGCCAGCATCACATTTTCCACAATTAACGTTCCTGTTATTTTTTGCGAGCGTCTCCTTTAAAAGGCTAAGAGCCATCGTCTAGGGAAGTCCTTTCCATATGCCCCCAACTATTCTCCCTTTGTGCAGAGCAGGCTGTGAATTCTTGCAAAGAGAAGAACTGGGTTCAAAATTTGCACTTATTCCTGTTCCCTATTAATTTAAAAAAAAAAAAAAAGAGTGACCCTGTAAATTTATTCAAGTTGTTTAAACATGGTCAGAGTGTAATAACTCAGCCTCTGTGGCAAAGTGAGTGTGATCAGAAAAACTGTTTTAGAGGCATTACAACTTAACCATTTAACTGCACAATATGAGATGTTTTAAAAAAAAGTGTACTTCAATCACACAGCAGAGGTCTGATCAATTTGACATCGACTATAGAAAACTAAACTCACAGTGAAGACAAGCACAATGCACTGAAAAATGATTTCTATTTGGTTCACTCTTATTTCATCTTTTCTCTCTATTGCTTTTGGTATAAACAGATCCTCAAAGCGCTGAACAAAATTAAAACAAAAGCCACTCAAATGTTTATTTTGTTTTCAGTCACTGCTAAACTATTTAATTCTGAAAGCTCTTTTCATTCCATAAAAGTTATGGCTGCATTTTTTTTTCTCCCTCAAGGTCAGATTTGTCAATTAAAACACACACACAAAAACAATAAACTAGTTTCAGGATGAAATTGGGATTTTTTTTCCATTCACCGTTATTTCACAAAATAGAGGTTTGACAGTTCTCAGCATTTCAGTAGATGATGTAAAACAAACTTTATGATATCTAATGTTCAAAACTATATTGTAAAGGTACTGACAATGTACAAAGCTGAGAACCAAAGTGATGTCTTAACGCCTTGCCACGAAAAATGACTTGTCCAAAAACGACTCACAGATAGTCTCATTCAGGGTAGTCAATCCACATCCAAGGGGTTATTCTGCTTTGAAATAGAGATATGGATACCCTAAGAATAACCCCATGGAACAAATTAAAATTAAATTTGCCAGCAGTTTCTACCTCAGTGATTTCTGAACTTAATTGTGTAAAAATATCTGGTGCTAATTTGACATTAATAAATTAAGACCATTAGAGATAGTCTTTCATTGTTGGCCTTCAACAATTGTCAATGACACTATTTTCTGTTTGCATTTCCTCAAGCGTGTTAATGTATCTTTGTTTAGGCTCGCAAGTCGAACGGTCAATGTAAACACAGTCAATGAAACATCAGCACTGGAAGACAAGTCTACTGAGAGGGCCTAGAGAAAGACTATTGGTCTATGGCCACGTATGCAGTAAGGCGACAGCACTGAACGGCTACTTTAAAATTTTTTTATATGATGAATAAATTAGTCTTTAAAAAATTCTCCAAATTCTTTGTTTTGCATACAAAGTCCATCCAGGATGGAGGTGGTCTGCAAGTTGAACTTAGTGCAATGTGGGTTATAGTCTTTGTTTGCAGTCTTAACTGGGGATTGTACCTTAGCTACCGCAGTTCAAGCGTAAAAATACTTTGTCTGTAATACTATATACTGTTGCCAGTGACCCTCTAAATCCTTGAACCAACTGTGTCTTCTGGTGTCACAGAAGATAATGCCAATTTATTGCAATGTGTGGCTTTTTTAACTGATTAAAATTAAGCCGTAAACACGTGACAATGGAATTAGCACATTTAGAGAGTCTGTTTTCCCACATCCCATTTTGCGCTAGTGCGGCTGGTCCCTGCAACTCTACGCGGGTGCAATTTTAATGACTTTGCTCGGTTTTGATGTTCTTATGAAAAAAGCACTGCTTGGTGTTTGTGGAGAAGGTAGATATGGGGGCTGAAGAGCTGTGATTGGGAACATGGTGACATCGTTTCTGTTTTCCGATAGGATCGGTGTCATTTTCCTCTCAGCGATAAGACACCTCCACTGACAGTGCCCGATTAGGGAAAATTTTATTATAAAATTCACTTTTATCGAATGAGGATAGAGTGATAAACAGTTCAGCCTCAGGGAAGGAATAGGAACAGACTCCCCCCCCCCTTTTCAAATTCCACCTTTTCCCTCTTCTCTTTCTCTCCCTTAAAAAGACGATTGTGTTTTAGTTATTATTAATGGTACAAAAGAGCTCCCTACAACATGTGATTGCTATGATAAAACTAGCTGAATCAAGAGACACTTAGATGTTGTTATAAAAGAAAATCTATTTTATATAGTTATATATATGCACACGGGCGCACATGCGCACACACACACACACACACACACACACACACACACACTAAAAGGTAAAACTGCCTTCTAAATCCTCCCATTTCTGAAAGTTACCTGGTATTTGTTACTTAAGAAAAATATCCTAAAAGAAAATCAAACTAAGGTAATATTGGCTTTATTATCCTAAATATACTCAATTTTACCCACCTTCAGAAATAAACATTTGTCTAGCAGAATTGCAAGGTAAACATAAAGAAACAGAAGATCATGGCCCTCTAATCCT
Source organism: Prionailurus bengalensis (assembly GCF_016509475.1). Classification (NCBI taxonomy): domain Eukaryota; kingdom Metazoa; phylum Chordata; class Mammalia; order Carnivora; family Felidae; genus Prionailurus; species Prionailurus bengalensis. The sequence continues at coordinate 69,300,884 of NC_057351.1, read as the reverse complement.
TGAACAAATATTCATGTGCCAAGGAAGAATATGGAAAGAAACCAACAACAACCCACATTTCTTTTTAAATCATAAAACATCATTGCTTTTGAATTTTGGTAGTTTAATGATGATACTTCAAACTTCCAGTGTCCAATAGTTTGTCTGTTTACTCCTGATAAACCAGGACTATTCTGTATGACAAGTACTTAAAGGTCATTTGAGAAGCAGAAAAATAAGCATTTGATATTATTTATTTACAAAAAATTTTTTTTTCCTGAAGAAAAATTCATCAAATCGCTCAGAATACTCCTCTGCCTTTATGAAATAAGGAAGTAGTGTCTCAGGGGCTAAGAATGTCTAGTGACATTGGTAAATTCTGGTACACTATAGAGTGCAATGATAGATGTTTAAATTTGGGGTGTGTGTGAAATGATGATAAAAACAACTCAAAACATATTTACTAATTGATGGAAAATACTTCTGAGGGGCAAATTAGGGACAGTAGTCTTTAGTTTGTGATATTCTTCCAAATATTTCTAGGGTATCCCTAAATTCTCTCTTTAAAGGCTTTTTTTGGAAAATGCTTTGTCAAATGCGGATTGTCAGCATGATCTATTTTGGTGTATAATTCCCTGTATTATTTCAAACAGACTTTTTTTTAGTATTCAGTGATCAGAGAATGATGTTAAAATATCTTACTCCCTTTTGAGCTCAGCTTCTAAATTTACAAACCAACAACAAAAAAGTAATCCTCCAAAATCATTGCTAGGAACTGAAGATGCTTACAGCCTAATGTTGAATAACTTCCGGGTTTATCTTTATAAGCATTAAACGAGAGATGGTTATGTGTTCTGCTCATCACATAATAAAGGGGAAAACTGAGGTTTCCATAATGACAAAGCCACTATTAGCAAATGTCCCTTAGTCCAACCATTTCCTCCTATACTCCTTGTTTCAGGATTTCAGTGAAACAAACATATGTTTGAACTCATGGTAAGTCAACATGATCATACTGCAACTGAATTTTTGCTATTAATTTCATAGCCTAAAAGCAATTACCGAAGTGAACTTATGAAAGTATAACTGGTAAATAGTAGAGAAAAACAAAGCTTAACAACTAAAGTATGCAGTCAATGAAAAAGGGAATCCAGATTCATTATTGGCTTAAAATCTTTACCACCAAATGCTTATTAACGGGTATATACCAGCTGCGTGGTGGACTAACTTAAATAGGGTATACTTTTCTTAATTATCACTTTGCTGAGTAAAATGTAAAATGTTTTTTTTTTTAATGCACAAAATGGTATTTTGGAGAGAACTACTTGAAAGTATTAAGAATTTCAATGCAATTGAGTGACAGATACAGCCAACTCCTAAGATGCCACAAAGCCACAGTATATCTCCTTAAAAGTGGTCTGGGAAGAGGCTATGATTATTGCAATGCTAAAGGTTACAGGGGAATTTTTGGAAATAAGCACTTTTCTTTGAAATAAAAAAATACAGCTGCCCAATTCTTTCAGTCACTCAAAAAAAAAAAAAATGTCCCTCAGGAAGCTTACATTGTTCTGGAGCAGATGAGAAAAAGTGAGTTATGGATTATCCTGATTTACTATCAATGCTATGAGGGAAGGGTCTGATAAGATATGAGGACAAAGCTGCTTTCAATGGAGTGGTCAGTAGAATCTTCTCTGAAAAAGTAACATTAAGCTAGAAACCTAAGCAATGAGAAGGAGCTTATACAGAATAGAGAGACACCGTGTCCGACGTGAATGTATCAATATATATTTTTAAAAAGGTATTTCTGGAAAGTTGCATGTTAACTATTATAAAAAAAATCAGTAAGCATTCTAAAGACTTTATTGAGGGGCGCCTGGGTGGCCCAGTCAGTTAGATGTCCGACTTTGGCTCAGGTCATGATCTCACAGTTCGTGGGTTCGGGCCCCGTGTCGGGCTCTGTGCTGACAGCTCAGAGCCTGGAGCCTGCTTCGGATTCTGTGTCTCCCTCTCTCTCTGCCCCTCCCCCACTCACACTCTGTCTCTCTGTCTCTCTCGCTCACTCTCTCAAAAATAAAGATTAAAAAAAATAAAGACTATTGATATTAATATAAACCCTGTAATAAAACGTCTTAAGGCAAAGGATCCTGAATGGAAAATCTATGTATATTAAAACGTAGCTATGTCTAATCTTTCCAACAATTAGGAAGGCACTTCAAGACCACATACTCTCTGGAACAGGCTCATCGTGGCCAATTACCCCCGTCTGGGTCAGTAGAGAACCAGTGACAATGTAGTTTTTACTATCTCACATGTCTTAAATGCTGGACACATTTTTCTAGGTACCCATGAGCACATTCACACACATATGCATGGCACACACACTTATGTAACAGTGTGTCCACTCTGGCTAATCAGTATTCTGTGAAATGGAATACCTTTTCCACTTCAGACACTATTACTAGTCCTGTCTTCATCTACTCAAATTTTTGTTTTTCTCATAGGACACCCAATAGAGGTCTCCAAGTCTGGGGAGTGTGGATGCCTCTCTGTTCTGTGACAAGCAACATCTAGAATGGCTGTGTGGATCTGTGTGTACTGAATTCACATTTTATTGAAATGAGCACCAGTCTTTCCTAAGAGGGCTGCCTGATTGGTTAGTGGAAAACGGATGGAATGAAGGGAAGAATAGTTGATAAAGAGATAATCCACTGTGCCACCGTGGCCATGCAGGATTGCGGCACCGGGGGGGGGGGGGGGTGCATGCAGGGTGAGGGGGAGAAGAGGAAGGGCTCCTTTCTGTTGTTGCATTTGAAGTGGGAAGGAGGCCTGCAGTGAGCAAACTTCAGATGTGAAGAACAAAAGGCCAGGTTTTCCCCCTACACCATCGCTCTACCTTTTTCTCAACACTGACTAGATGATGAGGTCTCAAGCAGAAGCCCTACAGAATTCCATTTTGACAGCCTATATTCATTAGTCAAGTTTATCTTCCAGATATATAAGGCAAGGCAGTCATTATTCTGTATAAAACAATTAAATGAAGCAACGCTACCCATCCATAGTTGGGGAGCATTTTGAAGTATCTCCGCTCTTTACAAATGAACCGGGGTACATTGGTATATCCAATAGATGTTACCGGCTCATGCAAAATCTTAAATCATTAAAAAAAACTAAATACAACTTGTGGTCGATAAACATTAATATCACGTCGGTCAATTTAACATTTTTTTCCTGCTCCTCTAAAGGAATAATTTGGAGAGGAAGGTAGTTCCTAAGCTGATGGTGGATCTGAGGATGCCAGTTACGGGAGCACTTAAGCGCCCATTGGCACAGCAAGATTCAAAGCCCTGGTAGGCTTCAAAGAAACACTTTTTTTTTCTTCTTCTAGAACTCTTTGCTTTCTAGTAAAGCTGCAACCACAATGTTCTCTCTCTTAATGCCACCATAAAAAATCAAAACACTTTAAAACAAATTGATGTACTCTTTAATACAGTCATCACATCATCACAGGACCCTTGCACCCTGCATGGCGACAACCGTGGGGATGCATACCACACATCTCTCTCTTTGTTGCCTGCTTCAATGCTTAAAGAAAAATGGAGAGAGAGTGTGTGTCTCTCAATTGAGATATGGGCACCTTTGATTGACAAGACCTAATCAGCTTATCTCCACACTAATAAAGTTGGGGCCTGTGGAGCTGGTCTATGCCCAGCACCGAGTGAACTTTTCCTAGCCAAAGCCTCACGGGCCAGGTCTCAGGCTCTGCTTCTCGAAACTGGTACAGATCAGTTCTTAATGGGCTATTTTCATCTTGATAAACCTCCACAGTCTTCATTCATGATGGCATTAGACTCCATTTAGCTGGATGAATTGCCTAAAGTAATGGTTACATGATAAGCCTATGATAAGTATTTATATACACTGAATCAATAAACTATCTCTTCCAAGCTGCCAATGGGAAGGAAAAAGTAACTTCTGAATTATTATTAATTTTTTTAGGTTACTATTTATTGAAGGGAGTGGCCTTTTTTTTTTTTTTAAATTAAAAGGTGACAGGATCCTATGCACATCAGGATCCCTTTAATAATTTCTGCTGTATAATATTATTAGATGTTCAATTCCTTGGCATGAAGCCAAAATGGTGACCCAGGCATATCTGTCTCTACCACTCTGGTATCCTGTATCCTGTGACACCAACTTGCTCATATCAGACACCCACTCAACATGACTTGACTAACTGGTGGAAAAGAAAAGCATAAGGCCAGAAACACACATGAACTGTGGTTCCGGGGGGGAGGGGGGGGACGGTGGTGAACACACATGGTCATGTACACACACATATTGTCTTCTCCAAGGTTCCTTGGCCAAGTCTCTTTCAAACCAAGGACCTTCCACATAATTTAAGAACAATATCTTTGTGCTTACCTGTTTGTAATTGCTATGTGAAGGCCAGACCCAAGAGTTGAGGTACAAATCAAGTTATTGAAGGACCAGATCCTTTTTCAATTACACAATAAAGATCTGGAGCAGAAGTTCCTCTTTACATGTGCCAAGCTGAGAGTGTAATACGCCATGTGTATTTTCATCTTAAATTTTATATGCAGTTATCTAAAGAGAGAAAGGCTCACTGGATAAAGCACGCTTTATAGAAAGAACTCCAGTAATGGAGACTTCTTGAAATGATAACAATTTCTCAAGTATGAAAAAATATATACATACACACATATATATGTGCGTATATATACACACATATATAAATTTGTCCCTCTCACCATGTATAAATGGTCCTGAAAACCATTCCGGAATGCTGCTTTCAAACTGCAATCTACCTTAAGTATTATACTCACCTGTATAAAATGAGACCATTTTAAACATATCCCCAAATGAAGTTTTCTACAGTTATAGAAAATCTTGAGCCATGTTTTTCATTCAGATTGTGGTCTTCATGCTGTAATTGCTTTATACAAAATCCACTCCAGTCTTATCACTCAATATTATCTTTACTGCTGAACATCGGAAGATAATTTTGCAATAAAATTTAATTTACAGAGCTTATTTTCCACTAATCTCCTAGCAGAGGAAGACTGAAACACGCCAAAGTACACACTCCAAGCTATGACCCTGATAGCATTTTTTTTTATTTCTGGAATAGTAGGACCCTAAACATATCGATTTTATCATATTGAAATGCTGGCATATTTTAATTGTCATAACTTCTATCTTAGAAAAGGAAATACAACAGGCTATTAGGAACACATATGAAAATAAGCCTCTTCAAGTGATAAAGTTCCCCTGGGGAAAGCTCTTTTTCCATAATAAAGGAAATACTTAATATAAAAATATGGGGCTGGTAAAGGTATTTTATTTCAAACTATTAATATGCCAGCGATGGTCAACGGTATTTGAGATTTTTAAATAAAAAATTAAACCAGCTAGCAATAAATAGGGACCAGGAATCAAGATTTAGTTTTCTGTGTAAAATGACAAAGGCAGGTTTGTCGCCTCTAAGGCTCGTTCCAGCTCTAAAATTTAAAAATTTAAAGGTACAGATGCCATGCAAACTTTAGAAGAGTAAATTAATAGTTGAAAGTCGACTTCTACTGGCCATTTGGCCTCTATTTATCATTAATGTCCTAGAAAGCCTTCATCTTTTGAATAAAGCTTTTTTTTTTTCAAAAAAAAAATACAGTATTGAGAACTCCATGACAATGAACCAATATCACAAAAGAGTAAGATAGAAGCCCATCCTGTTGCTGAAAAATGAAATAGCTTCCTTTTTTGTACTGGTGCAAAATACTGAAAGGGTCCTCTTTAAAACTAAAATTCTTCACAAAAATGGTTACATAGGTTTTTTAAAAAAGATTAATGATCATTAATGAGTTGAGAGATTAGTGCTTTAAGCCTGGACTACCCCTTCCTAAACCAGATTTAAATCTCTCTGCCTCGTTTTAAAGCTGTATCATAACAAGGCCAAAGTGATACTGAATCATTTATGAGGTTTTTAGAGTTGAAATATCAGAGTCATATATGTGCAGAAGTATTGTTCTGACATTTGAATTTCAGCAATAGGCAATTCTGAGACATTTCAAGTTATGCAAAACTTGACATTTCCACGTTAATATACAAAACAATGATGATGTGAAAAGTCACTTCTCTACCAATACTTAAAACTTAAACACTTAATAAAACTTTAGAAGCACGGGCCTCTAAAATTCAAACCCACACATGAAGTACTTACCTAAAAGCTTTTAATGTTTATGCACATAAAAAGTACCTGCTGAACATTCATCTGCACTGATCTTTTTTATTTACACATGGAAAAGGGAAAAACATCATTAATTGCTTTTCAGACCACTTCCAATTTACCTTTTTTTCATTTCTCCTATATACACGTCAGAATATTCCTGTCATGAGCTATACATCATTTAAATTGTTTCTCGAGTGTTAAAAACTACATTAAATAAAATACAATTAAAAGTATAGTTCACTTTCCTGAACAGCATGAATCTCAGCCAGCTGTAGTTTTATAAGAAACTGAAATGAACTACTCACAAATGACCACCATACCCAATGATTATCTTCTTAAACAACAAAATTAAAATGTTTTGACAAGATGATCTCTTGGTAGAAATGCTAAAGACATTTTTTTTTTCAAGGTTGAAATAAGTAGGGTAATAATGAAGAACAAAATGTATAACATTTTCAAGCTGCAAATTAACAAGCAGATATTGACTTTTCTTTGAGGTCAATAACAACTCTTATTGATCCAAAAAGTTAATACCTACTAAGGTCAATATAAGATCTCAAGGGTCAAACAAATCTGGATTCGAACTCCCACTTCCTTTCACATATAAATACTGCTGAAATGGGTACAACTGTGTTCAGAGATACAAGGAAATCATCACTATGATGCCAGAATAAACCAAAGAAGTAGGCCAAAAAAGTTAAGAATATAGTTTTAAAAGTCAGTTACTATAGAATTTTCAGAGACATTGACCTTTAGATGTAAATTCTAGTATTACACAATTTGGGCAGTTACATATGGAGAAACAAAAAAATAGAAAATTAGGTTTTTACAAGCATCTTGCCTCTTCATGGTATTCACAAATAGAATCTCTCTTTTTCTCTCTCTTGCTGTTATGTTTCGAGAGATTATGATGAAATAATTTTTCAAGAATAGATTTTAGGCACTTTTATACACAGATAAAATTCTTTTTTAATTTTAAAATTAAACAGTAATATTTTGGGAAATTCAGAAATGGGAAACTTATCAATAATGTTAATATTCTTACAAAGTTATTTCTATTGTCCTCATATAGTCTGTTTTACTCTTCTAAACTGAAAGAGAAAAAAAAATATTGACCACCATTCTTCTAATAAGTAAAATAAAGAGGGCCCATGAGGCTGAACCACATGAACACTGGGACCATGCGCCCATACAATGTATCTAGTATTTCCTGGTGTTGTAAGATGAAGTAATTTATTAGTCTGATCTTTTTGATAGCCAAATAAAAGTTCACATCATTCTTTTCGGAATGACTTAGAGGCACAAAGGGAGGAAGAGCGAAGAAAGAAAGAGGAAGTATCCATTACTAGGGCATTTCCAGTGCCAAAACCTGAGCAAGATGCTTTCGACAGACATGGGTCCTGTCAGTTACTGGGGAGGCCCAATTATTGACAGTGGTGACATAAAAGTTAGGAAGGAGAAGCCAGGTCTGCAGCAGTGACAAGATCACACTGTGGATATTTAGCAAATATGGAGACTGCTCTGATCGCAAGGTACTTAAAAAAAAAAAAAAAGCTTATTTTAGAAGTTTTAGATTTGTGGAAAAATTAGGTTAGTATGGAGAACTCCCATATATTTAATACCCACTTTTTCCTATTATCAATACCTTACATTACCGTAGTACCTTTGTCACCGTTAGTGAGCTAATATTGCCGAGTATTGCCAGCTAATGTCCCTACTTTATTCATATTTCCTAAATTTACGTCTAATGTCCTCAGACATTTGTCTGATGTTTCAGGATACCAGGATCCATCCAGGATACCATATTACATTTAGTCACCGTCTCCTTAGGTTCCTCTCGGCTGTGACGTTTTGCGGTGTTCTTGAAGCACATCCTTTAGAAATGGTATAAATAAATTTGCTGACTTGTATCTATTGTCAACACTCTAGATGAAAACACATGTGGCGGAATTATCTTTTGTTACAGATCTAAGGAATATAAATTTGAGAAGTGAATAGCGATAAATGCCTGCTAGAAAAGAAAGCAAATGATATTGACTCTTTCCTGGGTCTATTCACAGAACATAGATAAGAGAAAGTTTCATTTGTCAGAAATCCTAGATTACATCCACTGACCTGACCCATAAGCCCCCTACTCCTTCACCTCCCCCCATTGTTTTCTACTGGCCAGGGCTTTTTAACTGATTGATTATGAGGCAGTAAAGTGGGCAAGGAATAAATGATATGGCAGGAGGGGAAGCTGTCCACGTGCGTTCGTACGAAGTTGTGACTGGAAGGTGGTTGTCCATTTGGAACCAGGGGTCCTATTCCCCTCACATCCGGGTGACACCATCCAACCAGTCCTTGCCAGCGAAACGCATGCAGAACCGATGTGTGTCGCTTGCTGCCGACGGAGGTGGGAAAGTGGGTGGGCCTCCTCCATGCTGGCTTTGCCCGGTCGCTGGCAAAACGTAGAGGACTCCGAAGCCCCCGTGCAGGGCAGGGCCACGAAGCGGGAGAACCCTCGATTTCTGAATCGCCACCTGAAAGGCTGTCTGCCCACTAGGAACACTTGCGTTGGACTGTTCGAAGCAGTGAGCAACATGCTTGACTGCAGCCAGCCGCTCGGGAACCTGGGGTTTACTTGTCACAGCAGCTGGTGCTACCCTGCAAAGCAGCACAAATGGCAACTACCATTTCTGAGCACCTATGGTGGACTTAACAGGCAATGGGTGTTTTGTACAGTTTGCCTCATTTAAGTCTCACAGCCACCTCCACGTAGAAGACCTGCAGAAGTTTTATGTGTTAGGAAACGGAGGCTAGACAAGTCTAAGGAACTTGCCCAAGGTCTCCCAGTTATTATGCGGTAACCAAGACTTGAACTTGTCTAGTTACAAAGCTCCACGAACATTCCAGTTTGCTTCACTGCAGGTGAAAGACAGGTGATCTGACTTGGCTCTTGGATTAAAAAGTAATTCTTATGCATTTTATATGCATAGATTTTTTTTTTTTTAGCCGCAAAGGAGAGCAAACATTATACATGTGGTCACCCTACTTTTTGTGTGTTAGATATGAAGTCCTATTTTATAAAGGGTGGGTGTGAGACGATTAGTTTGCTTGAATTTGTTAGCATTTTCCATATAATCAAGACGCTGTTATACAAAAATGCCGAAGAGAAAGATACACTTTGCCTTTGTAACCTGCTGATACTCTTACGGTGTTTAATTTGAGCAGAGTCCAGGAACTCAGGGAAGGCACGAAAGAGCTGTTCCTCCATGCGGTATACAGTTAACAAAGGAGAGAACAGAAAGACTGACTTGTTCTCACAACAGTATGAATTTAAAGAACTATATGGGGTGTGTATTCTACAGGAAGCCCGAGTAGGAAGAAAAATGAAACACTATACCTTGCACACAGCAATAAAAATGAGGGGACTCATTGTAGTAAGAAAATTCACAGCTGGCAGGCGATATCAGTGAGGCAATAGATACTTGGTCCATCTTCAAGCTTACCTTTTAGGGTCATAGTGTTTTAAAAAAAAGGTCTCCTTTTTATATTAACAAAGTCACTCCAGTCAATCTCTTTAACTCATCCCACATGAAAAATCTGGATGACTTTGTAAAAGTTCTGTGCTTACACCAGGGAGAAAAACTGGTGCATCCTTGAAAGTTGTGCAGCTGTCTTATTATGAGAGTTTTGTTTGTTTGTTTAGAGAATAGGTCCGGGTCTGAATCATCCACAAGTCTGTCCAGAGCATTGAACAGTATAGATAATTATAGACAATTTATAGATATGTTAATGAGGAAGAGGGACGCAAAAAACATTGATTCCTTCATGAAACCAAATGAAACTTAATATCCACTCTGGTTGGTAAAAATAGATAGCACTTGGGGAAGTATCCAGGGGAACAGTCAACTCAGTCTGAACCAAAATTTCCATTCTGGATAAATTAATTTATCAATTGATTCAATGAGATAACAGATGTAAAGAGTCTGAAAATTTCAAAGTCAATTATACAGTGTTACTTTTTTTTTTAATTTTTTTTTTAACGTTTTATTTATTTTTGAGACAGGGAGAGATAGAGCATGAACGGGGGAGAGTCAGAGGGAGAGGGAGACACAGAATCCGAAACAGGCTCCAGGCTCTGAGCTGTCAGCACAGAGCCCGACGCGGGGCTCGAACTCACGGACAGTGAGATCGTGACCTGAGCCGAAGTCGGACGCTTAACCGACTGAGCCACCCAGGCGCCCCTACAGTGTTACTCTTAATATGAGCATTATTTTCAGCACATAATAACAAAGTATTTAAAAATTACAAAATTGGGTTAAAAATGACCCAAGTTTATAATTTAGAGCATTAAAAACCTCCATATTATATTTAAAAAAATAATTACACATCTGACTATTAAAATGGATGGGGTAACTGGGAAGGTTACTCTGAAATAATAAAAAGTTTGACGGAAAATGTTTTCAAAACAAATGTTACCACTTTCAAGTATACTTAATAACTAAGGTGAACGTTAGATACGCCATAGGACACACTCTAGAAATTCTCACAAGCCATGTATTTGCCCAAACCCTGATTTTGCTCATGCTTTACCCACTTCTCCTTCCTTCTTCTGTATTTATTCCATAAGGTCCATCTCTCCCAAGTCTTTCCCTGACACGATGAAATGGACTTAATTACTTCCTGCATCTTGCTTTGAAAACACGAATCATGCTTATTATGGGGATTTAGAGCTATGTATTTCCCTGGTAGATATTTTGCCAAGATATTCCACCTTATTACAGAAACTTACTATTCTAAGTGCTTAGGACAGTGCCGTGGTCTGTTCCTTTCTAAATTATATAAAATCTGTTTTCCCTTTCAGGCGGGTTGAATATCTACCCTACCCTATTCCCAAATACAAATCTTGCTAATAATATTAATTGAAGTCAGTATTTTCTTGCTATTTCAGAGATCGGCTTAGCTCAGTCCAGGGCTAATGAACCCTGACTCTAACTTCTTAGGGCCCAATAATTGTTTTCTGAATAAATGTTAGGGCTCTGCTGTGCTCTTTTCGAGTGCCACATATTGCAAAGAGCATTGAAAGTGGAAATAAACAAAAAGAAGGGCCCCTGGGTGGCCCAGTCAGTTAAGCGTTTGTCTGGCTTTTGGTTTTGGCTCAGGTCACGATCTCACAGATCGTGAGTTCGAGCCCCACGTCGGGCTCTGCGCTGACAGTGTGGAGCCTGCTTGGGATTCTCTCTCTCCCTCTCTCTCTGCCCCTCCCAGGCTCATGCTTACACACATGCTCTTTCTCTCTCTCAAAACAAATACATAAACTTAAAACAAAAAGAAATTGGAAATGCAGAAAACTAGCTCCATTTTAAAGGTGTATTTTATGTGGACATAAATATCCACCTTTTAATGTGGATCAGGACCTTAGGCAATAAATTGTGATGAGACTACCAACATGGAGGATAATGGCAGGATTACTCAACAACCCGCTTATTTTTCCTGCAAAAGGGACAGTCTTCAAAAAACTTCCTCGTCTGGCTTTAGGGTGGTTTCGTCTCTCTAAATAAATAGATATTTATTTAACTATGACTTAGAGTTTATACCTCAAGATGCAAAAGGGCAGCACAGTGCCATACATGAATGGTGACCCACCATGACAGTCTCTTTGATAATGACTTTAGCTGGAAAAATATATTCTTCAATAAGAAAATTATTTTTTAATGTTGACTTTGTTCTCTTTCAGCGATGCTGGAAAACATTGTAGCCCAACAGGAAATACAGGCAAAAGCTTCAAATGTAGAGCGCACACACACAAAAAAACATTTTTAAAGCTCATGCCCATCAAGTTTTCCACTTGATATAAGTCGTACACAAAGTCTTAGTCCAATGTGAACCCATGCTGTGAAAATTCTGTAGCACCCACCTCAGAAAATTCTGTTAAATACATAAACACTGCTGAAAAGAAAACTTCTGGGCACTAGAAGTCAGACTCAAAGGGAAAATAAACCTGATTAAAAAAAAATCCCAAGGAAAGTTATATAAGTACAGTGCAACAAGGTCATAGGCTTAACGGTCCTCACTGTAATATTTGAAAGTAAATTGGCATTTTAGCGATCTGCTTTGGTCGGCATTCTTTTTCTCAACTCAACAGAGATGCAACAGAATAAGAATGGCTTCACGTGTCATCTTACAAACCAAATGGAAAAGTTACAGGCATTACGGGGTAAGACACCTTTAAAAATGAGTATAATACTTTTTAATGGATTAAAAATGAACACTATGAATTCACTTGGACCACCTAAGGAGCAGGTTCTCCAAATAGGGTATAAATGACATCCTTTTCTTAACCACTATGGAGCTCACCAATATTTCAGAGAACCTCACAAAGCAAATTTAAGCGTAACTCGAAAATATTCTTCAAGAGCTTCACCCAAATGACAACCTCCCCTGTTCTTTTCAGAGCAGAACCACAGCTTTTTGAGATGTGGGACTTTAACAGGGTTGTAATTATAAAGTAAGTGATAATGGCACATTAAAAGTGATTATTTTACCACTGGGTAGACTGCTTAAAAACTTGCAGGACGTGGTCAAGTAATTCCTATCAGCATTAAAAAAAAAATGCGTGTTCAAGCAAAGGGATCGTGAAGATTCTGAGGGCGTAACCACATACTCCAACAACCAAAACAATGAATTTCTTTTTCTTTTTGTAAATTTTTTTTAACGTTTATTTATTTTTGAGACAGAGAGAAACAGAGCATGAATGGGGGAGGGGCAGAGAGAGAGGGAGACACAGAATCGGAAGCAGGCTCCAGGCTCTGAGCCATCAACCCAGAGCCTGACGCGGGGCTCAAACTCGCGGGGCTCAAACTCACAGACCGTGAGATAGTGACCTGAGCTGAAGTTGGACGCCCAACCAACTGAGCCACCCAGACGCCCCAAAACAATGAATTTCTAGCGATAATTTTTTTCTGTCAAAAAGTAAAATATTTCTATAGAAAAATATTTTCCCTAAAATATTTTTGGGGATAAAGTAGATGGTTAATATCAATCCAAATTTATAATCCCATTTTCTGTTCCTATATTATAGAACAACATACAGTGTTAATTTCATACTGTTGCTATAGTATGGACATGGGAGTGCCTTTCTGAATTCCAATCTGTGCCTACACAAAATTACTTAAATTAAAAAATCTGAATCGGTCTTTATAGGTATAACATCATCTATTCAGATAACCCAGGACTGGGATATCTTGTCTTTCTAGTTCTGCATCCCTGAAGCATCTGATACTCTCAGCAGAGCTCAATGAAATCCTGTTAAAAACGTGAAATACAATGTGCACCTTCTTTTATATAATGTATATCATTCCCACTAAAATTACAGAATCAGAAATTTATTCTTCTACCAACTGATAACAGCTCCAAGCGCAAGAAACTTACAGTTAATACTTTTTGGATCTACTTTCCAAGAAGTCTTATAAATGACTTACCAGTAAATGGAGACAGAGACAGAAAAAGAAAAACTTTCTTATATTTTGTGCAGGAGATATTAGCTCAGTTTCAAGCTAGCTTACGACTTCAAAAATAGTTTTATGTATTATTTTGTATTATTGTGCATTGTTTTATCCATCAATCTTTTCTGTAGATGATAAATTAATATATTTGATGATCTGTGTTTTTGAATATAATTATTACACTGTACCCAGCAATGAACACTCAAAAGATTTCTTGAAGAGAATAAGGGAGGAAAAGAGGAAGGAGAAAAGAGAAGAAAGAGGTTAATAATAACAATGAGGAACAGGTAGAAGATTAAGAAAATGTCAGGAGACATGAAAAAGAAAACCCTGAAATGATAAAGAAAAGGGCTACCTTCAGTTTTATAAAAAAAACTTTGTTTCGATAGATACTTCCAAGACTGATTAAAATTTCAAAATGAGGGGGTGCCTGGGTGGCTCAGTCGGTTAAGCATCCGACTGGCTCAGGTCATGATCTCATGGTTCATGAGTTCTAGCCCCACGTAGGGCCCCATGCTGACAGCTCAAAGCCTGGAGCCTGCTTTGGATTCTGTCTTCCTCTCTCTCTTCCCCTCCCCTACTCACACTCTGTCTCTGTCTCTCTCTCTCTCTCTCAAATAAATAAACATTAAAAATTTTTTAAAAGTTCAAAATGAATTCTACGGTGAGTTGATCAAAATAATAGTAATAATAATAAGGGAAATTGAAAGACAGTATTAAGAACCAAAAGACAGAATGTGATAAAACTGGAGTATTGTGGACTTCTACTTCATAATCCTCCTATAACTCCTTGAAACTCTCTGGAAAACTCCATCAGTAGTTCAGTCAAGACTCTGAGACAATCAAAGATGCAAAGGAAGGGACTACATATCTCAAATGCATGTGTTCTGATTCTTTTAAAAGTTCTGAACACGAAACACATTTGGTTTGATTTTTAAAAGGTAAGCTGATACTTGATTGATTGCTTTTCTTGTATGAACTCAAAAAAAGATGTAGGCAAAGTAGACAAAAGTGGTGTACATAGCTTATCTTATTCTCATGAAAATGCTATAATTCTAAGAATTATTTGTTTCCCAGAAGAAAAAAAAAGTGCTCCATATGTTTCTCTGCCTTACTCTATTAGGGCAAATATATTCAGATTTTGATGAGGGAAAATCATAAAAAGCAAAAATAACCTGAAAATATCATGTAAAACAGGCCTGTGGAAGTATAGCCCTAAAATGGGGACTATCTGCAACTTAAAATTAGGTAAGTATTACATAGTTTTGAAATAAAATCTATTTTTTTAATTAAAAAAAATATTTGCAAGGGGTATAAACTTTGGAAAAAGGGCACAGACCGCCAGCTACAAAGTGGATATGGCTTGAAGATCTACCAATGGTGACCACAGTTGATAGTACTGTATTACATAACTGGAACTTGCTTTTTTATATATATATAGAGAGAGAGGAGGTAAGGAGGGAGACAAATATGTGAGGATGTGTTAATTAACTAGATGGTGAGAATCCTTTCACAAGAGAGAGAGAAAGAGAGCAAGTGAGAGAAAGAAAGAGACAACAAGAATCCTCATAGAAAAGAACTAGGACTCCAAGAAAACCCTCGAACAGAAATGGAAGAATCTCCTGTGTCACTTCTACAACAAATATGGCCTGGATAGAAAATATGTATTTTATGAAAAGAACTTATAAATACGTGAACATTGGTAGTATGCTTACGCAGAACATCTATCTTTGCATTTCCCTGATAAAACAAGACACACAGGAAATTGTGATGAATATACCATTTGTTTAAAAATGATGTAAGTAGTGTTAGGGGCGCCTGGGTGGCTCAGTCGGTTGAGCGTCCGACTTCGGCTCAGGTCATGATCCCGCGGTCTGTGAGTCCGAGCCCCGCGTCGGGCTCTGTGCCGACCGCTCGGAGCCTGGAGCCCGTTTCGGATTCTGTGTCTCCCTCTCTCTCTGACCCTCCCCCGTTCGTGCTCTGTCTCTCTCTGTCTCAAAAAAATAAATAAACACTAAAACAAATCACTTAAAATAAAAAAATAATAAAATAAAAATAATGTAAGTAGTGTTAAATATAGGGAAAAATGTATTTTGAGAAAAATAAAGTGTCATAATGAGTCTCTTTTGGGTTAGTGGATAGGTTACTAGCTGTTCTAGTTGCCAAGGAATGCCTATTCGTATTTTCCTAAACAAAGTAAGATAAAGAATTATTACAGCTCCTCAGCAAGACCCTCATATACAATGCCACCAATATCAACAGACACTACCATATGTATTACTCCATAGGAAGTGTAGGTATTAACTAGACATAGCTACCTGCCTAAATTTTTCCACGCAGGTTTAGATATACATGATCTACACATGTATGTGAGATTCAACGACATGGCTATTATCCAGTTCAAGCAGGCACAGACTAAACGCTAACACTGGTAAGTGGACATCTAACTTAATTCTGAGGTACACAAGTGTCTTGGCTCATCTTGTTAAAATGTAGATTCTGATTCAGTAGATCTGAAATGGGACCCAAGATCCTGCATTTCTAACAAGCTCCCAGGGGCTGTTGCTGGTTCTGAGCCCCACTTTGGGTAGTAAAGAACTGATACATTTCCTCTTGAGACTATACAAGATTAAGCTAAGAGATAATGTATGTTTATATTCAGAACTTACCTAAAGTGAAGATTTCTAGAGGAAAAAGGGCCCATACTTTTGTGAGATAATTTTAAACATCTTTCTACATACATTATTTCATTTATGCCTTGTGTAAGCTCTAGGAAATAGGTGTCATTATCACCTTTTTTCAAATAAAATATCATCAGAAACTTGGTTTCAAGTTCAGATTTATAATTGCAGTGTCCACCACCAATAGCACAATGGACTAGCCATTGTATGTGCTGAAGCCCACCCAGGTCCAAGAACTAGTAAGTCTCCATTTGAGGGGACGTGGTATCCTTAAGAAGGAATCTTTGGGATCTTATGCCAATTGTTAAGGAAGTTAATGACAGATTTCAAGCTACTTGTCCCTGTATGGCTTTTAAAATGACTTATAATTTCTCCCATATCTTTACCATCAAATCCTTCTATTCATTTCAATTAGTAAAAGAACCATATCTGGGATTACTGTAAACATTTCCTAACATGTCTCCTTGTTTCCATTCCTTTGCCACTCGACCCCTACAATCCCTGTTTTCTACAATTCAGATCAGGCCACTTGTCTGCTGAAAGCTCTCCAATGACATCACACTCTAAGAGTCAAATTCAGGGTTCCTTCCCATGCCCTGGGGCCCCACAGATTCTGCATCCCATCTGGCTCTGACCTAATCACGTACCATGACTGCTTGCCTACTTTGAGGCAGCCATCTTGGTCTTCTGTTGCCTGGACATCGCAAACATCTTCTCATTTTAGAGTCTTTGTGTTTGCTTTGCCCTCTTGGGATCCTCTGCCCCAAGTCTGCTTATTGATGGCACCTTTGTACTGTTCAAGACTCGGCTTACAACGCATCTCTCTGGGAAGTCTTTCCTGACTAGACAGCCTAAGATAGCCTTCATCAGTTACTCTTCAGTACCTTGCTTCATTTTGCCACTATCTGAAATGTACTAGTCCATTCATTTATCAGTTCAACAAAATGCCTGTATCATTCTGCCCCCAAACCCTATCTCCATACATAAGTTGCCTGGGAACAGGGATCTTGGCTATCTCGATGCTACTGTGTCCTCAGCACATGACACACAGTATTCAATAGTTTTAGAATACGTTATGTGAAAGGGAACTTAATAGATGTGAGAACATGACATATTTGGACTACAACAGATCACTTTGGAAAATCTAGGTATGTGGGACCCATTCGTATCTAAGTGTGGTCTATTGGTTAAGAGCATGGAGGGGCGCCTGGGTGGCGCAGTCGGTTAAGCGTCCGACTTCAGCCAGGTCACGATCTCGTGGTCTGTGAGTTCGAGCCCCGCGTCGGGCTCTGGGCTGATGGCTCAGAGCCTGGAGCCTGTTTCCGATTCTGTGTCTCCCTCTCTCTCTGCCCCTCCCCCATTCGTGCTCTGTCTCTCTCTGTCCCAAAAATAAATAAACGTTGAAAAAAAAAAATTTTTTTTAAAAGAGCATGGAATCAGACAGTCTGACTGTACTATTTCCTAGCTTGATTATAAGTGTGGGCAAATAACCTCTCTGTACCTGTTTTTCTATCTGTAAAATGAGAAAAGAGCAATGACTGCACAGGGTTGTGGTGAGGATTAAAGAGATAACAAAGGCAGAAGACTGAGAAAGAAAACATTGCATTATTTCTACGTATATCCAATCACTAGTCCATGGTGGGGAACCTGCAGGGACCTGAAGGGAGGATGGAGTACCTTTTCTTCACAGCAGAAGACTGGCAAAAGTAGAGCACCTTGTAAGGAGATCAATGACCAAATGGAACACCAGAGCTGGGTGGCTTGCTGTGGCTCCCGGCCGAAGGAGTGCTGACTCATAATACTTAGATACTCAGGGATGGCAAGAGCAAGGTTAATAACTGGTACAGCCTACTCTTCAAAGATGTGAGGCTACTAACTGTAGGAAGACACTCTCATGGTTCCGGAGACGCACTGGCAGGTGCACTTGGGCCCATTTAAAGTACAGGGTGGGATAGTCATGACTATCTCCAACTATCTGCTTACCTATTGAAAGGAAAGAGTGAGCCTTGCATTTCTGCCCTTGTGTAATTTCTCTTTCAACCTATTTTGTTTATTAACCATACAGTGTCCACTAGTTTTGTGCCTGTTGTAATTCTGGGATAATCTACTGCAAAGGAAAGAAAAATCATATTTTCAGACTAAAGGGCAGATGACTCAGAGTTTTAAGTCCCGGACCTTAAACAAAATGGTTATCTCCACAGCTAAGAGGCATACTTGATTATTAGCAGGAAATGAAAAAAGGAAGAGTCCCTTTTTATTCACAGATTTTAGGACAAGAACTTATAAGAAATGTCAAACCAAGTCAAGCCAATGGCTCATACAACCACCATGGTGTTTCATCTTTGATGGTCACTCTTAAGGTAGTTTGTTAATGAGTCTGATAACTGTCCCTCTTGATATTAGTCTTAGACTAACATGTCCTACCATCGGCTCTTTAGTTTAATATCATTTACTCTCCCATCTGCCTCTTTTCTAAATAGAGCTGTTCGATTAACTTGTAATCTCATAAATTTTCTCAAAAAGGAAGGGATCCATGAAAGAAACTTGATTGGTATTAAACTCAATATATATCAAGGTATAAACGGCACTTAGAAATAATCATGTACTTTTTCTCAGACCAAATGCATTCTGGACATGTGTTCCTCTGCTGAGTAGCTGTTCTTAAAGTCACAATAACTGCCAATTTGACAAAATAAATGATTCAAGAACTGTAGGAGATGAGTTTCATTATTTGCTAGGAGGATACTAGTGGTCAAACTAATATGCTTTCCATTCTATTTACATATAATTGATCATATATAATAATCGAACTTTCTCTTACGATATTTGCCAATAATAGTCATCAAGTTAATGAATAGAAAAGTTTACAGATTTTTGTTGAAATCTCTTGCCAATAATTTTGAAAGATGACCACTTTCGCTGACAGTAACATATAAAAATGATGACTTTTGCAGAGCCCCCGTTACTTTCTAAGAACCTGAATATATATGATCTCATTTTACTTTATAACAACCTTCTGGGATTCATAGAATCTGGTGTCAGGTTTCCATTTTACAAATACAAAAACATGCACAGAGAAGTTAAGTGATTTCTCAAAGTCACAGAGCTGATTAATTACCAGCCCAAATGATGGAGTTGTTCCCTCTTTCTCCAATTCAGCCGATCAGACAATAGTTCCTAGATTTTGTGGAAAAGTAAAATTTCTAAAAACATTTCAGAGGACCCAAATAGCATTGCCAATTTTGTTATTTTCCTGGGTAGAGAGAAAATAAATATATAACTTCCACCTACTATTTATATCACATCATAAAACTAACCTGTCTTTTATCACCCCAAAATAGAAAAAACATCATCTGAGAAAAAGTGTAGTCCTTTAAATTAATAAAATCTGCCTTATGAGAAAATCACTACTTTGTAATTTTTTTTCTCATTTTGCTGTGGCCTGGTGAAAACTCCTGTTGTGGTCAAAGAACTATTAGACCAATACTTGGAAACCATTCCCCTCTTCTCTGCTCTTTCAAGTCATACTAGCTTTTCTACTGCTTTTCCTCCTTGCATTTCACAGTCTTTAAGAAAAAGAAACCAATACATGCTAAAAGTTTTTCCTTTTGAAAGACGTTGTTCTACCAATACTATAACAAAATGATCAGCATCATAAATTTACATCACAAGCAAAACACAAAACTGCTGGCTGACTAGGCCTGACCAGGCTGAGGGCTACATGGGAAGCAGCAAATGCAGAAAGAACATGGCACCCATCACAATGACTTTTTCCTCACGTTACTTTAGGAAGATGCAAGGACAGGACAAAGGCTTTGTGCCTGCCTTTGTGCCTGCTTTCTCATTTCTCACTCCACTTTCAAACTCAAGAAAATGAATTATCGTGATGACTCTTATCTAGGCAAAGGCTGTACCATATCTGTCATTACCCACAAAGCCCACCCTGGTCCTCCTCCCAGACTTGGTTTTATAGTCTGCAAGAACTTCCCAAGCATTATATGACAAATAGATACCTAATTTTACAAAACTTTATAATCTACCATTGTATTCTACCAAAAAGTCCAAGGGGATGGAGGTAGGTTTTGGGGATACTCTTAAAGTGACCTTCTTCCATGTTGACTACATTGATAAGCTGATGTGAATGTTGTATTTTAGCACACATCAAAAGGAATCACCATCAAATTCCATTCAATCTTATCATCTCGATCAATGTATGATCCTCTAGTATCTGTGATCTTCTTTGATAACTTCCTTAAGCTTTGGGATGGAAATACATGAATGGTATAGTGAAAGAGAAAAGGTAGCCCAATCAGACAAATCAAGCCCTGTGATCAAGTGTCAAAGCAAGAATATGCCCAACCCAACCCAGTCCCATGTGGAAAGAGACTCACCAATGGGATGTTTTGTCAAAGAAAGTCCTTAGATGTTCAGAATGCATAGGGATACCTTCCCCAAAGATGTCAAAGTAACAATTTTTAAAAATTCCTTAAATGTATACAAATTTTAACCACAATAAAATTTTTTTCTGCGAATAAAGTGCCTGTATATCATCAAATGACTACAAATTAATATAACATTTATATTTGTATAGTTTTATGAGTTTTATGTTATATAAAACATTTTCACATATGGGATCATATCTTAGGATTTTTGTGTTTTGTTTTGCTTTAGAGAGAGAGTGTGCAAGTGGTGGGGAGGGCAGAAAGGGGGGTGGTAGAGGGAGAGGGAGAGAATCTTAAGCAGGCTCCATGCCAAGTGCGGCCCAACATGGGGCTGCATCTCACAATCCTGAGATCGTGACCTGTTCTGAAATCAAGAGTTGGACGCTTAACCAACTGAGCCATCCAGGCACCCCTTATTTCTTAGGAATGTTCTGAGACATATAATATTATTTCCATTTTACTGAAGTAGATACTGAGACTACGAGGTTATGTGAGTTGCT